>NW_027480550.1:330433-660866 GCF_051401765.1 Calliopsis andreniformis | reverse complement strand
CCCTCAATCCTCAATACTCAATCCTCAATAATCAATCTTCATTCCTCAATCCTCAATCCTCAATCTTCTATCCTCATTCTTCAATCCTCAATACCCAATCCTCAATCTTCAATCCTCAATCCTCAATCCTCAATCCTCATTCTTCAATCCTCAATACCCAATCCTCAATCTTCAATCCTCAATCCTCAATCCTCAATCCTCGATCCTCAGACCTCAAACATCAATACTCAACCCTCAGCCCTCGTCCTCAATCCACAACCCTCAATCCTCAATCCTCAATCTTCAATCATCAATATACAATCTTCAGTCCTCAATCCTCAATCCTCGATCCTCAATCCTCAATCCTCAATGTTCAATCCGCGATACCCAATCCTCAGTGTTCAATCCTCAATCCTCAATCCTCATTCCTCAATCCTCAATCCTCAATACTCAATCCTCAATCCTCAATCCTCAATCCTCAATCCTCAATCCTCAATCCTCAATCTTCTATCCTCATTCTTCAATCCTCAATACCCAATCCTCAATCTTCAATCCTCAATCCTCAATCCTCAATTCTCAATCCTCAATCCTCAATCCACAGACCTCATACATCAATACTCAACCCTCAGTCCTCGTCCTCAGTCCAGAACCACCAATCCTCAATCCTCAATGTTCAATCATCAATATTCAATCTTCAATCCTCAATCCTCAATCCTGAATCCTCAATCCTCAACCCTCAATGTTCAATCCGCAATACCCAATCCTCAATCTTCAATCCTCAATACTCAAACCTCAATCCTCAATCCTCAATGCTCAATCTTCAATCCTCAATCCTCAATCCTCAATCCTCAATTTTCAATCCTCATTCTTCAACCCTCAATACCCAATACTCAATCTTCAGTCCTCAATCCTCAATCCTCAGTCCTCAAACCTCAATCGTCAACCCTCAGCCCTCATCCTCAATCGTCAATCCTCAATCTTCAATCCTCAATCCTCATTCCTCAAAACTCAGTCTTCAATCCTCAATCCTCAGTCCTCAAACCTCAAATCTGAATCCTCAAACCTGAATCCTCAATCTTCAATCCTCAATCCCCAATCCTCAATCCTCAATCCTCAATCCTCAATCCTCAATCCTCAATACTCAATCCTCATCCTTCAATCCTCAATACCCAATCCTCAATCTTCAATCCTCAATCCTCAATCCTGAATTCTCAATCCTCAATCCTCAGTCCTCAGTCCTCAAACCTCAATCCTCAACCCTCAGCCCTCGTCCTCAATCCTCAATCCTCAATCCTCAATCCTCAATCTTCAATCCTCAATACTCAATCTTCAATTCTCACTCCTCAGTCCTCAAACCACAATCCCGAATCCTCTATCCTGAATCCTCAATCTTCAGCCCTCAGTCCTCAACAATCAGTTGTCAATCCCCAAGCCTAAATAGAATATCCTCAATTCACAGTTTTCAATACTCAATACTCAACCTGCAATTTTCAGATCTCTATTCACAAGCATCAATTCTCATCACTCAACCCTCAATACTCAGTCACCAATCCTCAATATTCAAACATCAATCCTCAATACTCAATCCTCAATCCTCAACCTTCAATCCTCAATACTCAATCTTCAATCCTCAACCCTCAATCCTCAATCCTCAAACATCAATCCTCAATCCTCAATCCTCAATCCTCAATCGTCAATCTTCAATCCTCAATACTCAATCTTCAATCCTCAATCCTCAATCCTCAATCCTCGATCCTCAGACCTCAAACATCAATACTCAACCCTCAGTCCTCGTCCTCAATCCACAACCTTCAATCCTCAATCCTCAATCTTCAATCATCAATATACAATCTTCAGCCCTCAATCCTCTATCCTCGAGACTCAATCCTCAATCCTCAATGTTCAATCCGCGATACCCAATCCTCAATCCTCAATCCTCAATCCTCAATCCTCAATCCTCAATCCTCAATCCTCAATCCTCAATCCTCAATCCTCAATCCTCAGTCCCCTTACCTCAATCCTCTATCTTCAATCCTCAGTTCTCAACCCTCAATCCTCAATACTCAATCCTCAACACTCAGTCCTCAGTTCTCAAACATCAATCCTCAACCCTCAGCCCTCATCCTCAATTCTCAATCCTCAATCCTCAGTCCTCAGTTCTCAAACCTCAATCCTCAACCCTCAGCCCTCATCCTCAATCCTCAATCCTCAATCCTCAATCCTCAATCTTCAATCCTCAATACTCAATCTTCAATTCTCAATCCTCAGTCTTCAAACCTCAATTCTGAATCCTCAATCCTGAATCCTCAATCTTCGGCCCTCAGTCCTCAACAATCAGTTGTCAATCCTCAATCCTCAATAGAATATCCTCAATTCACAGTATTCAATACTCAATACTCAATCTGCAATCTTCAAACCTCTATCCACAAACATCAATTCTCATTACTCTACCCTCAACTTTCTGTCCTCAATGTTCAATCCTCAACCCTCAATCCTCAATCCTCAATCCTCAATCCTCAATCCTCAATCTTCAATCCTCAATACTCAATCTGCAATCCTCAATCCTCAATCCTCAATCCTAAATCCTCAATCCTCATTCTTCAATCCTCAATACCGAATCCTCAATCTTCAATCCTCAATTCTGAATCCCCAATTCTCAATCCTGAATCCTCAATCCTCATACTTCAAACATCAATATTCAACCCTCAGTCCTCGTCCTCAATCCACAACCCTCAATCCACAATCCTCAATCTTGAATCATCAATATTCAATCTTCATTCGTCAATCCTCAATCCTCAATCATCATCCCTCAATCCTCAATATTCAATCCTCAATACCCAATCCTCAATCCTCAATCATCAATCTCCAATCCTGAATACTCAATCTTCAATCCTCAATCCTCAATCCTCAATCCTCAATCCTCAATCCTCAATCCTCATCCTTCAATCCTCAATACCCAATCCTCAATCTTCAATCCTCAATCCTCAGTCCTGAATTCTCAATCCTCAATCCTCAGTCCTCGGTCCTCAAACCTCAATCCTCAACCCTCAGCCCTCATCCTCAATCCTCAATCCTCAATCTTCAATCCTCAATACTCAATCTTCAATTCTCACTCCTCAGTCCTCAAACCACAAACCCGAATCCTCAATCCTGAATCCTCAATCTTCAGCCCTCGGTCATCAACAATCAGTTGTCAATACCCAATCCTCAATAGAATATCCTCAATCCTCAAGTTTCAATCCTCATTCTTCAACCCTCAATACCCAATACTCAATCTTCAATCCTCAATCCTCAATCCTCAGTCCTCAAACCTCAATCCTCAAACCCCAGCCCTCATCCTCAATCGTGAATCCTCAATCTTCAATCCTCAATCCTCATTCCTCAAAACTCAGTCTTCAATCCTCAATCCTCAGTCCTCAAACCTCAATTCTGAGTCCTCAAACCTGAATCCTCAATCTTCAATCCACAATCCCCAATCCTCAATCTTCAATCCTCAATCCTCAACCCTCAATCCTCAATCCTCAACCTTCAATCCTCAATACTCAATCTTCAATCCTCAATCCTCAATTCTCGATCCTCAATTCTCAATTCTCAATCCTGAATCCTCAATCCTCATACTTCAAACATCAGTATTCAACCGTCAGTCCTCGTCCTCAATCCACAACCCTCAATCCTCAATCCTCAATCTTCAATCATCAATATTCAATATTCAATCGTCAATCCTCAATCCTCAATCATCATCCCTCAATCCTCAATGTTCAATCCTCAATACCCAATCCTCAATCTTCAATCCTCAATCCTCAATCCTCAATCAGCATCCCTCAATCCTCAATGTTCAATCCTCAATACCCAATCCTCAATCTTCAATCCTCAATCCTCAATCCTCAATCCTCAATCCCCAATCCTCAGTCCTCAGACCTCAATCCTGAATCCTCAATCCTGAATCCTCAACCTTCAGCCCTGAGACCTCAACAATCAGTTGTCAATCCTCAATCCTCAATAGAATATCCTCAATTCACAGTTTTCAATACTCAATTCGCAATCAGCAATCTTCAGATCTCTATACACAAACATCAATTCTCATCACTCAACCCTCAATACTCAGTCCCCAATCCTCAATCTTCAAACCTCAGCTCTCAATCCTCAATCCTCAAACATCAATCCTCAATCCTCAATCCTCAATCCTCAATCGTCAATCTTCAATCCTCAATACTCAATCTTCAATCCTCAATCCTCAATCCTCAATCCTCGATCCTCAGACCTCAAACATCAATACTCAACCCTCAGCCCTCGTCCTCAATCCACAACCCTCAATCCTCAATCCTCAATCTTCAATCATCAATATACAACCTTCAGTCCTCAATCCTCAATCCTCGATCCTCAATCCTCAATCCTCAATGTTCAATCCGCGATACCCAATCCTCAATGTTCAATCCTCAATCCTCAATCCTCATTCCTCAATCCTCAATCCTCAATACTCAATCCTCAATCCTCAATCCTCAATCCTCAATCCTCAATACTCAATCCTCAATCCTTAGTCCCCAAACCTCAATCCTCTACCTTCAATCCTCTATTCTCAACCCTCAATCCTCAATACTCAATCCTCAATAATCAATCTTCATTCCTCAATCCTCAATCCTCAATCTTCTATCCTCATTCTTCAATCCTCAATACCCAATCCTCAATCTTCAATCCTCAATCCTCAATCCTCAATCCTCATTCTTCAATCCTCAATACCCAATCCTCAATCTTCAATCCTCAATCCTCAATCCTCAATCCTCGATCCTCAGACCTCAAACATCAATACTCAACCCTCAGCCCTCGTCCTCAATCCACAACCCTCAATCCTCAATCCTCAATCTTCAATCATCAATATACAATCTTCAGTCCTCAATCCTCAATCCTCGATCCTCAATCCTCAATCCTCAATGTTCAATCCGCGATACCCAATCCTCAGTGTTCAATCCTCAATCCTCAATCCTCATTCCTCAATCCTCAATCCTCAATACTCAATCCTCAATCCTCAATCCTCAATCCTCAATCCTCAATCCTCAATCCTCAATCTTCTATCCTCATTCTTCAATCCTCAATACCCAATCCTCAATATTCAATCCTCAATCCTCAATCCTCAATCCTCATTCCTCAAAACTCAGTCTTCAATCCTCAATCCTCAGTCCTCAAACCTCAATTCTGAGTCCTCAAACCTGAATCCTCAATCTTCAATCCACAATCCCCAATCCTCAATCTTCAATCCTCAATCCTCAACCCTCAATCCTCAATCCTCAACCTTCAATCCTCAATACTCAATCTTCAATCCTCAATCCTCAATTCTCGATCCTCAATTCTCAATTCTCAATCCTGAATCCTCAATCCTCATACTTCAAACATCAGTATTCAACCGTCAGTCCTCGTCCTCAATCCACAACCCTCAATCCTCAATCCTCAATCTTCAATCATCAATATTCAATATTCAATCGTCAATCCTCAATCCTCAATCATCATCCCTCAATCCTCAATGTTCAATCCTCAATACCCAATCCTCAATCTTCAATCCTCAATCCTCAATCCTCAATCAGCATCCCTCAATCCTCAATGTTCAATCCTCAATACCCAATCCTCAATCTTCAATCCTCAATCCTCAATCCTCAATCCTCAATCCCCAATCCTCAGTCCTCAGACCTCAATCCTGAATCCTCAATCCTGAATCCTCAACCTTCAGCCCTGAGACCTCAACAATCAGTTGTCAATCCTCAATCCTCAATAGAATATCCTCAATTCACAGTTTTCAATACTCAATTCGCAATCAGCAATCTTCAGATCTCTATACACAAACATCAATTCTCATCACTCAACCCTCAATACTCAGTCCCCAATCCTCAATCTTCAAACCTCAGCTCTCAATCCTCAATCCTCAAACATCAATCCTCAATCCTCAATCCTCAATCCTCAATCGTCAATCTTCAATCCTCAATACTCAATCTTCAATCCTCAATCCTCAATCCTCAATCCTCGATCCTCAGACCTCAAACATCAATACTCAACCCTCAGCCCTCGTCCTCAATCCACAACCCTCAATCCTCAATCCTCAATCTTCAATCATCAATATACAACCTTCAGTCCTCAATCCTCAATCCTCGATCCTCAATCCTCAATCCTCAATGTTCAATCCGCGATACCCAATCCTCAATGTTCAATCCTCAATCCTCAATCCTCATTCCTCAATCCTCAATCCTCAATACTCAATCCTCAATCCTCAATCCTCAATCCTCAATCCTCAATACTCAATCCTCAATCCTTAGTCCCCAAACCTCAATCCTCTACCTTCAATCCTCTATTCTCAACCCTCAATCCTCAATACTCAATCCTCAATAATCAATCTTCATTCCTCAATCCTCAATCCTCAATCTTCTATCCTCATTCTTCAATCCTCAATACCCAATCCTCAATCTTCAATCCTCAATCCTCAATCCTCAATCCTCATTCTTCAATCCTCAATACCCAATCCTCAATCTTCAATCCTCAATCCTCAATCCTCAATCCTCGATCCTCAGACCTCAAACATCAATACTCAACCCTCAGCCCTCGTCCTCAATCCACAACCCTCAATCCTCAATCCTCAATCTTCAATCATCAATATACAATCTTCAGTCCTCAATCCTCAATCCTCGATCCTCAATCCTCAATCCTCAATGTTCAATCCGCGATACCCAATCCTCAGTGTTCAATCCTCAATCCTCAATCCTCATTCCTCAATCCTCAATCCTCAATACTCAATCCTCAATCCTCAATCCTCAATCCTCAATCCTCAATCCTCAATCCTCAATCTTCTATCCTCATTCTTCAATCCTCAATACCCAATCCTCAATCTTCAATCCTCAATCCTCAATCCTCAATTCTCAATCCTCAATCCTCAATCCACAGACCTCATACATCAATACTCAACCCTCAGTCCTCGTCCTCAGTCCAGAACCACCAATCCTCAATCCTCAATGTTCAATCATCAATATTCAATCTTCAATCCTCAATCCTCAATCCTGAATCCTCAATCCTCAACCCTCAATGTTCAATCCGCAATACCCAATCCTCAATCTTCAATCCTCAATACTCAAACCTCAATCCTCAATCCTCAATGCTCAATCTTCAATCCTCAATCCTCAATCCTCAATACACAATCCTCAATCTTCAATCATCAATACTCAATCTTCAATCCTCAATCCTCAGTCCTCAAACCTCATTCCGGAATCCTCAACCCTGAATCCTCAATCTTCAGCCCTCAGTCCTCAACAATCAGTTGCCAATCCTCAAACCTCAATAGAATATCCTCAATTCACAGTTATCAATACTCAATTCGCAATCTGCAATCTTCAGATCTCTATACACAAACATCAATTCTCATCACTCAACCCTCAATACTCAGTCCCCAATCCTCAATCTTCAAACCTCAGCTCTCAATCCTCAATCCTCAAACATCAAACCTCAATCCTCAATCTTCAATCCTCAATCCTCAATCCTCTATCCTCGATCCTCAGACCTCAAACATCAATACTCAACCCTCAGCCCTCGTCCTCAATCCACAACCCTCAATCCTCAATCCTCAATCTTCAATCATCAATATACAATCTTCAGTCCTCAATCCTCAATCCTCGATCCTCAATCCTCAATCCTCAGTGTTCAGTCCGCGATACCCAACCCTCAATGTTCAATCCTCAATCCTCAAACCTCAATCCTCAATCCTCAATCCTCAATACTCAATCCTCAATCCTTAGTCCCCAAACCTCAATCCTCTACCTTCAATCCTCAATTCTCAACCCTCAATCCTAAATACTCAATCCTCAATAATCAATCTTCATTCCTCAATCCTCAATCCTCAATCCTCTATCCTCATTCTTCAATCCTCAATACGCAATCCTCAATCTTCAATCCTCAATCCCCACTCCTCAGTTCTCAATCCTCAATCCTCAGTCCTCAGTCCCCAAACCTCAATCCTCAACCCTCAGACCACATCCTCAATCCTCAATCCTCAATCCTCAACCCTCAATCTTCAATCCTCAATACTCAATCTTCAATCCTCAATCCTCAGTCCTCAAACCACAATTCTGAGTCCTCAATCCTGAACCCTCAATCTTCGGCCCTCAGTCCTCAACAATCAGTTGTCAATCCTCATTCCTCAATAGAATATCCTCAATTCACAGTTTTCAATACTCAATGCTCAATCTGCAATCTTCAAACCTCTATCCACAAACATCAATTCTCATCACTCAACCCGCAACACTCAGTCCTCAGCGTTCAACCCTCAATCCTCCATCCTCAATCCTCAATCGTCAATCTTCAATCCTCAATACTCAATCTTCAAACCTCAATCCTCAATCCTCAATCCTCAATCCTCATCCTTCAATCCTCAATACCCAATCCTCAATCTTCAATCCTCAATCCTCATTCCTCAATCCTCGATTCTCAATCCTCAATCCTCAATCTTCAATCCTCATTCTTCAATCCTCAATTCTCAATACTCAATCTTCAATCCTCAAGCCTCAATACTCAATCCTCAATCCTCAATTCTCAATCCTCAGTTTTCAATCCTCAATACTCAATCTTCAATCCTCAATCCTCAATCCTCAACCCTCAATCCTCATTCTTCAATACTCAATACCCAATCCTCAATCTTCAATCCTCAATCCTCAATCCTCAACTCTCAATCCTCAATCCTCATTCCTCAGCCCTCAAACCTCAATCCTCAACCCTCAGCCCTCATCCTGAATCCTCAATACACAATCCTCAATCCTCAATCTTCAATCCTCAATACTCAATCTTCAATCCTCAATCCTCAGTCCTCAAACCTCAATTCTGAATCCTCAATCCTGAATCCTCAATCTTCGGCCCTCAGTCCTCAACAATCAGTTGTCAATCCTCAATCCTCAATAGAATATCCTCAATTCACAGCTTTCAATACTCAATACTCAATCTGCAATCTTCAAACCTCTATCCACAAACATCAATTCTCATCACTCAACCCTCAGCACTCAGTCCTCAATGCTGAATCCTCAACCCTCAATCCTCAATCCTCAATCCTCAATCCTCAATCCTCAATCATCAATCCTCAGTACTCAATCTGCCATCCTCAATCCTCAATCCTCAATCCTCGATCCTCATTCTTCAATCCTCATTACCGAATCCTCAATCTTCAATCCTCAATCCTCAATCCTCAATTCTCAACCCTGAATCCTCAATCCTCATACTTCAAACATCAATACTCAACCCTCAGTCATCGTCCTCAATCCACAACCCTCAATCCTCAATCCTCAATCTTCAATCATCTATATTCAATCATCAATCGTCAATCCTCAATCCTCAATCATCATCCCTGAAACCTCAATGTTCAATCCTCAATACCCAATTCTCAATCTTCAATCCTCAATCCTCAATCCTCAATCCTCAATCCCCAATCCTCAGTCCTCAGACCTCAATCCTGAATCCTCAATCCTGAATCCTCAACCTTCAGCCCTGAGACCTCAACAATCAGTTGTCAATCCTCAATCCTCAATAGAATATCCTCAATTCACAGTTTTCAATACTCAATACTCAATCTGCAATCTTCAGATCTCTATACACAAACATCAATTCTCATCGCTCAACCCTCAATACTCAGTCCCCAATCCTCAATCTTCAAACCTCAACCCTCAATCCTCAATACTCAATCCTCAACACTCAGTCCTCAGTTCTCAAAGCTCAATCCTCAACCCTCAGCCCCCATCCTCAATTCTCAATCCTCAATGCTCAGTCCTCAGTTCTCAAACCTCAATCCTCAACCCTCAGCCCTCATCCTCAATCCTCAATCCTCAATCCTCAATCCTCAATCCTCAACCCTCAATGTTCAATCCGCAATACCCAATCCTCAATCTTGAATCCTCAATACTCAATCCTCTATCCTCAATCCTCAATCCTCAATCTTCAATCCTCCATCCTCAATCCTCAATCCACAATCCTCAATCTTCAATCCTCAATACTCAATCTTCAATCCTCAATCCTCAGTCCTCAAACCTCATTCCGGAATCCTCAATCCTGAATCCTCAACCTTCAGCCCTCAGTCCTCAACAATCAGATGTCAATCCCCACCCTCAATAGAACATCCTCAATTCACAGTTTTCAACACTCAATACTCATTCTGCAATCTTCAGATCTCTATCCACAAACATCAATTCTCATCAATCAACCCTCAATACTCAGTCACCAATCCTCAATATTCAAACCTCAATCCTCAATCCTCAATCCTCAATCCTCAACCTTCAATCCTCAATACTAAATCTTCAATCCTCTACCCTCAATACTCAATCCTCAATCCTCACTCCTCAATTCTCGATCCTCAATCCTCAGTCCTCAGTCCTCAAACCTCAATCCTCAACCCTCAGCCCTCATCCTGAATCCTCAATACACAATCCCCAATCCTCAATCTTCAATCCTCAATCCACAGTCCTCAAACCTCAATTCTGAATACTCAATCCTGAATCCTCAATCTTCGGCCCTCAGTCCTCAACAATCTGTTGTCAATCCTCAATCCTCAATAGAATATCCTCAATTCACAGTTTTCAATACTCAATACTCAATCTGCAATCTTCAAACCTGTATCCACAAACATTAATTCTCATCGCTCAACCCTCAATACTCAGTCCCCAATCCTCAATCTTCAAACCTCAACCCTCAGTCCTCAATCCTCAATCATCTATCCTCAATCCTCAATCCTCAATCCTCAACCGTCAATCTTCATTCCTCAATAATCAATCTTCAATCCTCAATCCTCAATCCTCAAGCCCCAATGCTCATTCTTCAATCCTCAATACCCAATCCTCAATCTTCTATCCCCGTTCCTCAATCCTCAATCCTCAATACTCAATCCTCGATCCTCAATCTTCAATACTCAGTCCCGAATCGTCAATCTTCAATCCCCAATCCTCAACCCTCAATCTTCAATCCTCAATACTCAATCTTCAATCCTCAATCCTTAATCCTCAATCCTCAATCCTCATTCTTCAATCCTCAATACCCAATCCTCAATCCTTAGTCCCCAAACCTCAATCCTCTACCTTCAATACTCAATCCTCAACTCTCAATCCTCAATACTCAATCCTCAATACTCAATCTTCATTCCTCAATTCTCAATCCTCAATCCTCAATCCTCAATCCTCATTCTTCAATCCTCAATACCCAATCCTCAATCTTCAATCCTCAATCCTCACTCCTCAATCCTCAATCCTCAAACCTCAGTCCGCAGTCCTCAAACCTCAATCCTCAACCCTCAGCCCTCATCCTCAATCCTCAATCCTCAATACTCAATCCTCAATCTTCAATCCTCAATACTCAATCTGCAATCCTCAATCCTCAATCCTCAATCCTCAATCCACATTGTTCAGTCCTCAATACCGAATCCTCAATCTTCAATCCTCAATCCTCAATCCTCAATTCTCAATCCTGAATCCTCAATCCTCATACTTCAAACATCAATACTCAACCCTCAGTCCTCGTCCTCAATCCAGAACCCTCAGTCCTCAATCCTCAATCTTCAATCATCAATATTCATTAGTCAATCGTCAATCCTCAATGCTCAATCATCATCCCTCAATCCTCAATGTTCATTCCTCAATACCCAATCCTCAATCTTCAATCCTCAATCTTTAATCCTCAATCCTCAATCCCCAATCCTCAGTCCTCAGACCTCAATCCTGAGTCCTCAATCCTGAATCCTCAATCCTGTATCCTCAACCTTCAACCCTGAGACCTCAACAATCAGTTGTCAATCCTGAATCCTCAATCGAATATCCTCAATTCACAGCTTTCAATTCTCAATACTCAATCTGCAATATTCAGATCTCTATACACAAACATCAATTCTCATCACTCAACCCTCAATACTCAGTCACCAATCCTCAATCTTCAAACCTCAACCCTCAATCCTCAATCCTCAATCATCTATCCTCAATCCTCAATCCTCAATCCTCAATCGTCTATCTTCAATCCTCAATAATCAATCTTCAGTCCTCAACCCTCAATCCTCAAGCCCCAATCCTCATTCTTCAATCCTCAATACCCAATCCTCAATCTTCAATCCTCGTTCCTCAATCCTCAATCCTCAATCCTCAATCCTCAATCCTCGATCCTCAATCTTCAATACTCAGTCCCAAATCCTCAATCTTCAATCCTCAATCCTCAACCCTCAATCTTCAATCCTCAATACTCAATCTTCAATCCTCAATCCTCAATCCTCAATCCTCAATCCACATTCCCCAATCCTCAATACCCAATCCTCAATCTTCAATTCTCAATCCTCAATCCTCAATTCTCAATCCTCAATCCTCAATCCACAGACCTCAAACATCAATACTCAACCCTCAGTCCTCGTCCTCTATCCACAACCGTCAATCCTCAATCCTCAATCTTCAATCATCAATATTCAATCTTCAATCCTCAATCCTCAATCCTCTATCCTCAATCCTCAAACCTCAATGTTCAATCCGCAATACCCAATCCTCAATCATCAATCCTCAACCCTCAACCCTCAATCCTCAATCCTCAATCCTCAATCTTCAATCCTCGATCCTCAATCCTCAATCCTCAATCCACAACCTTCAATCCTCAATACTCAATCTTCAATCCTCAATCCTCAGTCCTCAAACCTCAATCCCGAATCCTCAATCCAGAATCCTCAACCATCAGCCCTCAGTCCTCAACAATCAGTTGTCAATCCCCAATCCTCAATAGAATATCCTCAATTCACAGTTTTCAATACTCAATACTCAATCTGCAATCTTCAGATCTCTATCCACAAACATCAATTCTCATCAATCAACCCTCAATACTCAGTCACCAATCCTCAATATTCAAACCTCAATCCTCAATCCTCAATCCTCAATCCTCAACCTTCAATCCTCAATACTCAATCTTCAATCCTCAACCCTCAATCCTCAATCCTCAAACATCAATCCTCAATCCTCAATCCTCAATCCTCAATCCTCAATCGTCAATCTTCAATCCTCAATACTCAATCTTCAGTCCTCAATCCTCAATCCTCAATCATCGATCCTCAGACCTCAAACATCAATACTCAACCCTCAGCCCTCGTCCTCAATCCACAACGCTCAATCCTCAATCCTCAACCTTCAATCATCAATATACAATCTTCAGTCCTCAATCCTCAATCCTCGATCCTCAATCCTCAATCCTCAATGTTCAATCCGCGATACCCAATCCTCAATGTTCAATCCTCAATCCTCAATCCTCAATTCTCAATCCTGAATCCTCAATCCTCATACTTCAAACATCAATACTCAACCCTCAGTCCTCGTCCTCAATCCAGAACCCTCAGTCCTCAATCCTCAATCTTCAATCATCAATATTCATTAATCAATCGTCAATCCTCAATACCCAATCCTCAATCCTCAATCATCAATCTCCAATCCTGAATACTCAATCTTCAATCCTCAATCCTCAATCCTCAATCCTCAATCCTCAATCCTCAATCCTCATCCTTCAATCCTCAATACCCAATCCTCAATCTTCAATCCTCAATCCTCAGTCCTGAATTCTCAATCCTCAATCCTCAGTCCTCGGTCCTCAAACCTCAATCCTCAACCCTCAGCCCTCATCCTCAATCCTCAATCCTCAATCTTCAATCCTCAATACTCAATCTTCAATTCTCACTCCTCAGTCCTCAAACCACAAACCCGAATCCTCAATCCTGAATCCTCAATCTTCAGCCCTCGGTCATCAACAATCAGTTGTCAATACCCAATCCTCAATAGAATATCCTCAATCCTCAAGTTTCAATCCTCATTCTTCAACCCTCAATACCCAATACTCAATCTTCAATCCTCAATCCTCAATCCTCAGTCCTCAAACCTCAATCCTCAAACCCCAGCCCTCATCCTCAATCGTGAATCCTCAATCTTCAATCCTCAATCCTCATTCCTCAAAACTCAGTCTTCAATCCTCAATCCTCAGTCCTCAAACCTCAATTCTGAGTCCTCAAACCTGAATCCTCAATCTTCAATCCACAATCCCCAATCCTCAATCTTCAATCCTCAATCCTCAACCCTCAATCCTCAATCCTCAACCTTCAATCCTCAATACTCAATCTTCAATCCTCAATCCTCAATTCTCGATCCTCAATTCTCAATTCTCAATCCTGAATCCTCAATCCTCATACTTCAAACATCAGTATTCAACCGTCAGTCCTCGTCCTCAATCCACAACCCTCAATCCTCAATCCTCAATCTTCAATCATCAATATTCAATATTCAATCGTCAATCCTCAATCCTCAATCATCATCCCTCAATCCTCAATGTTCAATCCTCAATACCCAATCCTCAATCTTCAATCCTCAATCCTCAATCCTCAATCAGCATCCCTCAATCCTCAATGTTCAATCCTCAATACCCAATCCTCAATCTTCAATCCTCAATCCTCAATCCTCAATCCTCAATCCCCAATCCTCAGTCCTCAGACCTCAATCCTGAATCCTCAATCCTGAATCCTCAACCTTCAGCCCTGAGACCTCAACAATCAGTTGTCAATCCTCAATCCTCAATAGAATATCCTCAATTCACAGTTTTCAATACTCAATTCGCAATCAGCAATCTTCAGATCTCTATACACAAACATCAATTCTCATCACTCAACCCTCAATACTCAGTCCCCAATCCTCAATCTTCAAACCTCAGCTCTCAATCCTCAATCCTCAAACATCAATCCTCAATCCTCAATCCTCAATCCTCAATCGTCAATCTTCAATCCTCAATACTCAATCTTCAATCCTCAATCCTCAATCCTCAATCCTCGATCCTCAGACCTCAAACATCAATACTCAACCCTCAGCCCTCGTCCTCAATCCACAACCCTCAATCCTCAATCCTCAATCTTCAATCATCAATATACAACCTTCAGTCCTCAATCCTCAATCCTCGATCCTCAATCCTCAATCCTCAATGTTCAATCCGCGATACCCAATCCTCAATGTTCAATCCTCAATCCTCAATCCTCATTCCTCAATCCTCAATCCTCAATACTCAATCCTCAATCCTCAATCCTCAATCCTCAATCCTCAATACTCAATCCTCAATCCTTAGTCCCCAAACCTCAATCCTCTACCTTCAATCCTCTATTCTCAACCCTCAATCCTCAATACTCAATCCTCAATAATCAATCTTCATTCCTCAATCCTCAATCCTCAATCTTCTATCCTCATTCTTCAATCCTCAATACCCAATCCTCAATCTTCAATCCTCAATCCTCAATCCTCAATCCTCATTCTTCAATCCTCAATACCCAATCCTCAATCTTCAATCCTCAATCCTCAATCCTCAATCCTCGATCCTCAGACCTCAAACATCAATACTCAACCCTCAGCCCTCGTCCTCAATCCACAACCCTCAATCCTCAATCCTCAATCTTCAATCATCAATATACAATCTTCAGTCCTCAATCCTCAATCCTCGATCCTCAATCCTCAATCCTCAATGTTCAATCCGCGATACCCAATCCTCAGTGTTCAATCCTCAATCCTCAATCCTCATTCCTCAATCCTCAATCCTCAATACTCAATCCTCAATCCTCAATCCTCAATCCTCAATCCTCAATCCTCAATCCTCAATCTTCTATCCTCATTCTTCAATCCTCAATACCCAATCCTCAATATTCAATCCTCAATCCTCAATCCTCAATCCTCATTCCTCAAAACTCAGTCTTCAATCCTCAATCCTCAGTCCTCAAACCTCAATTCTGAGTCCTCAAACCTGAATCCTCAATCTTCAATCCACAATCCCCAATCCTCAATCTTCAATCCTCAATCCTCAACCCTCAATCCTCAATCCTCAACCTTCAATCCTCAATACTCAATCTTCAATCCTCAATCCTCAATTCTCGATCCTCAATTCTCAATTCTCAATCCTGAATCCTCAATCCTCATACTTCAAACATCAGTATTCAACCGTCAGTCCTCGTCCTCAATCCACAACCCTCAATCCTCAATCCTCAATCTTCAATCATCAATATTCAATATTCAATCGTCAATCCTCAATCCTCAATCATCATCCCTCAATCCTCAATGTTCAATCCTCAATACCCAATCCTCAATCTTCAATCCTCAATCCTCAATCCTCAATCAGCATCCCTCAATCCTCAATGTTCAATCCTCAATACCCAATCCTCAATCTTCAATCCTCAATCCTCAATCCTCAATCCTCAATCCCCAATCCTCAGTCCTCAGACCTCAATCCTGAATCCTCAATCCTGAATCCTCAACCTTCAGCCCTGAGACCTCAACAATCAGTTGTCAATCCTCAATCCTCAATAGAATATCCTCAATTCACAGTTTTCAATACTCAATTCGCAATCAGCAATCTTCAGATCTCTATACACAAACATCAATTCTCATCACTCAACCCTCAATACTCAGTCCCCAATCCTCAATCTTCAAACCTCAGCTCTCAATCCTCAATCCTCAAACATCAATCCTCAATCCTCAATCCTCAATCCTCAATCGTCAATCTTCAATCCTCAATACTCAATCTTCAATCCTCAATCCTCAATCCTCAATCCTCGATCCTCAGACCTCAAACATCAATACTCAACCCTCAGCCCTCGTCCTCAATCCACAACCCTCAATCCTCAATCCTCAATCTTCAATCATCAATATACAACCTTCAGTCCTCAATCCTCAATCCTCGATCCTCAATCCTCAATCCTCAATGTTCAATCCGCGATACCCAATCCTCAATGTTCAATCCTCAATCCTCAATCCTCATTCCTCAATCCTCAATCCTCAATACTCAATCCTCAATCCTCAATCCTCAATCCTCAATCCTCAATACTCAATCCTCAATCCTTAGTCCCCAAACCTCAATCCTCTACCTTCAATCCTCTATTCTCAACCCTCAATCCTCAATACTCAATCCTCAATAATCAATCTTCATTCCTCAATCCTCAATCCTCAATCTTCTATCCTCATTCTTCAATCCTCAATACCCAATCCTCAATCTTCAATCCTCAATCCTCAATCCTCAATCCTCATTCTTCAATCCTCAATACCCAATCCTCAATCTTCAATCCTCAATCCTCAATCCTCAATCCTCGATCCTCAGACCTCAAACATCAATACTCAACCCTCAGCCCTCGTCCTCAATCCACAACCCTCAATCCTCAATCCTCAATCTTCAATCATCAATATACAATCTTCAGTCCTCAATCCTCAATCCTCGATCCTCAATCCTCAATCCTCAATGTTCAATCCGCGATACCCAATCCTCAGTGTTCAATCCTCAATCCTCAATCCTCATTCCTCAATCCTCAATCCTCAATACTCAATCCTCAATCCTCAATCCTCAATCCTCAATCCTCAATCCTCAATCCTCAATCTTCTATCCTCATTCTTCAATCCTCAATACCCAATCCTCAATATTCAATCCTCAATCCTCAATCCTCAATCCTCATTCTTCAATCCTCAATACCCAATCCTCAATCTTCAATCCTCAATCCTCAATCCTCAATTCTCAATCCTCAATCCTCAATCCACAGACCTCATACATCAATACTCAACCCTCAGTCCTCGTCCTCAGTCCAGAACCACCAATCCTCAATCCTCAATGTTCAATCATCAATATTCAATCTTCAATCCTCAATCCTCAATCCTGAATCCTCAATCCTCAACCCTCAATGTTCAATCCGCAATACCCAATCCTCAATCTTCAATCCTCAATACTCAAACCTCAATCCTCAATCCTCAATGCTCAATCTTCAATCCTCAATCCTCAATCCTCAATACACAATCCTCAATCTTCAATCATCAATACTCAATCTTCAATCCTCAATCCTCAGTCCTCAAACCTCATTCCGGAATCCTCAACCCTGAATCCTCAATCTTCAGCCCTCAGTCCTCAACAATCAGTTGCCAATCCTCAAACCTCAATAGAATATCCTCAATTCACAGTTATCAATACTCAATTCGCAATCTGCAATCTTCAGATCTCTATACACAAACATCAATTCTCATCACTCAACCCTCAATACTCAGTCCCCAATCCTCAATCTTCAAACCTCAGCTCTCAATCCTCAATCCTCAAACATCAAACCTCAATCCTCAATCTTCAATCCTCAATCCTCAATCCTCTATCCTCGATCCTCAGACCTCAAACATCAATACTCAACCCTCAGCCCTCGTCCTCAATCCACAACCCTCAATCCTCAATCCTCAATCTTCAATCATCAATATACAATCTTCAGTCCTCAATCCTCAATCCTCGATCCTCAATCCTCAATCCTCAGTGTTCAGTCCGCGATACCCAACCCTCAATGTTCAATCCTCAATCCTCAAACCTCAATCCTCAATCCTCAATCCTCAATACTCAATCCTCAATCCTTAGTCCCCAAACCTCAATCCTCTACCTTCAATCCTCAATTCTCAACCCTCAATCCTAAATACTCAATCCTCAATAATCAATCTTCATTCCTCAATCCTCAATCCTCAATCCTCTATCCTCATTCTTCAATCCTCAATACGCAATCCTCAATCTTCAATCCTCAATCCCCACTCCTCAGTTCTCAATCCTCAATCCTCAGTCCTCAGTCCCCAAACCTCAATCCTCAACCCTCAGACCACATCCTCAATCCTCAATCCTCAATCCTCAACCCTCAATCTTCAATCCTCAATACTCAATCTTCAATCCTCAATCCTCAGTCCTCAAACCACAATTCTGAGTCCTCAATCCTGAACCCTCAATCTTCGGCCCTCAGTCCTCAACAATCAGTTGTCAATCCTCATTCCTCAATAGAATATCCTCAATTCACAGTTTTCAATACTCAATGCTCAATCTGCAATCTTCAAACCTCTATCCACAAACATCAATTCTCATCACTCAACCCGCAACACTCAGTCCTCAGCGTTCAACCCTCAATCCTCCATCCTCAATCCTCAATCGTCAATCTTCAATCCTCAATACTCAATCTTCAAACCTCAATCCTCAATCCTCAATCCTCAATCCTCATCCTTCAATCCTCAATACCCAATCCTCAATCTTCAATCCTCAATCCTCATTCCTCAATCCTCGATTCTCAATCCTCAATCCTCAATCTTCAATCCTCATTCTTCAATCCTCAATTCTCAATACTCAATCTTCAATCCTCAAGCCTCAATACTCAATCCTCAATCCTCAATTCTCAATCCTCAGTTTTCAATCCTCAATACTCAATCTTCAATCCTCAATCCTCAATCCTCAACCCTCAATCCTCATTCTTCAATACTCAATACCCAATCCTCAATCTTCAATCCTCAATCCTCAATCCTCAACTCTCAATCCTCAATCCTCATTCCTCAGCCCTCAAACCTCAATCCTCAACCCTCAGCCCTCATCCTGAATCCTCAATACACAATCCTCAATCCTCAATCTTCAATCCTCAATACTCAATCTTCAATCCTCAATCCTCAGTCCTCAAACCTCAATTCTGAATCCTCAATCCTGAATCCTCAATCTTCGGCCCTCAGTCCTCAACAATCAGTTGTCAATCCTCAATCCTCAATAGAATATCCTCAATTCACAGCTTTCAATACTCAATACTCAATCTGCAATCTTCAAACCTCTATCCACAAACATCAATTCTCATCACTCAACCCTCAGCACTCAGTCCTCAATGCTGAATCCTCAACCCTCAATCCTCAATCCTCAATCCTCAATCCTCAATCCTCAATCATCAATCCTCAGTACTCAATCTGCCATCCTCAATCCTCAATCCTCAATCCTCGATCCTCATTCTTCAATCCTCATTACCGAATCCTCAATCTTCAATCCTCAATCCTCAATCCTCAATTCTCAACCCTGAATCCTCAATCCTCATACTTCAAACATCAATACTCAACCCTCAGTCATCGTCCTCAATCCACAACCCTCAATCCTCAATCCTCAATCTTCAATCATCTATATTCAATCATCAATCGTCAATCCTCAATCCTCAATCATCATCCCTGAAACCTCAATGTTCAATCCTCAATACCCAATTCTCAATCTTCAATCCTCAATCCTCAATCCTCAATCCTCAATCCCCAATCCTCAGTCCTCAGACCTCAATCCTGAATCCTCAATCCTGAATCCTCAACCTTCAGCCCTGAGACCTCAACAATCAGTTGTCAATCCTCAATCCTCAATAGAATATCCTCAATTCACAGTTTTCAATACTCAATACTCAATCTGCAATCTTCAGATCTCTATACACAAACATCAATTCTCATCGCTCAACCCTCAATACTCAGTCCCCAATCCTCAATCTTCAAACCTCAACCCTCAATCCTCAATACTCAATCCTCAACACTCAGTCCTGAGTTCTCAAAGCTCAATCCTCAACCCTCAGCCCCCATCCTCAATTCTCAATCCTCAATGCTCAGTCCTCAGTTCTCAAACCTCAATCCTCAACCCTCAGCCCTCATCCTCAATCCTCAATCCTCAATCCTCAATCCTCAACCCTCAATGTTCAATCCGCAATACCCAATCCTCAATCTTGAATCCTCAATACTCAATCCTCTATCCTCAATCCTCAATCCTCAATCTTCAATCCTCCATCCTCAATCCTCAATCCACAATCCTCAATCTTCAATCCTCAATACTCAATCTTCAATCCTCAATCCTCAGTCCTCAAACCTCATTCCGGAATCCTCAATCCTGAATCCTCAACCTTCAGCCCTCAGTCCTCAACAATCAGATGTCAATCCCCACCCTCAATAGAACATCCTCAATTCACAGTTTTCAACACTCAATACTCATTCTGCAATCTTCAGATCTCTATCCACAAACATCAATTCTCATCAATCAACCCTCAATACTCAGTCACCAATCCTCAATATTCAAACCTCAATCCTCAATCCTCAATCCTCAATCCTCAACCTTCAATCCTCAATACTAAATCTTCAATCCTCTACCCTCAATACTCAATCCTCAATCCTCACTCCTCAATTCTCGATCCTCAATCCTCAGTCCTCAGTCCTCAAACCTCAATCCTCAACCCTCAGCCCTCATCCTGAATCCTCAATACACAATCCCCAATCCTCAATCTTCAATCCTCAATCCACAGTCCTCAAACCTCAATTCTGAATACTCAATCCTGAATCCTCAATCTTCGGCCCTCAGTCCTCAACAATCTGTTGTCAATCCTCAATCCTCAATAGAATATCCTCAATTCACAGTTTTCAATACTCAATACTCAATCTGCAATCTTCAAACCTGTATCCACAAACATTAATTCTCATCGCTCAACCCTCAATACTCAGTCCCCAATCCTCAATCTTCAAACCTCAACCCTCAGTCCTCAATCCTCAATCATCTATCCTCAATCCTCAATCCTCAATCCTCAACCGTCAATCTTCATTCCTCAATAATCAATCTTCAATCCTCAATCCTCAATCCTCAAGCCCCAATGCTCATTCTTCAATCCTCAATACCCAATCCTCAATCTTCTATCCCCGTTCCTCAATCCTCAATCCTCAATACTCAATCCTCGATCCTCAATCTTCAATACTCAGTCCCGAATCGTCAATCTTCAATCCCCAATCCTCAACCCTCAATCTTCAATCCTCAATACTCAATCTTCAATCCTCAATCCTTAATCCTCAATCCTCAATCCTCATTCTTCAATCCTCAATACCCAATCCTCAATCCTTAGTCCCCAAACCTCAATCCTCTACCTTCAATACTCAATCCTCAACTCTCAATCCTCAATACTCAATCCTCAATACTCAATCTTCATTCCTCAATTCTCAATCCTCAATCCTCAATCCTCAATCCTCATTCTTCAATCCTCAATACCCAATCCTCAATCTTCAATCCTCAATCCTCACTCCTCAATCCTCAATCCTCAAACCTCAGTCCGCAGTCCTCAAACCTCAATCCTCAACCCTCAGCCCTCATCCTCAATCCTCAATCCTCAATACTCAATCCTCAATCTTCAATCCTCAATACTCAATCTGCAATCCTCAATCCTCAATCCTCAATCCTCAATCCACATTGTTCAGTCCTCAATACCGAATCCTCAATCTTCAATCCTCAATCCTCAATCCTCAATTCTCAATCCTGAATCCTCAATCCTCATACTTCAAACATCAATACTCAACCCTCAGTCCTCGTCCTCAATCCAGAACCCTCAGTCCTCAATCCTCAATCTTCAATCATCAATATTCATTAGTCAATCGTCAATCCTCAATGCTCAATCATCATCCCTCAATCCTCAATGTTCATTCCCCAATACCCAATCCTCAATCTTCAATCCTCAATCTTTAATCCTCAATCCTCAATCCCCAATCCTCAGTCCTCAGACCTCAATCCTGAGTCCTCAATCCTGAATCCTCAATCCTGTATCCTCAACCTTCAACCCTGAGACCTCAACAATCAGTTGTCAATCCTGAATCCTCAATCGAATATCCTCAATTCACAGCTTTCAATTCTCAATACTCAATCTGCAATATTCAGATCTCTATACACAAACATCAATTCTCATCACTCAACCCTCAATACTCAGTCACCAATCCTCAATCTTCAAACCTCAACCCTCAATCCTCAATCCTCAATCATCTATCCTCAATCCTCAATCCTCAATCCTCAATCGTCTATCTTCAATCCTCAATAATCAATCTTCAGTCCTCAACCCTCAATCCTCAAGCCCCAATCCTCATTCTTCAATCCTCAATACCCAATCCTCAATCTTCAATCCTCGTTCCTCAATCCTCAATCCTCAATCCTCAATCCTCAATCCTCGATCCTCAATCTTCAATACTCAGTCCCAAATCCTCAATCTTCAATCCTCAATCCTCAACCCTCAATCTTCAATCCTCAATACTCAATCTTCAATCCTCAATCCTCAATCCTCAATCCTCAATCCACATTCCCCAATCCTCAATACCCAATCCTCAATCTTCAATTCTCAATCCTCAATCCTCAATTCTCAATCCTCAATCCTCAATCCACAGACCTCAAACATCAATACTCAACCCTCAGTCCTCGTCCTCTATCCACAACCGTCAATCCTCAATCCTCAATCTTCAATCATCAATATTCAATCTTCAATCCTCAATCCTCAATCCTCTATCCTCAATCCTCAAACCTCAATGTTCAATCCGCAATACCCAATCCTCAATCATCAATCCTCAACCCTCAACCCTCAATCCTCAATCCTCAATCCTCAATCTTCAATCCTCGATCCTCAATCCTCAATCCTCAATCCACAACCTTCAATCCTCAATACTCAATCTTCAATCCTCAATCCTCAGTCCTCAAACCTCAATCCCGAATCCTCAATCCAGAATCCTCAACCATCAGCCCTCAGTCCTCAACAATCAGTTGTCAATCCCCAATCCTCAATAGAATATCCTCAATTCACAGTTTTCAATACTCAATACTCAATCTGCAATCTTCAGATCTCTATCCACAAACATCAATTCTCATCAATCAACCCTCAATACTCAGTCACCAATCCTCAATATTCAAACCTCAATCCTCAATCCTCAATCCTCAATCCTCAACCTTCAATCCTCAATACTCAATCTTCAATCCTCAACCCTCAATCCTCAATCCTCAAACATCAATCCTCAATCCTCAATCCTCAATCCTCAATCCTCAATCGTCAATCTTCAATCCTCAATACTCAATCTTCAGTCCTCAATCCTCAATCCTCAATCATCGATCCTCAGACCTCAAACATCAATACTCAACCCTCAGCCCTCGTCCTCAATCCACAACGCTCAATCCTCAATCCTCAACCTTCAATCATCAATATACAATCTTCAGTCCTCAATCCTCAATCCTCGATCCTCAATCCTCAATCCTCAATGTTCAATCCGCGATACCCAATCCTCAATGTTCAATCCTCAATCCTCAATCCTCAATTCTCAATCCTGAATCCTCAATCCTCATACTTCAAACATCAATACTCAACCCTCAGTCCTCGTCCTCAATCCAGAACCCTCAGTCCTCAATCCTCAATCTTCAATCATCAATATTCATTAATCAATCGTCAATCCTCAATGCTCAATCATCATCCCTCAATCCTCAATGTTCATTCCTCAATACCCAATCCTCAATCTTCAATCCTCAATCTTTAATCCTCAATCCTCAATCCCCAATCCTCAGTCCTCAGACCTCAATCCTGAGTCCTCAATCCTGAATCCTCAATCCTGTATCCTCAACCTTCAACCCTGAGACCTCAACAATCAGTTGTCAATCCTGAATCCTCAATCGAATATCCTCAATCCTCAAACCTCAATGTTCAATCCGCAATACCCAATCCTCAATCATCAATCCTCAACCCTCAACCCTCAATCCTCAATCCTCAATCCTCAATCTTCAATCCTCGATCCTCAATCCTCAATCCTCAATCCACAACCTTCAATCCTCAATACTCAATCTTCAATCCTCAATCCTCAGTCCTCAAACCTCAATCCCGAATCCTCAATCCAGAATCCTCAACCATCAGCCCTCAGTCCTCAACAATCAGTTGTCAATCCCCAATCCTCAATAGAATATCCTCAATTCACAGTTTTCAATACTCAATACTCAATCTGCAATCTTCAGATCTCTATCCACAAACATCAATTCTCATCAATCAACCCTCAATACTCAGTCACCAATCCTCAATATTCAAACCTCAATCCTCAATCCTCAATCCTCAATCCTCAACCTTCAATCCTCAATACTCAATCTTCAATCCTCAACCCTCAATCCTCAATCCTCAAACATCAATCCTCAATCCTCAATCCTCAATCCTCATTCCTCAATCCTCGATTCTCAATCCTCAATCCTCAATCTTCAATCCTCATTCTTCAATCCTCAATTCTCAATACTCAATCTTCAATCCTCAAGCCTCAATACTCAATCCTCAATCCTCAATTCTCAATCCTCAGTTTTCAATCCTCAATACTCAATCTTCAATCCTCAATCCTCAATCCTCAACCCTCAATCCTCATTCTTCAATACTCAATACCCAATCCTCAATCTTCAATCCTCAATCCTCAATCCTCAACTCTCAATCCTCAATCCTCATTCCTCAGCCCTCAAACCTCAATCCTCAACCCTCAGCCCTCATCCTGAATCCTCAATACACAATCCTCAATCCTCAATCTTCAATCCTCAATACTCAATCTTCAATCCTCAATCCTCAGTCCTCAAACCTCAATTCTGAATCCTCAATCCTGAATCCTCAATCTTCGGCCCTCAGTCCTCAACAATCAGTTGTCAATCCTCAATCCTCAATAGAATATCCTCAATTCACAGCTTTCAATACTCAATACTCAATCTGCAATCTTCAAACCTCTATCCACAAACATCAATTCTCATCACTCAACCCTCAGCACTCAGTCCTCAATGCTGAATCCTCAACCCTCAATCCTCAATCCTCAATCCTCAATCCTCAATCCTCAATCATCAATCCTCAGTACTCAATCTGCCATCCTCAATCCTCAATCCTCAATCCTCGATCCTCATTCTTCAATCCTCATTACCGAATCCTCAATCTTCAATCCTCAATCCTCAATCCTCAATTCTCAACCCTGAATCCTCAATCCTCATACTTCAAACATCAATACTCAACCCTCAGTCATCGTCCTCAATCCACAACCCTCAATCCTCAATCCTCAATCTTCAATCATCTATATTCAATCATCAATCGTCAATCCTCAATCCTCAATCATCATCCCTGAAACCTCAATGTTCAATCCTCAATACCCAATTCTCAATCTTCAATCCTCAATCCTCAATCCTCAATCCTCAATCCCCAATCCTCAGTCCTCAGACCTCAATCCTGAATCCTCAATCCTGAATCCTCAACCTTCAGCCCTGAGACCTCAACAATCAGTTGTCAATCCTCAATCCTCAATAGAATATCCTCAATTCACAGTTTTCAATACTCAATACTCAATCTGCAATCTTCAGATCTCTATACACAAACATCAATTCTCATCGCTCAACCCTCAATACTCAGTCCCCAATCCTCAATCTTCAAACCTCAACCCTCAATCCTCAATACTCAATCCTCAACACTCAGTCCTCAGTTCTCAAAGCTCAATCCTCAACCCTCAGCCCCCATCCTCAATTCTCAATCCTCAATGCTCAGTCCTCAGTTCTCAAACCTCAATCCTCAACCCTCAGCCCTCATCCTCAATCCTCAATCCTCAATCCTCAATCCTCAATCCTCAACCCTCAATGTTCAATCCGCAATACCCAATCCTCAATCTTGAATCCTCAATACTCAATCCTCTATCCTCAATCCTCAATCCTCAATCTTCAATCCTCCATCCTCAATCCTCAATCCACAATCCTCAATCTTCAATCCTCAATACTCAATCTTCAATCCTCAATCCTCAGTCCTCAAACCTCATTCCGGAATCCTCAATCCTGAATCCTCAACCTTCAGCCCTCAGTCCTCAACAATCAGATGTCAATCCCCACCCTCAATAGAACATCCTCAATTCACAGTTTTCAACACTCAATACTCATTCTGCAATCTTCAGATCTCTATCCACAAACATCAATTCTCATCAATCAACCCTCAATACTCAGTCACCAATCCTCAATATTCAAACCTCAATCCTCAATCCTCAATCCTCAATCCTCAACCTTCAATCCTCAATACTAAATCTTCAATCCTCTACCCTCAATACTCAATCCTCAATCCTCACTCCTCAATTCTCGATCCTCAATCCTCAGTCCTCAGTCCTCAAACCTCAATCCTCAACCCTCAGCCCTCATCCTGAATCCTCAATACACAATCCCCAATCCTCAATCTTCAATCCTCAATCCACAGTCCTCAAACCTCAATTCTGAATACTCAATCCTGAATCCTCAATCTTCGGCCCTCAGTCCTCAACAATCTGTTGTCAATCCTCAATCCTCAATAGAATATCCTCAATTCACAGTTTTCAATACTCAATACTCAATCTGCAATCTTCAAACCTGTATCCACAAACATTAATTCTCATCGCTCAACCCTCAATACTCAGTCCCCAATCCTCAATCTTCAAACCTCAACCCTCAGTCCTCAATCCTCAATCATCTATCCTCAATCCTCAATCCTCAATCCTCAACCGTCAATCTTCATTCCTCAATAATCAATCTTCAATCCTCAATCCTCAATCCTCAAGCCCCAATGCTCATTCTTCAATCCTCAATACCCAATCCTCAATCTTCTATCCCCGTTCCTCAATCCTCAATCCTCAATACTCAATCCTCGATCCTCAATCTTCAATACTCAGTCCCGAATCGTCAATCTTCAATCCCCAATCCTCAACCCTCAATCTTCAATCCTCAATACTCAATCTTCAATCCTCAATCCTTAATCCTCAATCCTCAATCCTCATTCTTCAATCCTCAATACCCAATCCTCAATCCTTAGTCCCCAAACCTCAATCCTCTACCTTCAATACTCAATCCTCAACTCTCAATCCTCAATACTCAATCCTCAATACTCAATCTTCATTCCTCAATTCTCAATCCTCAATCCTCAATCCTCAATCCTCATTCTTCAATCCTCAATACCCAATCCTCAATCTTCAATCCTCAATCCTCACTCCTCAATCCTCAATCCTCAAACCTCAGTCCGCAGTCCTCAAACCTCAATCCTCAACCCTCAGCCCTCATCCTCAATCCTCAATCCTCAATACTCAATCCTCAATCTTCAATCCTCAATACTCAATCTGCAATCCTCAATCCTCAATCCTCAATCCTCAATCCACATTGTTCAGTCCTCAATACCGAATCCTCAATCTTCAATCCTCAATCCTCAATCCTCAATTCTCAATCCTGAATCCTCAATCCTCATACTTCAAACATCAATACTCAACCCTCAGTCCTCGTCCTCAATCCAGAACCCTCAGTCCTCAATCCTCAATCTTCAATCATCAATATTCATTAATCAATCGTCAATCCTCAATGCTCAATCATCATCCCTCAATCCTCAATGTTCATTCCTCAATACCCAATCCTCAATCTTCAATCCTCAATCTTTAATCCTCAATCCTCAATCCCCAATCCTCAGTCCTCAGACCTCAATCCTGAGTCCTCAATCCTGAATCCTCAATCCTGTATCCTCAACCTTCAACCCTGAGACCTCAACAATCAGTTGTCAATCCTGAATCCTCAATCGAATATCCTCAATTCACAGCTTTCAATTCTCAATACTCAATCTGCAATATTCAGATCTCTATACACAAACATCAATTCTCATCACTCAACCCTCAATACTCAGTCACCAATCCTCAATCTTCAAACCTCAACCCTCAATCCTCAATCCTCAATCATCTATCCTCAATCCTCAATCCTCAATCCTCAATCGTCTATCTTCAATCCTCAATAATCAATCTTCAGTCCTCAACCCTCAATCCTCAAGCCCCAATCCTCATTCTTCAATCCTCAATACCCAATCCTCAATCTTCAATCCTCGTTCCTCAATCCTCAATCCTCAATCCTCAATCCTCAATCCTCGATCCTCAATCTTCAATACTCAGTCCCAAATCCTCAATCTTCAATCCTCAATCCTCAACCCTCAATCTTCAATCCTCAATACTCAATCTTCAATCCTCAATCCTCAATCCTCAATCCTCAATCCACATTCCCCAATCCTCAATACCCAATCCTCAATCTTCAATTCTCAATCCTCAATCCTCAATTCTCAATCCTCAATCCTCAATCCACAGACCTCAAACATCAATACTCAACCCTCAGTCCTCGTCCTCTATCCACAACCGTCAATCCTCAATCCTCAATCTTCAATCATCAATATTCAATCTTCAATCCTCAATCCTCAATCCTCTATCCTCAATCCTCAAACCTCAATGTTCAATCCGCAATACCCAATCCTCAATCATCAATCCTCAACCCTCAACCCTCAATCCTCAATCCTCAATCCTCAATCTTCAATCCTCGATCCTCAATCCTCAATCCTCAATCCACAACCTTCAATCCTCAATACTCAATCTTCAATCCTCAATCCTCAGTCCTCAAACCTCAATCCCGAATCCTCAATCCAGAATCCTCAACCATCAGCCCTCAGTCCTCAACAATCAGTTGTCAATCCCCAATCCTCAATAGAATATCCTCAATTCACAGTTTTCAATACTCAATACTCAATCTGCAATCTTCAGATCTCTATCCACAAACATCAATTCTCATCAATCAACCCTCAATACTCAGTCACCAATCCTCAATATTCAAACCTCAATCCTCAATCCTCAATCCTCAATCCTCAACCTTCAATCCTCAATACTCAATCTTCAATCCTCAACCCTCAATCCTCAATCCTCAAACATCAATCCTCAATCCTCAATCCTCAATCCTCAATCCTCAATCGTCAATCTTCAATCCTCAATACTCAATCTTCAGTCCTCAATCCTCAATCCTCAATCATCGATCCTCAGACCTCAAACATCAATACTCAACCCTCAGCCCTCGTCCTCAATCCACAACGCTCAATCCTCAATCCTCAACCTTCAATCATCAATATACAATCTTCAGTCCTCAATCCTCAATCCTCGATCCTCAATCCTCAATCCTCAATGTTCAATCCGCGATACCCAATCCTCAATGTTCAATCCTCAATCCTCAATCCTCAATTCTCAATCCTGAATCCTCAATCCTCATACTTCAAACATCAATACTCAACCCTCAGTCCTCGTCCTCAATCCACAACCCTCAGTCCTCAATCCTCAATCTTCAATCATCAATATTCATTAATCAATCGTCAATCCTCAATGCTCAATCATCATCCCTCAATCCTCAATGTTCATTCCTCAATACCCAATCCTCAATCTTCAATCCTCAATCTTTAATCCTCAATCCTCAATCCCCAATCCTC
Source organism: Calliopsis andreniformis (assembly GCF_051401765.1). NCBI lineage: Eukaryota > Metazoa > Arthropoda > Insecta > Hymenoptera > Andrenidae > Calliopsis > Calliopsis andreniformis. Next base: position 631,027 of record NW_027480550.1, on the reverse strand, counting down.
AGTCCTCAGACCTCAATCCTGAGTCCTCAATCCTGAATCCTCAATCCTGTATCCTCAACCTTCAACCCTGAGACCTCAACAATCAGTTGTCAATCCTGAATCCTCAATCGAATATCCTCAATCCTCAAACCTCAATGTTCAATCCGCAATACCCAATCCTCAATCATCAATCCTCAACCCTCAACCCTCAATCCTCAATCCTCAATCCTCAATCTTCAATCCTCGAGCCTCAATCCTCAATCCTCAATCCACAACCTTCAATCCTCAATACTCAATCTTCAATCCTCAATCCTCAGTCCTCAAACCTCAATCCCGAATCCTCAATCCAGAATCCTCAACCATCAGCCCTCAGTCCTCAACAATCAGTTGTCAATCCCCAATCCTCAATAGAATATCCTCAATTCACAGTTTTCAATACTCAATACTCAATCTGCAATCTTCAGATCTCTATCCACAAACATCAATTCTCATCAATCAACCCTCAATACTCAGTCACCAATCCTCAATATTCAAACCTCAATCCTCAATCCTCAATCCTCAATCCTCAACCTTCAATACTCAATACTCAATCTTCAATCCTCAACCCTCAATCCTCAATCCTCAAACATCAATCCTCAATCCTCAATCCTCAATCCTCAATCCTCAATCGTCAATCTTCAATCCTCAATACTCAATCTTCAGTCCTCAATCCTCAATCCTCAATCATCGATCCTCAGACCTCAAACATCAATACTCAACCCTCAGCCCTCGTCCTCAATCCACAACGCTCAATCCTCAATCCTCAACCTTCAATCATCAATATACAATCTTCAGTCCTCAATCCTCAATCCTCGATCCTCAATCCTCAATCCTCAATGTTCAATCCGCGATACCCAATCCTCAATGTTCAATCCTCAATCCTCAATCCTCAATCCTCAATCCTCAATCCGCAATCCTCAATCCTCAATCCTCAATCCTTAGTCCCCAAACCTCAATCATCTATCTTCAATCCTCAATTCTCAACACTCAATCATCAATACTCAATCCTCAATACTCAATCTTCATTCCTCAATCCTCAATCCTCAATCCTCAATCCTCATTCTTCAATCCTCAATACCCAATCCTCAATCTTCAATCCTCAATCCTCACTCCTCAATTCTCAATCCTCAATCCTCAGTCCTCAGTCCTCAAACCTCAATCCTCAACCCTCAGCCCTCATCCTGAATCCTCAATACACAATCCTCAATCCTCAATCTTCAATCCTCAATGCTCAATCTTGAATCCTCAATCCTCAGTCCTCAAACCTCAATTCTGAATCCTCAATCCTGAATCCTCAATCTTCGGCCCTCAGTCCTCAACAATCAGTTGTCAATCCTCAATCCTCAATAGAATATCCTCAATTCACAGTTTTCAATGCTCAATACTCAATCTGCAATCTTCAAACCTCTATCCACAAACATCAATTCTCATCAATCAACCCTCAATACTCAGTCACCAATCCTCAATATTCAAACCTCAATACTCAATCCTCAATCCTCAATCCTCAACCTTCAATCCTCAACACTCAATCTTCAATCCTCAACCCTCAATCCTCAATCCTCAAACATCAATCCTCAATCCTCAATCCTCAATCCTCAATCGTCAACCTTCAATCCTCAATACTCAATCTTCACTCCTCAATCCTCAATCCTCAATCATCGATCCTCAGACCTCAAACATCAATACTCAACCCTCAGCCCTCGTCCTGAATCCACAACGCTCAATCCTCAATCCTCAACCTTCAATCATCAATATACAATCTTCAGTCCTCAATCCTCAATCCTCGATCCTCAATCCTCAATCCTCAATGTTCAATCCGCGATACCCAATCCTCAATGTTCAATCCTCAATCCTCAATCCTCAATCCTCAATCCTCAATCCGCAATCCTCAATCCTCAATCCTCAATCCTTAGTCCCCAAACCTCAATCATCTATCTTCAATCCTCAATTCTCAACACTCAATCATCAATACTCAATCCTCAATACTCAATCTTCATTCCTCAATCCTCAATCCTCAATCCTCAATCCTCATTCTTCAATCCTCAATACCCAATCCTCAATCTTCAATCCTCAATCCTCACTCCTCAATTCTCAATCCTCAATCCTCAGTCCTCAGTCCTCAAACCTCAATCCTCAACCCTCAGCCCTCATCCTGAATCCTCAATACACAATCCTCAATCCTCAACCTTCAATCCTCAATGCTCAATCTTGAATCCTCAATCCTCAGTCCTCAAACCTCAATTCTGAATCCTCAATCCTGAATCCTCAATCATCGGCCCTCAGTCCTCAACAATCAGTTGTCAATCCTCAATCCTCAATAGAATATCCTCAATTCACAGTTTTCAATGCTCAATACTCAATCTGCAATCTTCAAACCTCTATCCACAAACATCAATTCTCATCACTCAACCCTCAACACTCAGTCCTCAATGTTCAGTCCTCAATCCTCAATCCTCAATCCTCAATCGAAAATCTTCAATCCTCAATACTCAATCTCCAATCCTCAATCCTCAATCCTCAATCCTCAATCCTCATTCTTCAATACTCAATACCCAATCCTCAATCCTCAATCCTCAATTCTCAATCCTCAATCCTCAATCTGCAATCCTCATTCTTCAATCTTCAATAGCCAATACTCAGTCTTCAATCCTCAAACCTCAATCCCCAATTCTCAATCCTCAATCCTCAGTCCATAGTCCTCAAACCTCAATCCTCAACCCTCAGCCCTCATCGTCAATCCTCAGTCCTCAATCCTCAATCCTCAACCTTCAATCCCCAATAATCAATCTTCAATCCTCAATCCCCAATTCTCAATCCTCAATCCTCAATCGTCAATCCTCAATCCTCAATCCTCAATCCCCAATCCTCAATCCTCAATCCTCAATCCTCAGTACTCTATCTGCAATCCTCAATCCTCTATCCTCAATCCTCAATCCTCATTCTTCAATCCTCAATACCGAATCCTAAATCTTCAATACTCAATCCTCAATCCTCAATTCTCAATCCTGAATCCTGAATCCTCATACTTCAAACGTCAATACTCAACCCTCAGTCCTCGTCCTCAATCCACAACCCTCAATCCTCAATACTCAGACTTCAGTCATCAATATTCAATCTTCAATCCTCAATCCTCAATCCTCAATCCTCATCCCTCAATCCTCAATGTTCAATACTCAATACCCAATCCTCAATCTTCAATCCCCAATCCTCAATCCTCAATCCTCAATCCTCAATCCTCAGTCCTCAAACCTCAATCCTGAATCCTCAATCCTGAATCCTCAATCTTCGACCCTCAGTCCTCAAAAATCAATTGTCAATCCTCAATCCTCAATAGAATAACCTCAGTTCAGAGTTTTCAATACGCAATGCTCAATCTGCAATCTTCAAATCTCTATCCACAAACATCAATTCTCATCACTCAACCCTCAACACTCAGTGCCCAACCCCCAATCTTCAATCCTCAATCCTCAATACTCAATCCTCAATACTCAATCTTCAATCCTCAATACTCAAAGTTCAATCCTCAATCCTCAATCCTCAACCCTCAATCTTCATTCCTCAATCCTCAATCCTCAATCTTCAATCCTCATTCTTCAATCTTCAATACCCAATCTTCAATCTTCAATCATCAATCCTTAATCCCCAATTCTCAATCCTCAATCCTCGATCCTCATATCTCAAACATCAATAGTCAACCCTCAGTCCTCGTCCTCAATCCACAACCCTCAATCCTCAATCCTCAATCTTCAATCATCAATATACAATGTTCAGTCCTCAATCCTCAATCCTCAATCCTCAATCCTCAATCCTCATTCTTCAATCCTCAATACCCAATCCTCAATCTTCAATCCTCAATCCTCAATTCTCAATTCTCAATTCTCAATCCTCAGTCCTCAGTCCTCAAACCTCAATCCTCAACCCTCAGCCCTCATCCTCAATCCTCAATCCTCAATCCTCAATCCTCAATCTTCAATCATCAGTATTCTATCTTCAATCCTCAAACCTCAATCCTCAATCCTCATACCTCAATCCTCAATGTTCAATCCTCAATACCCAATCCTCAATCTTCAATCCTCGGTCCTCAAGCCTCAATCCTCAATCCTCAATCCTCAGTCCTCAAACCTCAATCGTGAATCCTCAAACCTGAATCCTCAACCTTCAGCCTGAGCCCTCAGCGATCAGTTGTCAATCCTCAATCCTCAATAGAATATCCTCAATTCACAGTTTTCAATACTCAATACTCAACCTGCAATCTTCAGATCTCTATCCACAAACATCAATTCTCATCACTCAACCCTCAATACACAGTCCCCAATCCTCAATCTTCAAACCTCAACCCTCAATCCTCAATTCTCAATCCTCAATCCTCAATCTTCAATCCTCATTCTTCAATCCTCAATACCCAATACCCAATCTTCAATCCTCAGTCCTCAATCCTCAATTCTCAAGCCTCAATCTTCAATCCTCAATCCTCAATTCTGAATCCTCAATCCTCAATCCTCAATCCTCAATCCTCAATCGTCAGTCTTCAATCTTCAATACTCAATCTTCAATCCTAAATCCTCAATCCTCCATTCTCAATCCTCAATCCTCATTCTTCAATCCTCAATGCCCAATCCTCAATCCTCAATCCTCAATCCTCAATCCTCAATTCTCAATCATCAATCCTCAGTCCTCAGACCTCAAACCTCAATCCTCAACCCTCAGCCCTCATCCTCAACCCTCAAAGCTCAATCTTCAATCCTCAATTCTCAATCCTCAACGCTCAATCTTCAATCCTCAATCTGCAATCCTCAATCCTCAATCCTCAATCCTCAATACTCATTCTTCAATCCTCAATACCGAATCCTCAATCTTCAATCCTCAATCCTCAATCCTCAATTATCAGTCCTGAATCCACAATCCTCATACTTCAAACATCAATACTCAACCCTCAGTCCTCGTCCTCAATCCACAACCATCAATCCTCAATCATCAATCTTCAATCCTCAATCCCCAATCCTCAATCTTCAATCCTCAATCCTCAGTCCTCAATCCACAACCCTCAATCCTCAATCCTCAATCTTCAATCATCAATATTCTATCTTCAATCCTCAATCCTCAATCCTCAATCCTCAATGTTCAATCCTCAATACCCAATCCTCAATCTTCAATCCTCAGTCCTCAATCCACAACCCTCAATCCTCAATCCTCAATCTTCAATCATCAATATTCTATCTTCAATCCTCAATCCTCAATCCTCAATCCTCAATGTTCAATCCTCAATACCCAATCCTCAATCTTCAATCCTCAGTCCTCAATCCTCAATCCTCAATCCTCAATCCCCAGTCCTCAAACCTCAATCGTCAATACTCAACCCTCAGTCCTCGTCCTCAATCCACAACCCTCAATCCTCAATCCCCAATCCTCAATCCTCAATCCTCAATCCTCAATCCTCAATCGTCAGCATTCAATCCTCAATACTCAATCTTCAATACTCAATCCTCAATCCTCAATCCTCATTGCTCAATCCTCATTCTTCAATCCTCTATACCCAATCCTCAATCTTCAATCCTCAATCCTCAATCTTCAATCCTCAATCCTCAATCTTCAATCCTCAATACTCAATCTTCAATCCTCAATCCTGAGTTCTCAAACCTCAATTCTGAATCCTGAATCCTGAATCCTCAATCTCCGGCCCTAAATTCTCAACAATCAGTTGTCAATACTCAATCCTCAATAGAATATCCTCAAATCACTGTTTTTGATACTCAATACTCAATCTGCAATCTTCAAACCTCTATCCACAAACATCAGTTCTCATCACACAACCCTCAACACTCAGTCCTCAATCCTCAATACTCATTCATCAATCCTCAATACCCAATCCTCAATCTTCAATCCTGAATCCTCAATCCTCAATTCTCAATCCTCAATGCTCAATCCTCAGACCTCAAACATCAACACTCAACCCTCAGTACTCGTCCTCAATCCACAACCTTCAATCCTCAGTCCTCAATCTTCAATCATCAACATTCAATCTTCAATCCTCAATCCTCAATCCTCAATCCTCAATCCTCAACCCTCAATGTTCAATCCGCAATACCCAATCCTCAATCTTCAATCCTCAATCCTCAATCCTCAATCCTCAATCCTCAGACATCAAACCTCAATCCTGAATCCTCAATCCTGAATCCTCAATCTTCAGCCCACAGTCCTCAACAATCAGTTGTCAATCCCCAATCCTCAATAGAATATCATCAATTCACAGTTTTCAATACTCAATACTCAACCTGCAATCATCAAATCTCTATCCACAAACATCAATTCTCATCACTCAACCCTCAACACTCAGTCCCCAGTCCTCAATCTTCAAATCTCGATCCTCAATCCTCAATTCTCAATCCTCAATCCTCAATCTTCAATCCTCATTCTTCAATCCTCAATACCCAATACTCAATCTTCAATCCTCAATCCTCAATCCTCAATTCTCAAGCCTCAAACCTCAATCTTCAATCCTCAGTCCTCAGTCCTCAAACTTCAATCCTCAACCCTCAGCCCTCATCGTCAATCCTCAGTCCTCAATCCTCAATCTTCAATCCTCAATACTCAATCTTCAATCCTCAATCCTCAATTCTGAATCCTCAATCCTCAATCCTCAATCCTCAACCGTCAGTCTTCAATCCTCAATACTCAATCTTCAATCCTCAATCCTCAATCCTACATTCTCAATCCTCAATCCTCATTCTTCAATCCTCAATACCCAATCCTCAATCCTCAATCCTCAATCCTCAATCCTCAATTCTCAATCCTCAATCCTCAGTCCTCAGACCTCAAACCTCAATCCTCAACCCTCAGCCATCATCCTCAATCCTCAATAGTCAATCTTCAATCCTCAATTCTCAATCCTCAACGCTCAATCTTCAATCCTCAATCTGCAATCCTCAATCCTCAATCCTCAATCCTCATTCTTCAATCCTCAATACCGAACCCTCAATCTTCAATCCTCAATCCTCAATCCTCAATTGTCAGTCCTGAATCCACAATCCTCATACTTCAAACATCAATACTCAACCCTCAGTCCTCGTCCTCAATCCACAACCATCAATCCTCAATCATCAATCTTCAATCCTCAATCCCCAATCCTCAATTTTCAATCCTCAATCCTCAGTCCTCAATCCACAACCCCCAATCCTCAATCCTCAATCTTCAATCATCAATATTCTATCTTCAATCCTCAATCCTCAATCCTCAATCCTCATACCTCAATCCTCAATGTTCAATCCTCAATACCCAATCCTCAATCTTCAATCCTCAATCCTCAATCCTCAATCCTCAATCCTCAATCCCCAGTCCTCAAACCTCAATCGTCAATACTCAACCCTCAGTCCTCGTCCTCAATCCACAACCCTCAATCCTCAATCCTCAATCTTCAATCATCAATATACAATCTTCAGTCCTCAACCCTCAATACTCAATCCTCAATCCTCAATCCTCAATGTTGCATCCGCGATACCCAATCCTCAATCCTCAATCCTCAATCCTCAATCCCCAATCCTCAATCCTCAATCCTCAATCCTCAATCCTCAATCCTCAGTCCCCAAACCTCAATCCTCAATCTTGAATCCTCAATACTCAATCTTCAATCCTCAATCCTCAATACTCAATCCTCAATCCTCAATCCTCAATCGTCAGCATTCAATCCTCAATACTCAATCTTCAATCCTCAATCCTCAATCCTCAATACTCATTCCTCAATCCTCATTCTTCAATCCTCAATACCCAATCCTCAATCTTCAATCCTCAATCCTCAATCTTCAATCCTCAATCCTCAATCTTCAATCCTCAATGCTCAATCTTCAATCCTCAATCCTGAGTTCTCAAACCTCAATTCTGAATCCTCAATCCTGAATCCTCAATCTCCGGCCCTAAGTCCTCAACAATCAGTTGTCAATACTCAATCCTCAATAGAATATCCTCAAATCACAGTTTTCAATACTCAATACTCCATCTGCAATCTTCAAACCTCTATCCACAAACATCAGTTCTCATCACACAACCCTCAACACTCAGTCCTCAATATTCAATCCTCAATCCTCAATCCTCAATCCTCAATCGTCAATCTTCAATCCTCAATGCGCAATCTTCAATCCTCAATCCTCAATCCTCAATCCGCAATCCTCATTCTTCAATCCTCAATACCCAATCCTCAACCTTCAATCCTCAATCCTCAATCCTCAATTCTCAATCCTCGATCCTCAACCTTCAATCCTCAATCCTCAATCCTCAATTCTCAATCCTCGATCCTCAATCTTCAATCCTCATTCTTCAATCCTCAATACCCAATACTCAATCTTCAATCCTCAATCCTCAATCCGCAATTCTCCATCCTCAATCCTCGATCCTCTTACCTCAAACATCTATACTCAACCCTCCGTCCTCGTCCTCAATCCACAACCCTCAATCCTCAATCCTCAATCTTCAATCACCAATATACAATCTTCAGTCCTCAATTCTCAATACTCAATCCTGAATCCTCAATCCTCAATGATCAATCCGCGATACCCAATCCTCAATGTTCAATCCTCAATACCTAATCCTCAATACTCAATCCTCAATGCTCAATCCTCAATCCTCAATCCTCAGTCCCCAAACTTCAATCCTCAATCTTCAATCCTCAATACTCAATCTTCAATCCTCAATCCTCAATACTCAATCCTCAATCCTCAATCCTCAATCGCCAGTCTTCAATCCTCAATACTCAATCTTCAATCCTCAATCCTCAATCGTCAATCCTCAATCCTCATCCTTCAATCCTCAATACCCAATCCTCAATCTTCAATCCTCAATCCTCAATTCTCAATTCTCAATCCTCAATCCTCAGTCCTCAGTCCTCAAACTTCAATCATCAACCCTCAGCCCTCATCCTCAATCCTCAATCCTCAATCCTCAATCCTCAATCCTCAATCCTCAATCCTCAATCGTCAGCATTCAATCCTCAATACTCAATCTTCAATACTCAATCCTCAATCCTCAATCCTCATTCCTCAATCTTCATTCTTCAATCCTCAATACCCAATCCTCAATCTTCAATCCTCAATCCTCAATCTTCAATCCTCAATCCTCAATCCTCAGTCCTCAAACCTCAATCCTGAATCCTCAATCCTGAATCCTCAATCTTCGGCCCTCAGTCCTCAACAATCAATTGTCAATCCTCAATCCTCAATAGAATATCCTCACTTCAGAGTTTTCAATACGCAATACTCAATCTTCAATCCTCAATCCTCTGTCCTCAAACCCCAGTCCCGAATCCTCCATCCTGTGTCCTCAATCTTCAGCCCTCAGTCCTCAACAATCAATAGTCAATCCTCAATCCTCAATAGAATATCCTCAATTCACAGTTTTCAATACTCAATACACAATCTGCAATCCTCAAACCTCTATCCACAAACATCAATTCTCATCACTCAACCCTCAACACTCAGTCCTCAATGTTCAATCCTCAATCCTCAATTCTCAATCTTCAATCCTCAATACTTAATCTTCAATCCTCAATCCTCAATCCTCAATCTTCAATCCTCAATACTCAATCTTCAATCCTCAGTCCCCAGTCGACAATCTTCTATCCTCAATACTCAATCCTCAATCCTCAATCCTCAATACTCAATCTTCAATCCTCAATACTCAATCTTCAATCCTCAATCTTCAATCCTTAATCCTCAATCCTCAATCCTCAATCCTCTGTCCTCAAACCTCAATCCCGATTCCTCGATCCTCAATCTTCAATCATCAATATTCTATCTTCAATCCTCAATCCTCAATCCTCAATCCTCAATCCTCATACCTCAATCCTCAATGTTCAATCCTCAATACCCAATCCTCAATCTTCAATCCTCAATCCTCAATCCTCAATCCTCAATCCTCAATCCCCAGTCCTCAAACCTCAATCGTCAATACTCAACCCTCAGTCCTCGTCCTCAATCCACAACCCTCAATCCTCAATCCTCAATCTTCAATCATCAATATACAATCTTCAGTCCTCAACCCTCAATACTCAATCCTCAATCCTCAATCCTCAATCGTCAGCATTCAATCCTCAATACTCAATCTTCAATCCTCAATCCTCAATCCTCAATCCTCAATCCTCAATCCTCAATCCTCAATCCCCAATCGTCAATACTCAACCCTCAGTCCTCGTCCTCAATCCTCAGTCCCCAAACCTCAATCCTCAATCTTGAATCCTCAATACTCAATCTTCAATCCTCAATCCTCAATACTCAATCCTCAATCCTCAATCCTCAATCGTCAGCATTCAATCCTCAATACTCAATCTTCAATCCTCAATCCTCAATCCTCAATCCTCATTCCTCAATCCTCATTCTTCAATCCTCAATACCCAATCCTCAATCTTCAATCCTCAATCCTCAATCTTCAATCCTCAATCCTCAATCCTCAATACACAATCCTCAATCTTCAATCATCAATACTCAATCTTCAATCCTCAATCCTCAATCCTCGATCCTCAGACCTCAAACATCAATACTCAACCCTCAGCCCTCGTCCTCAATCCACAACCCTCAATCCTCAATCCTCAATCTTCAATCATCAATATACAATCTTCAGTCCTCAATCCTCAATCCTCGATCCTCAATCCTCAATCCTCAATGTTCAATCCGCGATACCCAATCCTCAGTGTTCAATCCTCAATCCTCAATCCTCATTCCTCAATCCTCAATCCTCAATACTCAATCCTCAATCCTCAATCCTCAATCCTCAATCCTCAATCCTCAATCCTCAATCTTCTATCCTCATTCTTCAATCCTCAATACCCAATCCTCAATATTCAATCCTCAATCCTCAATCCTCAATCCTCATTCTTCAATCCTCAATACCCAATCCTCAATCTTCAATCCTCAATCCTCAATCCTCAATTCTCAATCCTCAATCCTCAATCCACAGACCTCATACATCAATACTCAACCCTCAGTCCTCGTCCTCAGTCCAGAACCACCAATCCTCAATCCTCAATGTTCAATCATCAATATTCAATCTTCAATCCTCAATCCTCAATCCTGAATCCTCAATCCTCAACCCTCAATGTTCAATCCGCAATACCCAATCCTCAATCTTCAATCCTCAATACTCAAACCTCAATCCTCAATCCTCAATGCTCAATCTTCAATCCTCAATCCTCAATCCTCAATACACAATCCTCAATCTTCAATCATCAATACTCAATCTTCAATCCTCAATCCTCAGTCCTCAAACCTCATTCCGGAATCCTCAACCCTGAATCCTCAATCTTCAGCCCTCAGTCCTCAACAATCAGTTGCCAATCCTCAAACCTCAATAGAATATCCTCAATTCACAGTTATCAATACTCAATTCGCAATCTGCAATCTTCAGATCTCTATACACAAACATCAATTCTCATCACTCAACCCTCAATACTCAGTCCCCAATCCTCAATCTTCAAACCTCAGCTCTCAATCCTCAATCCTCAAACATCAAACCTCAATCCTCAATCTTCAATCCTCAATCCTCAATCCTCTATCCTCGATCCTCAGACCTCAAACATCAATACTCAACCCTCAGCCCTCGTCCTCAATCCACAACCCTCAATCCTCAATCCTCAATCTTCAATCATCAATATACAATCTTCAGTCCTCAATCCTCAATCCTCGATCCTCAATCCTCAATCCTCAGTGTTCAGTCCGCGATACCCAACCCTCAATGTTCAATCCTCAATCCTCAAACCTCAATCCTCAATCCTCAATCCTCAATACTCAATCCTCAATCCTTAGTCCCCAAACCTCAATCCTCTACCTTCAATCCTCAATTCTCAACCCTCAATCCTAAATACTCAATCCTCAATAATCAATCTTCATTCCTCAATCCTCAATCCTCAATCCTCTATCCTCATTCTTCAATCCTCAATACGCAATCCTCAATCTTCAATCCTCAATCCCCACTCCTCAGTTCTCAATCCTCAATCCTCAGTCCTCAGTCCCCAAACCTCAATCCTCAACCCTCAGACCACATCCTCAATCCTCAATCCTCAATCCTCAACCCTCAATCTTCAATCCTCAATACTCAATCTTCAATCCTCAATCCTCAGTCCTCAAACCACAATTCTGAGTCCTCAATCCTGAACCCTCAATCTTCGGCCCTCAGTCCTCAACAATCAGTTGTCAATCCTCATTCCTCAATAGAATATCCTCAATTCACAGTTTTCAATACTCAATGCTCAATCTGCAATCTTCAAACCTCTATCCACAAACATCAATTCTCATCACTCAACCCGCAACACTCAGTCCTCAGCGTTCAACCCTCAATCCGCCATCCTCAATCCTCAATCGTCAATCTTCAATCCTCAATACTCAATCTTCAAACCTCAATCCTCAATCCTCAATCCTCAATCCTCATCCTTCAATCCTCAATACCCAATCCTCAATCTTCAATCCTCAATCCTCATTCCTCAATCCTCGATTCTCAATCCTCAATCCTCAATCTTCAATCCTCATTCTTCAATCCTCAATTCTCAATACTCAATCTTCAATCCTCAAGCCTCAATACTCAATCCTCAATCCTCAATTCTCAATCCTCAGTTTTCAATCCTCAATACTCAATCTTCAATCCTCAATCCTCAATCCTCAACCCTCAATCCTCATTCTTCAATACTCAATACCCAATCCTCAATCTTCAATCCTCAATCCTCAATCCTCAACTCTCAATCCTCAATCCTCATTCCTCAGCCCTCAAACCTCAATCCTCAACCCTCAGCCCTCATCCTGAATCCTCAATACACAATCCTCAATCCTCAATCTTCAATCCTCAATACTCAATCTTCAATCCTCAATCCTCAGTCCTCAAACCTCAATTCTGAATCCTCAATCCTGAATCCTCAATCTTCGGCCCTCAGTCCTCAACAATCAGTTGTCAATCCTCAATCCTCAATAGAATATCCTCAATTCACAGCTTTCAATACTCAATACTCAATCTGCAATCTTCAAACCTCTATCCACAAACATCAATTCTCATCACTCAACCCTCAGCACTCAGTCCTCAATGCTGAATCCTCAACCCTCAATCCTCAATCCTCAATCCTCAATCCTCAATCCTCAATCATCAATCCTCAGTACTCAATCTGCCATCCTCAATCCTCAATCCTCAATCCTCGATCCTCATTCTTCAATCCTCATTACCGAATCCTCAATCTTCAATCCTCAATCCTCAATCCTCAATTCTCAACCCTGAATCCTCAATCCTCATACTTCAAACATCAATACTCAACCCTCAGTCATCGTCCTCAATCCACAACCCTCAATCCTCAATCCTCAATCTTCAATCATCTATATTCAATCATCAATCGTCAATCCTCAATCCTCAATCATCATCCCTGAAACCTCAATGTTCAATCCTCAATACCCAATTCTCAATCTTCAATCCTCAATCCTCAATCCTCAATCCTCAATCCCCAATCCTCAGTCCTCAGACCTCAATCCTGAATCCTCAACCTTCAGCCCTGAGACCTCAACAATCAGTTGTCAATCCTCAATCCTCAATAGAATATCCTCAATTCACAGTTTTCAATACTCAATACTCAATCTGCAATCTTCAGATCTCTATACACAAACATCAATTCTCATCGCTCAACCCTCAATACTCAGTCCCCAATCCTCAATCTTCAAACCTCAACCCTCAATCCTCAATACTCAATCCTCAACACTCAGTCCTCAGTTCTCAAAGCTCAATCCTCAACCCTCAGCCCCCATCCTCAATTCTCAATCCTCAATGCTCAGTCCTCAGTTCTCAAACCTCAATCCTCAACCCTCAGCCCTCATCCTCAATCCTCAATCCTCAATCCTCAATCCTCAATCCTCAACCCTCAATGTTCAATCCGCAATACCCAATCCTCAATCTTGAATCCTCAATACTCAATCCTCTATCCTCAATCCTCAATCCTCAATCTTCAATCCTCCATCCTCAATCCTCAATCCACAATCCTCAATCTTCAATCCTCAATACTCAATCTTCAATCCTCAATCCTCAGTCCTCAAACCTCATTCCGGAATCCTCAATCCTGAATCCTCAACCTTCAGCCCTCAGTCCTCAACAATCAGATGTCAATCCCCACCCTCAATAGAACATCCTCAATTCACAGTTTTCAACACTCAATACTCATTCTGCAATCTTCAGATCTCTATCCACAAACATCAATTCTCATCAATCAACCCTCAATACTCAGTCACCAATCCTCAATATTCAAACCTCAATCCTCAATCCTCAATCCTCAATCCTCAACCTTCAATCCTCAATACTAAATCTTCAATCCTCTACCCTCAATACTCAATCCTCAATCCTCACTCCTCAATTCTCGATCCTCAATCCTCAGTCCTCAGTCCTCAAACCTCAATCCTCAACCCTCAGCCCTCATCCTGTATCCTCAATACACAATCCCCAATCCTCAATCTTCAATCCTCAATCCACAGTCCTCAAACCTCAATTCTGAATACTCAATCCTGAATCCTCAATCTTCGGCCCTCAGTCCTCAACAATCTGTTGTCAATCCTCAATCCTCAATAGAATATCCTCAATTCACAGTTTTCAATACTCAATACTCAATCTGCAATCTTCAAACCTGTATCCACAAACATTAATTCTCATCGCTCAACCCTCAATACTCAGTCCCCAATCCTCAATCTTCAAACCTCAACCCTCAGTCCTCAATCCTCAATCATCTATCCTCAATCCTCAATCCTCAATCCTCAACCGTCAATCTTCATTCCTCAATAATCAATCTTCAATCCTCAATCCTCAATCCTCAAGCCCCAATGCTCATTCTTCAATCCTCAATACCCAATCCTCAATCTTCTATCCCCGTTCCTCAATCCTCAATCCTCAATACTCAATCCTCGATCCTCAATCTTCAATACTCAGTCCCGAATCGTCAAGCTTCAATCCCCAATCCTCAACCCTCAATCTTCAATCCTCAATACTCAATCTTCAATCCTCAATCCTTAATCCTCAATCCTCAATCCTCATTCTTCAATCCTCAATACCCAATCCTCAATCCTTAGTCCCCAAACCTCAATCCTCTACCTTCAATACTCAATCCTCAACTCTCAATCCTCAATACTCAATCCTCAATACTCAATCTTCATTCCTCAATTCTCAATCCTCAATCCTCAATCCTCAATCCTCATTCTTCAATCCTCAATACCCAATCCTCAATCTTCAATCCTCAATCCTCACTCCTCAATCCTCAATCCTCAAACCTCAGTCCGCAGTCCTCAAACCTCAATCCTCAACCCTCAGCCCTCATCCTCAATCCTCAATCCTCAATACTCAATCCTCAATCTTCAATCCTCAATACTCAATCTGCAATCCTCAATCCTCAATCCTCAATCCTCAATCCACATTGTTCAGTCCTCAATACCGAATCCTCAATCTTCAATCCTCAATCCTCAATCCTCAATTCTCAATCCTGAATCCTCAATCCTCATACTTCAAACATCAATACTCAACCCTCAGTCCTCGTCCTCAATCCAGAACCCTCAGTCCTCAATCCTCAATCTTCAATCATCAATATTCATTAATCAATCGTCAATCCTCAATGCTCAATCATCATCCCTCAATCCTCAATGTTCATTCCTCAATACCCAATCCTCAATCTTCAATCCTCAATCTTTAATCCTCAATCCTCAATCCCCAATCCTCAGTCCTCAGACCTCAATCCTGAGTCCTCAATCCTGAATCCTCAATCCTGTATCCTCAACCTTCAACCCTGAGACCTCAACAATCAGTTGTCAATCCTGAATCCTCAATCGAATATCCTCAATTCACAGCTTTCAATTCTCAATACTCAATCTGCAATATTCAGATCTCTATACACAAACATCAATTCTCATCACTCAACCCTCAATACTCAGTCACCAAACCTCAATCTTCAAACCTCAACCCTCAATCCTCAATCCTCAATCATCTATCCTCAATCCTCAATCCTCAATCCTCAATCGTCTATCTTCAATCCTCAATAATCAATCTTCAGTCCTCAACCCTCAATCCTCAAGCCCCAATCCTCATTCTTCAATCCTCAATACCCAATCCTCAATCTTCAATCCTCGTTCCTCAATCCTCAATCCTCAATCCTCAATCCTCAATCCTCGATCCTCAATCTTCAATACTCAGTCCCAAATCCTCAATCTTCAATCCTCAATCCTCAACCCTCAATCTTCAATCCTCAATACTCAATCTTCAATCCTCAATCCTCAATCCTCAATCCTCAATCCACATTCCCCAATCCTCAATACCCAATCCTCAATCTTCAATTCTCAATCCTCAATCCTCAATTCTCAATCCTCAATCCTCAATCCACAGACCTCAAACATCAATACTCAACCCTCAGTCCTCGTCCTCTATCCACAACCGTCAATCCTCAATCCTCAATCTTCAATCATCAATATTCAATCTTCAATCCTCAATCCTCAATCCTCTATCCTCAATCCTCAAACCTCAATGTTCAATCCGCAATACCCAATCCTCAATCATCAATCCTCAACCCTCAACCCTCAATCCTCAATCCTCAATCCTCAATCTTCAATCCTCGATCCTCAATCCTCAATCCTCAATCCACAACCTTCAATCCTCAATACTCAATCTTCAATCCTCAATCCTCAGTCCTCAAACCTCAATCCCGAATCCTCAATCCAGAATCCTCAACCATCAGCCCTCAGTCCTCAACAATCAGTTGTCAATCCCCAATCCTCAATAGAATATCCTCAATTCACAGTTTTCAATACTCAATACTCAATCTGCAATCTTCAGATCTCTATCCACAAACATCAATTCTCATCAATCAACCCTCAATACTCAGTCACCAATCCTCAATATTCAAACCTCAATCCTCAATCCTCAATCCTCAATCCTCAACCTTCAATCCTCAATACTCAATCTTCAATCCTCAACCCTCAATCCTCAATCCTCAAACATCAATCCTCAATCCTCAATCCTCAATCCTCAATCCTCAATCGTCAATCTTCAATCCTCAATACTCAATCTTCAGTCCTCAATCCTCAATCCTCAATCATCGATCCTCAGACCTCAAACATCAATACTCAACCCTCAGCCCTCGTCCTCAATCCACAACGCTCAATCCTCAATCCTCAACCTTCAATCATCAATATACAATCTTCAGTCCTCAATCCTCAATCCTCGATCCTCAATCCTCAATCGTCAATGTTCAATCCGCGATACCCAATCCTCAATGTTCAATCCTCAATCCTCAATCCTCAATTCTCAATCCTGAATCCTCAATCCTCATACTTCAAACATCAATACTCAACCCTCAGTCCTCGTCCTCAATCCAGAACCCTCAGTCCTCAATCCTCAATCTTCAATCATCAATATTCATTAATCAATCGTCAATCCTCAATGCTCAATCATCATCCCTCAATCCTCAATGTTCATTCCTCAATACCCAATCCTCAATCTTCAATCCTCAATCTTTAATCCTCAATCCTCAATCCCCAATCCTCAGTCCTCAGACCTCAATCCTGAGTCCTCAATCCTGAATCCTCAATCCTGTATCCTCAACCTTCAACCCTGAGACCTCAACAATCAGTTGTCAATCCTGAATCCTCAATCGAATATCCTCAATCCTCAAACCTCAATGTTCAATCCGCAATACCCAATCCTCAATCATCAATCCTCAACCCTCAACCCTCAATCCTCAATCCTCAATCCTCAATCTTCAATCCTCGATCCTCAATCCTCAATCCTCAATCCACAACCTTCAATCCTCAATACTCAATCTTCAATCCTCAATCCTCAGTCCTCAAACCTCAATCCCGAATCCTCAATCCAGAATCCTCAACCATCAGCCCTCAGTCCTCAACAATCAGTTGTCAATCCCCAATCCTCAATAGAATATCCTCAATTCACAGTTTTCAATACTCAATACTCAATCTGCAATCTTCAGATCTCTATCCACAAACATCAATTCTCATCAATCAACCCTCAATACTCAGTCACCAATCCTCAATATTCAAACCTCAATCCTCAATCCTCAATCCTCAATCCTCAACCTTCAATCCTCAATACTCAATCTTCAATCCTCAACCCTCAATCCTCAATCCTCAAACATCAATCCTCAATCCTCAATCCTCAATCCTCAATCCTCAATCGTCAATCTTCAATCCTCAATACTCAATCTTCAGTCCTCAATCCTCAATCCTCAATCATCGATCCTCAGACCTCAAACATCAATACTCAACCCTCAGCCCTCGTCCTCAATCCACAACGCTCAATCCTCAATCCTCAACCTTCAATCATCAATATACAATCTTCAGTCCTCAATCCTCAATCCTCGATCCTCAATCCTCAATCCTCAATGTTCAATCCGCGATACCCAATCCTCAATGTTCAATCCTCAATCCTCAATCCTCAATCCTCAATCCTCAATCCGCAATCCTCAATCCTCAATCCTCAATCCTTAGTCCCCAAACCTCAATCATCTATCTTCAATCCTCAATTCTCAACACTCAATCATCAATACTCAATCCTCAATACTCAATCTTCATTCCTCAATCCTCAATCCTCAATCCTCAATCCTCATTCTTCAATCCTCAATACCCAATCCTCAATCTTCAATCCTCAATCCTCACTCCTCAATTCTCAATCCTCAATCCTCAGTCCTCAGTCCTCAAACCTCAATCCTCAACCCTCAGCCCTCATCCTGAATCCTCAATACACAATCCTCAATCCTCAATCTTCAATCCTCAATGCTCAATCTTGAATCCTCAATCCTCAGTCCTCAAACCTCAATTCTGAATCCTCAATCCTGAATCCTCAATCTTCGGCCCTCAGTCCTCAACAATCAGTTGTCAATCCTCAATCCTCAATAGAATATCCTCAATTCACAGTTTTCAATGCTCAATACTGAATCTGCAATCTTCAAACCTCTATCCACAAACATCAATTCTCATCAATCAACCCTCAATACTCAGTCACCAATCCTCAATATTCAAACCTCAATACTCAATCCTCAATCCTCAATCCTCAACCTTCAATCCTCAACACTCAATCTTCAATCCTCAACCCTCAATCCTCAATCCTCAAACATCAATCCTCAATCCTCAATCCTCAATCCTCAATCGTCAACCTTCAATCCTCAATACTCAATCTTCAGTCCTCAATCCTCAATCCTCAATCATCGATCCTCAGACCTCAAACATCAATACTCAACCCTCAGCCCTCGTCCTCAATCCACAACGCTCAATCCTCAATCCTCAACCTTCAATCATCAATATACAATCTTCAGTCCTCAATCCTCAATCCTCGATCCTCAATCCTCAATCCTCAATGTTCAATCCGCGATACCCAATCCTCAATGTTCAATCCTCAATCCTCAATCCTCAATCCTCAATCCTCAATCCGCAATCCTCAATCCTCAATCCTCAATCCTTAGTCCCCAAACCTCAATCATCTATCTTCAATCCTCAATTCTCAACACTCAATCATCAATACTCAATCCTCAATACTCAATCTTCATTCCTCAATCCTCAATCCTCAATCCTCAATCCTCATTCTTCAATCCTCAATACCCAATCCTCAATCTTCAATCCTCAATCCTCACTCCTCAATTCTCAATCCTCAATCCTCAGTCCTCAGTCCTCAAACCTCAATCCTCAACCCTCAGCCCTCATCCTGAATCCTCAATACACAATCCTCAATCCTCAACCTTCAATCCTCAATGCTCAATCTTGAATCCTCAATCCTCAGTCCTCAAACCTCAATTCTGAATCCTCAATCCTGAATCCTCAATCATCGGCCCTCAGTCCTCAACAATCAGTTGTCAATCCTCAATCCTCAATAGAATATCCTCAATTCACAGTTTTCAATGCTCAATACTCAATCTGCAATCTTCAAACCTCTATCCACAAACATCAATTCTCATCACTCAACCCTCAACACTCAGTCCTCAATGTTCAGTCCTCAATCCTCAATCCTCAATCCTCAATCGAAAATCTTCAATCCTCAATACTCAATCTCCAATCCTCAATCCTCAATCCTCAATCCTCAATCCTCATTCTTCAATACTCAATACCCAATCCTCAATCCTCAATCCTCAATTCTCAATCCTCAATCCTCAATCTGCAATCCTCATTCTTCAATCTTCAATAGCCAATACTCAGTCTTCAATCCTCAAACCTCAATCCCCAATTCTCAATCCTCAATCCTCAGTCCATAGTCCTCAAACCTCAATCCTCAACCCTCAGCCCTCATCGTCAATCCTCAGTCCTCAATCCTCAATCCTCAACCTTCAATCCCCAATAATCAATCTTCAATCCTCAATCCCCAATTCTCAATCCTCAATCCTCAATCGTCAATCCTCAATCCTCAATCCTCAATCCCCAATCCTCAATCCTCAATCCTCAATCCTCAGTACTCTATCTGCAATCCTCAATCCTCTATCCTCAATCCTCAATCCTCATTCTTCAATCCTCAATACCGAATCCTAAATCTTCAATACTCAATCCTCAATCCTCAATTCTCAATCCTGAATCCTGAATCCTCATACTTCAAACGTCAATACTCAACCCTCAGTCCTCGTCCTCAATCCACAACCCTCAATCCTCAATACTCAGACTTCAGTCATCAATATTCAATCTTCAATCCTCAATCCTCAATCCTCAATCCTCATCCCTCAATCCTCAATGTTCAATACTCAATACCCAATCCTCAATCTTCAATCCCCAATCCTCAATCCTCAATCCTCAATCCTCAATCCTCAGTCCTCAAACCTCAATCCTGAATCCTCAATCCTGAATCCTCAATCTTCGACCATCAGTCCTCAAAAATCAATTGTCAATCCTCAATCCTCAATAGAATAACCTCAGTTCAGAGTTTTCAATACGCAATGCTCAATCTGCAATCTTCAAATCTCTATCCACAAACATCAATTCTCATCACTCAACCCTCAACACTCAGTGCCCAACCCCCAATCTTCAATCCTCAATCCTCAATACTCAATCCTCAATACTCAATCTTGAATCCTCAATACTCAAAGTTCAATCCTCAATCCTCAATCCTCAACCCTCAATCTTCATTCCTCAATCCTCAATCCTCAATCTTCAATCCTCATTCTTCAATCTTCAATACCCAATCTTCAATCTTCAATCATCAATCCTTAATCCCCAATTCTCAATCCTCAATCCTCGATCCTCATATCTCAAACATCAATAGTCAACCCTCAGTCCTCGTCCTCAATCCACAACCCTCAATCCTCAATCCTCAATCTTCAATCATCAATATACAATGTTCAGTCCTCAATCCTCAATCCTCAATCCTCAATCCTCAATCCTCATTCTTCAATCCTCAATACCCAATCCTCAATCTTCAATCCTCAATCCTCAATTCTCAATTCTCAATTCTCAATCCTCAGTCCTCAGTCCTCAAACCTCAATCCTCAACCCTCAGCCCTCATCCTCAATCCTCAATCCTCAATCCTCAATCCTCAATCTTCAATCATCAGTATTCTATCTTCAATCCTCAAACCTCAATCCTCAATCCTCATACCTCAATCCTCAATGTTCAATCCTCAATACCCAATCCTCAATCTTCAATCCTCGGTCCTCAAGCCTCAATCCTCAATCCTCAATCCTCAGTCCTCAAACCTCAATCGTGAATCCTCAAACCTGAATCCTCAACCTTCAGCCTGAGCCCTCAGCGATCAGTTGTCAATCCTCAATCCTCAATAGAATATCCTCAATTCACAGTTTTCAATACTCAATACTCAACCTGCAATCTTCAGATCTCTATCCACAAACATCAATTCTCATCACTCAACCCTCAATACACAGTCCCCAATCCTCAATCTTCAAACCTCAACCCTCAATCCTCAATTCTCAATCCTCAATCCTCAATCTTCAATCCTCATTCTTCAATCCTCAATACCCAATACCCAATCTTCAATCCTCAGTCCTCAATCCTCAATTCTCAAGCCTCAATCTTCAATCCTCAATCCTCAATTCTGAATCCTCAATCCTCAATCCTCAATCCTCAATCCTCAATCGTCAGTCTTCAATCCTCAATACTCAATCTTCAATCCTAAATCCTCAATCCTCCATTCTCAATCCTCAATCCTCATTCTTCAATCCTCAATGCCCAATCCTCAATCCTCAATCCTCAATCCTCAATCCTCAATTCTCAATCATCAATCCTCAGTCCTCAGACCTCAAACCTCAATCCTCAACCCTCAGCCCTCATCCTCAACCCTCAAAGCTCAATCTTCAATCCTCAATTCTCAATCCTCAACGCTCAATCTTCAATCCTCAATCTGCAATCCTCAATCCTCAATCCTCAATCCTCAATACTCATTCTTCAATCCTCAATACCGAATCCTCAATCTTCAATCCTCAATCCTCAATCCTCAATTATCAGTCCTGAATCCACAATCCTCATACTTCAAACATCAATACTCAACCCTCAGTCCTCGTCCTCAATCCACAACCATCAATCCTCAATCATCAATCTTCAATCCTCAATCCCCAATCCTCAATCTTCAATCCTCAATCCTCAGTCCTCAATCCACAACCCTCAATCCTCAATCCTCAATCTTCAATCATCAATATTCTATCTTCAATCCTCAATCCTCAATCCTCAATCCTCAATGTTCAATCCTCAATACCCAATCCTCAATCTTCAATCCTCAGTCCTCAATCCACAACCCTCAATCCTCAATCCTCAATCTTCAATCATCAATATTCTATCTTCAATCCTCAATCCTCAATCCTCAATCCTCAATGTTCAATCCTCAATACCCAATCCTCAATCTTCAATCCTCAGTCCTCAATCCTCAATCCTCAATCCTCAATCCCCAGTCCTCAAACCTCAATCGTCAATACTCAACCCTCAGTCCTCGTCCTCAATCCACAACCCTCAATCCTCAATCCCCAATCCTCAATCCTCAATCCTCAATCCTCAATCCTCAATCGTCAGCATTCAATCCTCAATACTCAATCTTCAATACTCAATCCTCAATCCTCAATCCTCATTGCTCAATCCTCATTCTTCAATCCTCTATACCCAATCCTCAATCTTCAATCCTCAATCCTCAATCTTCAATCCTCAATCCTCAATCTTCAATCCTCAATACTCAATCTTCAATCCTCAATCCTGAGTTCTCAAACCTCAATTCTGAATCCTGAATCCTGAATCCTCAATCTCCGGCCCTAAATTCTCAACAATCAGTTGTCAATACTCAATCCTCAATAGAATATCCTCAAATCACTGTTTTTGATACTCAATACTCAATCTGCAATCTTCAAACCTCTATCCACAAACATCAGTTCTCATCACACAACCCTCAACACTCAGTCCTCAATCCTCAATACTCATTCATCAATCCTCAATACCCAATCCTCAATCTTCAATCCTGAATCCTCAATCCTCAATTCTCAATCCTCAATGCTCAATCCTCAGACCTCAAACATCAACACTCAACCCTCAGTACTCGTCCTCAATCCACAACCTTCAATCCTCAGTCCTCAATCTTCAATCATCAACATTCAATCTTCAATCCTCAATCCTCAATCCTCAATCCTCAATCCTCAACCCTCAATGTTCAATCCGCAATACCCAATCCTCAATCTTCAATCCTCAATCCTCAATCCTCAATCCTCAATCCTCAATCCTCAGACATCAAACCTCAATCCTGAATCCTCAATCCTGAATCCTCAATCTTCAGCCCACAGTCCTCAACAATCAGTTGTCAATCCCCAATCCTCAATAGAATATCATCAATTCACAGTTTTCAATACTCAATACTCAACCTGCAATCATCAAATCTCTATCCACAAACATCAATTCTCATCACTCAACCCTCAACACTCAGTCCCCAGTCCTCAATCTTCAAATCTCGATCCTCAATCCTCAATTCTCAATCCTCAATCCTCAATCTTCAATCCTCATTCTTCAATCCTCAATACCCAATACTCAATCTTCAATCCTCAATCCTCAATCCTCAATTCTCAAGCCTCAAACCTCAATCTTCAATCCTCAGTCCTCAGTCCTCAAACTTCAATCCTCAACCCTCAGCCCTCATCGTCAATCCTCAGTCCTCAATCCTCAATCTTCAATCCTCAATACTCAATCTTCAATCCTCAATCCTCAATTCTGAATCCTCAATCCTCAATCCTCAATCCTCAACCGTCAGTCTTCAATCCTCAATACTCAATCTTCAATCCTCAATCCTCAATCCTACATTCTCAATCCTCAATCCTCATTCTTCAATCCTCAATACCCAATCCTCAATCCTCAATCCTCAATCCTCAATCCTCAATTCTCAATCCTCAATCCTCAGTCCTCAGACCTCAAACCTCAATCCTCAACCCTCAGCCATCATCCTCAATCCTCAATAGTCAATCTTCAATCCTCAATTCTCAATCCTCAACGCTCAATCTTCAATCCTCAATCTGCAATCCTCAATCCTCAATCCTCAATCCTCATTCTTCAATCCTCAATACCGAACCCTCAATCTTCAATCCTCAATCCTCAATCCTCAATTGTCAGTCCTGAATCCACAATCCTCATACTTCAAACATCAATACTCAACCCTCAGTCCTCGTCCTCAATCCACAACCATCAATCCTCAATCATCAATCTTCAATCCTCAATCCCCAATCCTCAATCTTCAATCCTCAATCCTCAGTCCTCAATCCACAACCCTCAATCCTCAATCCTCAATCTTCAATCATCAATATTCTATCTTCAATCCTCAATCCTCAATCCTCAATCCTCATACCTCAATCCTCAATGTTCAATCCTCAATACCCAATCCTCAATCTTCAATCCTCAATCCTCAATCCTCAATCCTCAATCCTCAATCCCCAGTCCTCAAACCTCAATCGTCAATACTCAACCCTCAGTCCTCGTCCTCAATCCACAACCCTCAATCCTCAATCCTCAATCTTCAATCATCAATATACAATCTTCAGTCCTCAACCCTCAATACTCAATCCTCAATCCTCAATCCTCAATGTTGCATCCGCGATACCCAATCCTCAATCCTCAATCCTCAATCCTCAATCCCCAATCCTCAATCCTCAATCCTCAATCCTCAATCCTCAATCCTCAGTCCCCAAACCTCAATCCTCAATCTTGAATCCTCAATACTCAATCTTCAATCCTCAATCCTCAATACTCAATCCTCAATCCTCAATCCTCAATCGTCAGCATTCAATCCTCAATACTCAATCTTCAATCCTCAATCCTCAATCCTCAATACTCATTCCTCAATCCTCATTCTTCAATCCTCAATACCCAATCCTCAATCTTCAATCCTCAATCCTCAATCTTCAATCCTCAATCCTCAATCTTCAATCCTCAATGCTCAATCTTCAATCCTCAATCCTGAGTTCTCAAACCTCAATTCTGAATCCTCAATCCTGAATCCTCAATCTCCGGCCCTAAGTCCTCAACAATCAGTTGTCAGTACTCAATCCTCAATAGAATATCCTCAAATCACAGTTTTCAATACTCAATACTCCATCTGCAATCTTCAAACCTCTATCCACAAACATCAGTTCTCCTCACACAACCCTCAACACTCAGTCCTCAATATTCAATCCTCAATCCTCAATCCTCAATCCTCAATCGTCAATCTTCAATCCTCAATGCGCAATCTTCAATCCTCAATCCTCAATCCTCAATCCGCAATCCTCATTCTTCAATCCTCAATACCCAATCCTCAACCTTCAATCCTCAATCCTCAATCCTCAATTCTCAATCCTCGATCCTCAACCTTCAATCCTCAATCCTCAATCCTCAATTCTCAATCCTCGATCCTCAATCTTCAATCCTCATTCTTCAATCCTCAATACCCAATACTCAATCTTCAATCCTCAATCCTCAATCCGCAATTCTCCATCCTCAATCCTCGATCCTCTTACCTCAAACATCTATACTCAACCCTCCGTCCTCGTCCTCAATTCACAACCCTCAATCCTCAATCCTCAATCTTCAATCATCAATATACAATCATCAGTCCTCAATCCTCAATGCTCAATCCTCAATCCTCAATCCTCAATGTTGAATCCGCGATAACCAATCCTCAATCCTCAATCCTCAATCCTCAATCCTCAATCCTCAATACTCAATCCTCAATCTTCAATCCTCAATCCTCAATCCTCAGTCCCCAAACCTCAATCCTCAATCTTCAATCCTCAATACTCAATCTTCAATCCTCAACCCTCAATCCTCAATACTCAATCCTCAATCCTCAATCCTCAATCCTCAATACTCTATCTGCAATCCTCAATCCTCTATCCTCAATCCTCAATCCTCATTCTTCAATCCTCAATACCGAATCCTAAATCTTCAATACTCAATCCTCAATCCTCAATCCTCAATCCTCAATCCTCAATCCTCAATCGTCAGCATTCAATCC
Organism: Calliopsis andreniformis; assembly: GCF_051401765.1. Classification (NCBI taxonomy): domain Eukaryota; kingdom Metazoa; phylum Arthropoda; class Insecta; order Hymenoptera; family Andrenidae; genus Calliopsis; species Calliopsis andreniformis. The sequence goes on along the minus strand of NW_027480550.1, from coordinate 604,581 downwards.
TCAATACTCAATCTTCAATACTCAATCCTCAATCCTCAATCCTCATTCCTCAATCTTCATTCTTCAATCCTCAATACCCAATCCTCAATCTTCAATCCTCAATCCCCAATCTTCAATCCTCAATCCTCAATCCTCAGTCCTCAAACCTCAATCCTGAAACCTCAATCCTGAATCCTCAATCTTCGGCCCTCAGTCCTCAACAATCAATTGTCAATCCTCAATCCTCAATAGAATATCCTCACTTCAGAGTTTTCAATACGCAATACTCAATCTGCAATCCTCAAATCTCTATCCACAAACATCAGTTCTCAACCCTCAACACTCAGTCCTCAATATTCAATCATCAATCCTCAATCCTCAATCCTCAATCGTCAATCTTCAATCCTCAATGCGCAATCTTCAATCCTCAATTCTCAATCCTCAATCCGCAATCCTCATTCCTCAATCCTCAATACCCAATTCTCAATCTTCAATCCTCAATCCTCAATCCTCAATTCTCAATCCTCGAACCTCAATCATCAACCCTCAGCCCTCATCCTCAATCCTCAATCCTCAATCCTCAATCCTGAATCTTCAATCCTCAACACTCAATCTTCAATCCTCAATCCTCAGTCCTCAAACCACAATTCTGAATCCTCAATCCTGAATTCTCAATATACGGACCTCAGTCCTCAACAATCAGTTGTCAATCCTCAATTCTCAATAGTATATCCTCAATTCACAGTTTTCATTACTGACTACTCAATCTGCAATCTTGAGATCTCTATCCACAAACATCAATTCTCATCACTCAACACTCAATACTCAGTCCCCAATCCTCAATCTTCAAACCTCAATCCTCAATATTCAATCGTCAACCTTCAATCCTCAATACTCAACCTTCAATCCTCAATCCTCAATCCTCAATCCTCAATCCTCGATCCTCAGACCTTAAACACCAATAGTCAACACTCAGTACTCGTCCTCAATCCACAACCCTCAATCCTCAATCCTCAAACCTCAATCCTCAACCGTCAGTCCTCGTCCTCAGTCCTCAACCCTCAACCCTCAATCCTCAATCCTCAATCCTCAACCTTAAATCCTCAATACTCAATCTTCAATAATCAATCCTCAATTCTCAATCCTCAATACTCAATCCTCAATCGTCAATCCTCAATCCCAAACCCTCAATCTTCAATCCTCAATCCTCAATCCTCAGTCCTCAATCTTCAATTCTCAATACTCAATCTTGTATCCTCAACCCTCAATCCTCAATCGTCAATCCTCAATCCCCAATCATCAATCTTCAATCCTCAATCCTCAATCCTCAATCCTCAACCGTCAACCTTCAATCCTCAATACTCAATCTTCAATCCCCAATCCTCAATCCTCAATCCTCAATCCTCATTCTTCAATCCTCAATACCCAATCCTCAACCTTCAATCCTCAATCCTCAATCCTCAATCCTCAATCCTCAATCTTCAATCCTCAATCTTCGATCCTCAGTCCCAAATCCTCAATCGTCAATACTCAATCCTCAATCCTCAATCTTCAATTCTCAGTACTCAATCTTCAATCCTCAATCCTCAATCCTCAACCCTCAATCCTCATTCTTCAATCCTCAATACCCAATCCTCAATCTTCAATCCTCAGTCCTCAATCCTCAATTCTCAATCCTCAATCCTCAATCCTAAGAACACAAACATCAATAGTCATAACTGACTCCTCATCCTCAATCCTCAGTCGACAATCCGCAATCCTCAATCTTCAATCCTCAATACTCAATCTTCAATCCTCAATCCTCTGTCCTCAAACCCCAGTCCCGAATCCTCCATCCTGTGTCCTCAATCTTCAGCCCTCAGTCCTCAACAATCAATAGTCAATCCTCAATCCTCAATAGAATATCCTCAATTCACAGTTTTCAATACTCAATACACAATCTGCAATCCTCAAACCTCTATCCACAAACATCAATTCTCATCACTCAACCCTCAACACTCAGTCCTCAATGTTCAATTCTCAATCCTCAATTCTCAATCTTCAATCCTCAATACTTAATCTTCAATCCTCAATCCTCAATCCTCAATCTTCAATCCTCAATACTCAATCTTCAATCCTCAGTCCCCAGTCGACAATTTTCTATCCTCAATACTCAATCCTCAATCCTCAATCCTCAATCCTCAATCTTCAATCCTCAATACTCAATCTTCAATCCTCAATCCTCAATCCTTAATCCTCAATCCTCAATCCTCAATCCTCTGTCCTCAAACCTCAATCCCGATTCCTCGATCCTGAATCCTCAATCTTCAGCCCTCAGTCCTCAAAAATCAATTGTCAATCCTTAATCCTCAATAGAATATCCTCAATTCACAGATTTCAATACTCAATCCCCATTCTTCAATCTTCAAATCTCAATCCACAAACATCAATTCTCATCACTCAACCATCAACTCTCAGTCCTCAACCTTCAATCCTCATTCCTCAATCCCCAATATTCAATCCTCAATGCTCAATCCTCAATCCTCAATCCTCAGTCCTCAGACCTCAAACCTCAATCCTCAACCCTCAGCCCTCATCCTCAACCCTCAAAGCTCAATCTTCAATCCTCAATTCTCAATCCTCAACGCTCAATCTTCAATCCTCAATCTGCAATCCTCAATCCTCAATCCTCAATCCTCAATCCTCATTCTTCAATCCTCAATACCGAATCCTCAATCTTCAATCCTCAATCCTCAATCCTCAATTATCAGTCCTGAAACCACAATCCTCATACTTCAAACATCAATACTCAACCCTCAGTCCTCGTCCTCAATCCACAATCATCAATCCTCAATCATCTATCTTCAATCCTCAATCCCCAATCCTCAATCTTCAATCCTCAATCCTCAGTCCTCAATCCACAACCCTCAATCCTCAATCCTCAATCTTCAATCATCAATATTCTATATTCAATCCTCAATCCTCAATCCTCAATCCTCAATGTTCAATCCTCAATACCCAATCCTCAATCTTCAATCCTCAGTCCTCAATCCTCAATCCTCAATCCTCAATCCCCAGTCCTCAAACCTCAATCGTCAATACTCAACCCTCAGTCCTCGTCCTCAATCCACAACCCTCAATCCTCAATCCTCAATCTTCAATCATCAATATACAATCTTCAGTCCTCAACCCTCAATACTCAATCCTCAATCCTCAATCCTCAATGTTGAATCCGCGATACCCAATCCTCAATCCTCAATCCTCAATCCTCAATCCTCAATCCCCAATCCTCAATACTCAATCCTCAATCCTCAATCGTCAGCATTCAATCCTCAATACTCAATCTTCAATACTCAATCCTCAATCCTCAATCCTCATTCCTCAATCCTCATTCTTCAATCCTCAATACCCAATCCTCAATCTTCAATCCTCAATCCTCAATCTTCAATCCTCAATCCTCAATCTTCAATCCTCAATACTCAATCTTCAATCCTCAATCCTGAGTTCTCAAACCTCAATTCTGAATCCTCAATCATGAATCCTCAATCTCCGGCCCTAAATCCTCAACAATCAGTTGTCAATACTCAATCCTCAATAGAATATCCTCAAATCACTGTTTTTGATACTCAATACTCAATCTGCAATCTTCAAACCTCTATCCACAAACATCAGTTCTCATCACACAACCCTCCACACTCAGTCCTCAATCCTCAATACTCATTCTTCAATCCTCAATACCCAATCCTCAATCCTCAATCCTCAATCCTCAATCCTCAATTCTCAATCCTCAATCCTCAGTCCTCAGACCTCAAACCTCAATCTTCAACCCTCAGCCATCATCCTCAATCCTCAATAGTCAATCTTCAATCCTCAATTCTCAATCCTCAACGCTCAATCTTCAATCCTCATTCTGCAATCCTCAATCCTCAATCCTCAAACCTCATTCTTCAATCCTCAATACCGAATCCTCAATCTTCAATCCTCAATCCTCAATCCTCAATTATCAGTCCTGAATCCACAATCCTCATACTTCAAACATCAATACTCAACCCTCAGTCCTCGTCCTCAATCCACAACCATCAATCCTCAATCATCAATCTTCAATCCTCAATCCCCAATCCTCAATCTTCAATCCTCAATCCTCAATCCTCAATCCTCAATCCTCAATACTCAATCCTCAATCTTCAATCCTCAATCCTCAATCCTCAGTCCCCAAACCTCAATCCTCAATCTTCAATCCTCAATACTCAATCTTCAATCCTCAACCCTCAATCCTCAATACTCAATCCTCAATCCTCAATCCTCAATCGTCAGCATTCAATCCTCAATACTCAATCTTCAATACTCAATCCTGAATTCTGAATCCTCAATCCTCAATCCTCAGTCCTCAAACCTCAATCCTGAATCCTCAATGCTGAATCCTCAATCTTCGGCCGTCAGTCCTCAACAATCAATTGTCAATCCTCAATCCTCAATAGAATATCCTCAGTTCAGAGTTTTCAATACGCAATACTCAATCTGCAATCCTCAAATCTCTATCCACAAACATCAATTCTCATCACTCAACCCTCAACACTCAGTCCCCAATCCTCAATCTTCAATCGTCAATCCTTAATCCTCAATCCTCAATCCTCAATCCTCAATCTTCAATCCTCAATACTCAATGTTCCATCCTGAATCCTCAATCCTCAACCCTCAATCTTCATTCCTCAATTCTCAATCCTCAATTTTCATTCCTCATTCTTCAATCCCCAATACCCAATCCTCAGTCTTCAATCCTCAATCCTCAATCTTCAATCTTCAATCCTCAATCCTCGATCCTCATACCTCAAACATCAATACTCAACCCTCAGTCCTCGTCCTCAATCCACAACCCTCAATCCTCAATCCTCAATCTTCAATCACCAATATACAATCTTCAGTCCTCAATTCTCAATACTCAATCCTGAATCCTCAATCCTCAATGATCAATCCGCGATACCCAATCCTCAATGTTCAATCCTCAATACCTAATCCTCAATACTCAATCCTCAATGCTCAATCCTCAATCCTCAATCCTCAGTCCCCAAACTTCAATCCTCAATCTTCAATCCTCAATACTCAATCTTCAATCCTCAATCCTCAATACTCAATCCTCAATCCTCAATCCTCAATCGCCAGTCTTCAATCCTCAATACTCAATCTTCAATCCTCAATCCTCAATCGTCAATCCTCAATCCTCATCCTTCAATCCTCAATACCCAATCCTCAATCTTCAATCCTCAATCCTCAATTCTCAATTCTCAATCCTCAATCCTCAGTCCTCAGTCCTCAAACTTCAATCATCAACCCTCAGCCCTCATCCTCAATCCTCAATCCTCAATCCTCAATCCTCAATCTTCAATCCTCAATACGCAATCTTCAATCCTCAGTCCTCAATCCTCAATCCTCAATCCTCATTCTTCAATCCTCAATACCCAATCCTCAATCTTCAATCATCAATCCTCAATCCTCAATTCTCAATCCTCAATCCTCAATCTTCAATCCTCATTCTTGAATCCTCAATACCCAATACTCAATCTTCAATCCTCAATCCTCAATCCTCAATTCTCAATCCTCAATCCTCAATGCTCAGTCCTCAGTCCTCAAACCTCAATCCTGAATCCTCAATCCTGAATCCTCAACCTTCAGCCAGAGTCCTCAGCGATCAGTTGTCAATCCTCAATCCTCAATAGAATATCCTCAATTCACAGCATTCAATACTCAATACTCAATCTGCAATCTTGAGATCTCTATCTACAAACATCAATTCTCATCACTCAACCCTCAATACTCAGTCCCCAATCCTCAATCTTCAAACCTCAATCCTCAATCTTCAATCCTTAATCTTCAATCCTCAATTTTCAACCTTCAATCCTCAATCCTCAATCCTCAATCCTCGATCCTCAGACCTCAAACATCAATACTCAACCCTCAGTCCTCGTACTCAATCCTCAACCCTCAATCCTCAATCCTCAATATTCAATCATCAATATACAATCTTCAGTCCTCAATCCTCAAACCTCAATCCTCAATCTACAATCCTCAATCCTCAATCCTCAGTCCCCAAACCTCAATCCTCAATCTTCAATCCTCAATACTCAATCTTCAATCCTCAATCCTCAATCCTCAATACTCAATCCTCAATCCTCAATCCTCAATCGTCAGCATTCAATCCTCAATACTCAATCTTCAATACTCAATCCTCAATTCTCAATCCTCAATCCTCAATCCTCAGTCCTCAAACCTCAATCCTGAATCCTCAATCCTGAATCCTCAATCTTCGGCCCTCAGTCCTCAACAATCAATTGTCAATCCTCAATCCTCAATAGAATATCCTCACTTCAGAGTCTTCAATACGCAATACTCAATCTGCAATCCTCAAATCTCTATCCACAAACATCAGTTCTCAACCCTCAACACTCAGTCCTCAATATTCAATCATCAATCCTCAATCCTCAATCCTCAATCGTCAATCTTCAATCCTCAATGCGCAATCTTCAATCCTCAATTCTCAATCCTCAATCCGCAATCCTCATTCCTCAATCCTCAATACCCAATTCTCAATCTTCAATCCTCAATCCTCAATCCTCAATTCTCAATCCTCGAACCTCAATCATCAACCCTCAGCCCTCATCCTCAATCCTCAATCCTCAATCCTCAATCCTGAATCTTCAATCCTCAACACTCAATCTTCAATCCTCAATCCTCAGTCCTCAAACCCCAATTCTGAATCCTCAATCCTGAATTCTCAATATACGGACCTCAGTCCTCAACAATCAGTTGTCAATCCTCAATTCTCAATAGTATATCCTCAATTCACAGTTTTCATTACTGACTACTCAATCTGCAATCTTGAGATCTGTATCCACAAACATCAATTCTCATCACTCAACACTCAACACTCAGTCCCGAATCCTCAATCTTCAATCGTCAATCCTCGATCCTCAATCCTCAATCCTCAATCTTCAATCCTCAATACTCAATGTTCAATCCTCAATCCTCAATCCTCAACCCTCAATCTTCATTCCTCAATCCTCAATCCTGAATCTTCATTCCTCATTCTTCAATCCTCAATACCCAATCCTCATTCTTCAATCCTCAATACTCAATCTTCAACCCTCAATCCTCAGTTCTCAAGCCTCAATTCTGAATCCTCAATCCTGAATCCTCAATCTCCGGCCCTAAGTCCTCAACAATCAGTTGACAATACTCAATCCTCAATAGAATATCCTCAAATCACAGTTTACAATACTCAATACTCAATCTGCAATCTTCAAACCTCTATCCACAAACATCAGTTCTCATCACTCAACCCTCAATACTCAGTCCTCAATATTCAATCATCAATCATCAATCCTCAATCCTCAATCGTCAATCTTCAATCCTCAATGCGCAATCTTTAATCCTCAATCCTCAATCCGCAATCCTCATTCTTCAATCATCAATACCCAATCCTCAATCTTCAATCCTCAATCCTCAATCCTCAATGCTCAATCCTCGATCCTCAATCATCAATCCTCATCCTTCAATCCTCAATACCCAATACTCAATCTTCAATTCTCAATCCTCAATCCTCAATTCTCAATCCTCAATCCTCAGTCCTCAGTCCTCAAACCTCAATCCTCAACCCTCAGCCCTGATCGTCAATCCTCAATCCTCAGTCCTCAATCCTCAATCTTCAATCCTCAATACTCAATGTTCCATCCTCAATCCTCAATCCTGAACCCTCAATCTTCATTCCTCAGTCCTCAATCCTCAATCTTCAATCCACATTCTTCAATCCTCAATACCCAATCCTCAATCTTCAATCCTCAATCCTCAATTCTCAATTCCCAATCCTCAATCCTCAGTCCTCAGTCCTCAAACCTGAATCCTCAACCCTCAGCCCTTATCCTCAATCCTCAATCCTCAATCCTCAATCCTCAATCTTCAATCCTCAATACTCAATCTTCAATCCTCAATCCTCAGTCCTCAAACCCCAATTCTGAATCCTCAATCCTGAATTCTCAATATACGGACCTCAGTCCTCAACAATCAGTTGTCAATCCTCAATTCTCAATAGTATATCCTCAATTCACAGTTTTCATTACTGACTACTCAATCTGCAATCTTGAGATCTCTATCCACAAACATCAATTCTCATCACTCAACACTCAATACTCAGTCCCCAATCCTCAATCTTCAAACCTCAATCCTCAATATTCAATCGTCAACCTTCAATCCTCAATACTCAACCTTCAATCCTCAATCCTCAATCCTCAATCCTCAATCCTCGATCCTCAGACCTCAAACATCAATACTCAACACTCAGTACTCGTCCTCAATCCACAACCCTCAATCCTCAATCCTCAAACCTCAATCCTCAACCGTCAGTCCTCGTCCTCAGTCCTCAACCCTCAACCCTCAATCCTCAATCCTCAATCCTCAACCTTAAATCCTCAATACTCAATCTTCAATAATCAATCCTCAATTCTCAATCCTCAATACTCAATCCTCAATCGTCAATCCTCAATCCCAAACCCTCAATCTTCAATCCTCAATACTGAATCTTCAATCCTCAATCCTCAATCCTCAATCTTCAATCCTCAATCCTCAATCTTCAATCCTCAGTCCCCAGTCGACAATCTTCTATCCTCAATACTCAATCCTCAATCCTCAATCTTCAATCCTCAATACTCAATCTTCAATCCTCAATCCTCAATCCTCGGTTCTCAATCCTCAATCGTCAACCTCCCATCCTGAATACTCAACCTTCAATCCTCAATCCTCAATCCTCAATCCTCAATCCTCAATCCTCAATCCTCATCCTTCAATCCTAACTACCCAATCCTCAATCTTCAATCCTCAATCCTCAATCCTCTATTCTCAACCCTCAATCCTTTGTCCTCAGTCCTCAAACCTCAATCCTCAAACCTGAGCCCTCATCCTCAATACTCAATCCTGAATCCTCAATCCTCAATGCTCAATCATCAATCCTCAATACTCAATCTTCAACCCTCAATCGTCAGTCCTCTAACCTCAATTCTGAATCCTCAATCCTGCATCCTCAATCTTCAGCCCTCAGTCCTCAACAATCAGTTGTCAATACTCAATCCTCAATCCTCAATCCTCAATCCTCAATCCTCATTCTTCAACCCTCAATACCCAACCCTCAATCTTCAACCCTCAATCCTCAATCCTCAATTCTCAATCCTCAATACTCTGTCCTCAATCCTCATTCCTCGGTCCTCAAACCTCAATCCTTAATCCTCAATCCTGAATCCTCAATCTTCAGCCTTCACTCCTCAACAATAAGTTGTCAATCATCAATCCTCATTAGAATATCATCAATTCACAGTTTTCATTACTCAATACTCAATCTGCAATCTTCAAATCTCTATCCACAAACATCAATTCTCATCACTCAACCCTCAACACTCAGTCCCCATTCCTCAATATTCAATCCTCAATTCTCAATCCTCAATCCACAATCCTCAACCTTGAATCCTCAATACTCAGTATTCAGTGCTCAATCCTCAATCCTCAATCCTCAATTGTCAATCCTCAATCGTCAATCTTCATCCTCAATACACAACCTTCAATCCTCAATCCTTAATACTCAATCCTCAATCCCCAATCCTCATTCTTCAATCCTCAATACACAATCCTCAATCTTCAATCCTCATTCCTCAATCCTCAATTCTCAATCCTCAATCCACAGTCCTCAGTCCTCTAACGTCAGTCCTCAACTCTCAGCCCTCATCCTCGATCCTCATCTCTCAATCCTCAATCCTCAACCTTCAATGATCAATACTCAATCTTCAATCCTCAATCCTGAGTCCTCAAACCTCAGTTCTGAATCCTCAATCCTGAATCCTCAATCTTCAGCCCTCAGTCCTCAACAATCCGTTGTCAATCCTCAATCCTCAATAGAATATCCTCAATTCACAGTTTTCAATACTCAATACTCAATCTGCAATCTTCAAACCTCTATCCACAGACATCAATTCTCATCACTCAACCCTCTACACTCAGTCCTCAATTTTCAATCCTCAATCCTCAACTCTCAATCTTCAATACTCAATACTGAATCTTCAATCCTCAATCCTCAATCCTCAATTCTCAATCCTCAAACCTCAATCCTCAAACGTCAGTCCTCGTCCTCAGTCCTCAACCCTCAATCCTGAATCCTCAATCCTCAATCCTCAACCTTAAATCCTCAATACTCAATCTTCATTAATCAATCCTCAATTCTCAATCCTCAATACTCAATCCTCAATCGTCAAGCCTCAATCCCAAACCCTCAATCTTCAATCCTCAATCCTCAATCCTCAATCCTCAGTCCTCAATCTTCAATCCTCAATACTCAATCTTGTATCCTCAATCCTCAATCCTCAATCGTCAATCCTCAAACCCGAATCCTCAATCTTCAATCCACAATCCTCAATCCTCATTCCTCAACCGTCAACCTTCAATCCTCAATACTCAATCTTCAATCCCCAATCCTCAATCCTCAATCCTCAATCCTCATTCTTCAATCCTCAATACCCAATCCTCAACCTTCAATCCTCAATCCTCAATCCTCAATCCTCAATCCTCAATCTTCAATCCTCAATCTTCGATCCTCAGTCCCAAATCCTCAATCTTCAATACTCAATCCTCAATCCTCAATCTTCAATTTTCAGTACTCAATCTTCAATCCTCAATCCTCAATCCTCAACCCTCAATCCTCATTCTTCAATCCTCAATACCCAATCCTCAATCTTCAATCCTCAGTCCTCAATCCTCAATTCTCAATCCTCAATCCTCAATCCTAAGAACACAAACATCAATACTCATAACTGACTCCTCATCCTGAATCCTCAGTCGACAATCCGCAATCCTCAATCTTCAATCCTCAATACTCAATCTTCAATCCTCAATCCTCTGTCCTCAAACCCCAGTCCCGAATCCTCCATCCTGTGTCCTCAATCTTCAGCCCTCAGTCCTCAACAATCAATAGTCAATCCTCAATCCTCAATAGAATATCCTCAATTCACAGTTTTCAATACTCAATACACAATCTGCAATCCTCAAACCTCTATCCACAAACATCAATTCTCATCACTCAACCCTCAACACTCAGTCCTCAATGTTCAATCCTCAATCCTCAATTCTCAATCTTCAATCCTCAATACTTAATCTTCAATCCTCAATCCTCAATCCTCAATCTTCAATCCTCAATCCTCAATCTTCAATCCTCAGTCCCCAGTCGGCAATCCTCTATCCTCAATACTCAATCCTCAATCCTCAATCCTCAATCCTCAATCTTCAATCCTCAATACTCAATCTTCAATCCTCAATCCTAAATGCTTAATCCTCAATCCTCAATCCTCAATCCTCTGTCCTCAAACCTCAATCCCGATTCCTCGATCCTGAATCCTCAATCTTCAGCCCTCAGTCCTCAAAAATCAATTGTCAATCCTTAATCCTCAATAGAGTATCCTCAATTCACAGATTTCAATACTCAATCCCCATTCTTCAATCTTCAAATCTCAATCCACAAACATCAATTCTCATCACTCAACCATCAACTCTCAGTCCTCAATCTTCAATCCTCATTCCTCAATCCTCCATATTCAATCCTCAATGCTCAATCCTCAATCCTCAATCCTCAGTCCTCAGACCTCAAACCTCAATCCTCAACCCTCAGCCCTCATCCTCAACCCTCAAAGCTCAATCTTCAATCCTCAATTCTCAATCCTCAACGCTCAATCTTCAATCCTCAATCTGCAATCCTCAATCCTCAATCCTCAATCCTCAATCCTCATTCTTCAATCCTCAATACCGAATCCTCAATCTTCAATCCTCAATCCTCAATCCTCAATTATCAGTCCTGAATCCACAATCCTCATACTTCAAACATCAATACTCAACCCTCAGTCCTCGTCCTCAATCCACAACCATCAATCCTCAATCATCAATCTTCAATCCTCAATACCCAATCCTCAATCTTCAATCCTCAATCCTCAGTCCTCAATCCACAACCCTCAATCCTCAATCCTCAATCTTCAATCATCAATATTCTATCTTCAATCCTCAATCCTCAATCCTCAATCCTCATACCTCAATCCTCAATGTTCAATCCTCAATACCCAATCCTCAATCTTCAATCCTCAGTCCTCAATCCTCAATCCTCAATCCTCAATCCCCAGTCCTCAAACCTCAATCGTCAATACTCAACCCTCAGTCCTCGTCCTCAATCCACAACCCTCAATCCTCAATCCTCAATCTTCAATCATCAATATACAATCTTCAGTCCTCAACCCTCAATACTCAATCCTCAATCCTCAATCCTCAATGTTGAATCCGCGATACCCAATCCTCAATCCTGAATCCTCAATCCTCAATCCTCAATCCCCAATCCTCAATCCTCAATCCTCAATCCTCAATCCTCAATCGTCAGCATTCAATCCTCAATACTCAATCTTCAATACTCAATCCTCAATCCTCAATCCTCATTCCTCAATCTTCATTCTTCAATCCTCAATACCCAATCCTCAATCTTCAATCCTCAATCCTCAATCTTCAATCCTCAATCCTCAATCCTCAGTCCTCAAACCTCAATCCTGAATCCTCAATCCTGAATCCTCAATCTTCGGCCCTCAGTCCTCAACAATCAATTGTCAATCCTCAATCCTCAATAGAATATCCTCACTTCAGAGTTTTCAATACGCAATACTCAATCTTCAATCCTCAATCCTCTGTCCTCAAACCCCAGTCCCGAATCCTCCATCCTGTGTCCTCAATCTTCAGCCCTCAGTCCTCAACAATCAATAGTCAATCCTCAATCCTCAATAGAATATCCTCAATTCACAGTTTTCAATACTCAATACACAATCTGCAATCCTCAAACCTCTATCCACAAACATCAATTCTCATCACTCAACCCTCAACACTCAGTCCTCAATGTTCAATCCTCAATCCTCAATTCTCAATCTTCAATCCTCAATACTTAATCTTCAATCCTCAATCCTCAATCCTCAATCTTCAATCCTCAATACTCAATCTTCAATCCTCAGTCCCCAGTCGACAATCTTCTATCCTCAATACTCAATCCTCAATCCTCAATCCTCAATACTCAATCTTCAATCCTCAATACTCAATCTTCAATCCTCAATCTTCAATCCTTAATCCTCAATCCTCAATCCTCAATCCTCTGTCCTCAAACCTCAATCCCGATTCCTCGATCCTGAATCCTCAATCTTCAGCCCTCAGTCCTCAAAAATCAATTGTCAATCCTTAATCCTCAATAGAATATCCTCAATTCACAGATTTCAATACTCAATCCCCATTCTTCAATCTTCAAATCTCAATCCACAAACATCAATTCTCATCACTCAACCATCAACTCTCAGTCCTCAATCTTCAATCCTCATTCCTCAATCCCCAATATTCAATCCTCAATGCTCAATCCTCAATCCTCAATCCTCAGTCCTCAGACCTCAAACCTCAATCCTCAACCCTCAGCCCTCATCCTCAACCCTCAAAGCTCAATCTTCAATCCTCAATTCTCAATACTCAACGCTCAACCTTCAATCCTCAATCTGCAATCCTCAATCCTCAATCCTCAATCCTCAATCCTCATTCTTCAATCCTCAATACCGAATCCTCAATCTTCAATCCTCAATCCTCAATCCTCAATTATCAGTCCTGAATCCACAATCCTCATACTTCAAACATCAATACTCAACCCTCAGTCCTCGTCCTCAATCCACAACCATCAATCCTCAATCATCAATCTTCAATCCTCAATCCCCAATCCTCAATCTTCAATCCTCAATCCTCAGTCCTCAATCCACAACCCTCAATCCTCAATCCTCAATCTTCAATCATCAATATTCTATCTTCAATCCTCAATCCTCAATCCTCAATCCTCATACCTCAATCCTCAATGTTCAATCCTCAATACCCAATCCTCAATCTTCAATCCTCAGTCCTCAATCCTCAATCCTCAATCCTCAATCCCCAGTCCTCAAACCTCAATCGTCAATACTCAACCCTCAGTCCTCGTCCTCAATCCACAACCCTCAATCCTCAATCCTCAATCTTCAATCATCAATATACAATCTTCAGTCCTCAACCCTCAATACTCAATCCTCAATCCTCAATCCTCAATGTTGAATCCGCGATACCCAATCCTCAATCCTCAATCCTCAATCCTCAATCCTCAATCCCCAATCCTCAATCCTCAATCCTCAATCCTCAATCCTCAATCGTCAGCATTCAATCCTCAATACTCAATCTTCAATACTCAATCCTCAATCCTCAATCCTCATTCCTCAATCCTCATTCTTCAATCCTCAATACCCAATCCTCAATCTTCAATCCTCAATCCTCAATCTTCAATCCTCAATCCTCAATCTTCAATCCTCAATACTCAATCTTCAATCCTCAATCCTGAGTTCTCAAACCTCAATTCTGAATCCTCAATCCTGAATCCTCAATCTCCGGCCCTAAATCCTCAACAATCAGTTGTCAATACTCAATCCTCAATAGAATATCCTCAAATCACTGTTTTTGATACTCAATACTCAATCTGCAATCTTCAAACCTCTATCCACAAACATCAGTTCTCATCACACAACCCTCCACACTCAGTCCTCAATCCTCAATACTCATTCTTCAATCCTCAATACCCAATCCTCAATCCTCAATCCTCAATCCTCAATCCTCAATTCTCAATCCTCAATCCTCAGTCCTCAGACCTCAAACCTCAATCTTCAACCCTCAGCCATCATCCTCAATCCTCAATAGTCAATCTTCAATCCTCAATTCTCAATCCTCAACGCTCAATCTTCAATCCTCAATCTGCAATCCTCAATCCTCAATCCTCAATCCTCATTCTTCAATCCTCAATACCGAATCCTCAATCTTCAACCCTCAATCCTCAATCCTCAATTATCAGTCCTGAATCCACAATCCTCATACTTCAAACATCAATACTCAACCCTCAGTCCTCGTCCTCAATCCACAACCATCAATCCTCAATCATCAATCTTCAATCCTCAATCCCCAATCCTCAATCTTCAATCCTCAATACTCAGTCCTCAATCCACAACCCTCAATCCTCAATCCTCAATCTTCAATCATCAATATTCTATCTTCAATCCTCAATCCTCAATCCTCAATCCTCAATCCTCATACCTCAATCCTCAATGTTCAATCCTCAATACCCAATCCTCAATCTTCAATCCTCAATCCTCAATCCTCAATCCTCAATCCTCAATCCCCAGTCCTCAAACCTCAATCGTCAATACTCAACCCTCAGTCCTCGTCCTCAATCCACAACCCTCAATCCTCAATCCTCAATCTTCAATCATCAATATACAATCTTCAGTCCTCAACCCTCAATACTCAATCCTCAATCCTCAATCCTCAATCGTCAGCATTCAATCCTCAATACTCAATCTTCAATCCTCAATCCTCAATCCTCAATCCTCAATCCTCAATCCTCAATCCTCAATCCCCAATCGTCAATACTCAACCCTCAGTCCTCGTCCTCAATCCTCAGTCCCCAAACCTCAATCCTCAATCTTGAATCCTCAATACTCAATCTTCAATCCTCAATCCTCAATACTCAATCCTCAATCCTCAATCCTCAATCGTCAGCATTCAATCCTCAATACTCAATCTTCAATCCTCAATCCTCAATCCTCAATCCTCATTCCTCAATCCTCATTCTTCAATCCTCAATACCCAATCCTCAATCTTCAATCCTCAATCCTCAATCTTCAATCCTCAATCCTCAATCTTCAATCCTCAGTGCTCAATCTTCAATCCTCAATCCTGAGTTCTCAAACCTCAATTCTGAATCCTCAATCCTGAATCCTCAATCTCCGGCCCTAAGTCCTCAACAATCAGTTGTCAATACTCAATCCTCAATAGAATATCCTCAAATCACAGTTTTCAATACTCAATACTCAATCTGCAATCTTCAAACCTCTAACCACAAACATCAGTTCTCATCACACAACCCTCAACACTCAGTCCTCAATATTCAATCCTCAATCCTCAATCCTCAATCCTCAATCGTCAATCTTCAATCCTCAATGCGCAATCTTCAATCCTCAATCCTCAATCCTCAATCCGCAATCCTCATTCTTCAATCCTCAATACCCAATCCTCAACCTTCAATCCTCAATCCTCAATCCTCAATTCTCAATCCTCGATCCTCAACGTTCAATCCTCAATCCTCAATCCTCAATTCTCAATCCTCGATCCTCAATCTTCAATCCTCATTCTTCAATCCTCAATACCCAATCCTCAATCTTCATTCCTCAATCCTCAATCCGCAATTCTCCATCCTCAATCCTCGATCCTCATACCTCAAACATCTATACTCAACCCTCCGTCCTCGTCCTCAATCCACAACCCTCAATCCTCAATCCTCAATCTTCAATCATCAATATACAATCATCAGTCCTCAATCCTCAATACTCAATCCTCAATCCTCAATCCTCAATGTTGAATCCGCGATAACCAATCCTCAATCCTCAATCCTCAATCCTCAATCCTCAATCCTCAATACTCAATCCTCAATCTTCAATCCTCAATCCTCAATCCTCAGTCCCCAAACCTCAATCCTCAATCTTCAATCCTCAATACTCAATCTTCAATCCTCAACCCTCAATCCTCAATACTCAATCCTCAATCCTCAATCCTCAATCGTCAGCATTCAATCCTCAATACTCAATCTTCAATACTCAATCCTGAATTCTGAATCCTCAATCCTCAATCCTCAGTCCTCAAACCTCAATCCTGAATCCTCAATGCTGAATCCTCAATCTTCGGCCGTCAGTCCTCAACAATCAATTGTCAATCCTCAATCCTCAATAGAATATCCTCAGTTCAGAGTTTTCAATACGCAATACTCAATCTGCAATCCTCAAATCTCTATCCACAAACATCAATTCTCATCACTCAACCCTCAACACTCAGTCCCCAATCCTCAATCTTCAATCGTCAATCCCCAATCCTCAATCCTCAATCCTCAATCCTCAATCTTCAATCCTCAATACTCAATGTTCCATCCTGAATCCTCAATCCTCAACCCTCAATCTTCATTCCTCAATTCTCAATCCTCAATTTTCATTCCTCATTCTTCAATCCCCAATACCCAATCCTCAGTCTTCAATCCTCAATCCTCAATCTTCAATCTTCAATCCTCAATCCTCGATCCTCATACCTCAAACATCAATACTCAACCCTCAGTCCTCGTCCTCAATCCACAACCCTCAATCCTCAATCCTCAATCTTCAATCACCAATATACAATCTTCAGTCCTCAATTCTCAATACTCAATCCTGAATCCTCAATCCTCAATGTTCAATCCGCGATACCCAATCCTCAATGTTCAATCCTCAATACCTAATCCACAATACTCAATCCTCAATGCTCAATCCTCAATCCTCAATCCTCAGTCCCCAAACTTCAATCCTCAATCTTCAATCCTCAATACTCAATCTTCAATCCTCAATCCTCAATACTCAATCCTCAATCCTCAATCCTCAATCGCCAGTCTTCAATCCTCAATACTCAAACTTCAATCCTCAATCCTCAATCGTCAATCCTCAATCCTCATCCTTCAATCCTCAATACCCAATCCTCAATCTTCAATCCTCAATCCTCAATTCTCAATTCTCAATCCTCAATCCTCAGTCCTCAGTCCTCAAACTTCAATCATCAACCCTCAGCCCTCATCCTCAATCCTCAATCCTCAATCCTCAATCCTCAATCTTCAATCCTCAATACTCAATCTTCAATCCTCAATCCTCAGTCCTCAAACCCCAATTCTGAATCCTCAATGCCGAATTCTCAATCTACGGCCCTCAGTCCTGAACAATCAGTTGTCAATCCTCAATCCTCAATAGAATATCCTCAATTCACAGTTTTCAATACTCAATACTCATTCTGCAATCTTCAAACCTTTATCCACAAACATCGATTCTCATCACTCAACCCTCAACACTCAGTCGTCAATATTCAACCCTCAATCCTCAATCCTCAATCGTCAATCTTCAATCCACAATACGCAATCATCAATCCTCAGTACCCAATACTCAATCTTCAATCCTCAATCCTCAATCCTCAATTCTCAATCCTCAATCCTCAGTCCACAGTCCTCAAACCTCAATCCTCAACCCTCAGACCTCATCGTCAATCCTCAATCCTCAGTCCTCAATCCTCAATCTTCAATCCTCAATACTCAATCCTCAATACTCAATCCTCAATTCTCAATCCTCAATCCTCAATACTCAGTCCACAAACCTCAATCCTGAATCCTCAATCCTGAATCCTCAATCCTCGGCCCTCAGTCCTCAACAATCGATTGTCAACACTCAATCCTCAATAGAATATTCTCAGTTCAGAGTTTTCAATACGCAATACTCAATCTGCAATCCTCAAATCTCTATCCACAAACATCAATTCTCATCACTCAACCCGCAACACTCAGTCCCGAATCCTCAATCTTCAATCGTCAATCCTCGATCCTCAATCCTCAATCCTCAATCTTCAATCCTCAATACTCAATGTTCAATCCTCAATCCTCAATCCTCAATCCTCAATCCTCAACCTTCAATCCTCAATACTCAATCCTCAATCCTCAATCATCAATACTCAATCCTCAATCTTTAATCCTCAATACTCAATCTGCAATCTTCAATCCTCAATCCTCAATCCTCAATACCCAATCCTCAATCTTCAATCCTCAACCCTCAATCCTCAACTCTCAATCCTCAGCCCTCAATCCTCACACCTCAAACATCAACGTTCAAGCCTCAGTCCTCGTCCTCAATCCACAACCATCAATCCTCAATCCTCAACCTTCAATCATCCATATTCAATCTTCAATCCTCAATCCTCAATCCTCAATCCTCAATTCTCAATCCTCAATATTTAATCCTCAATCCTCAATCCTCAATCCTCAATCCTCAACCTTCAATCCTCAATACTCAATCTTCAATCCTCAATCCTCAATCTTCAATCCTCAATCCTCAGTCCTCAATTCTCAATCCTCAGTCCTTAATCCTAAGAAAACAAACATCAATACTCATACCTGACTCCTCATCCTCAATCCTCAGTCGACAATCCGCAATCCTCAATCATCAATCCTCAATACTCAATCTTCAATCCTCAATCCTCAGTCCTCAAACCTCAATTCTGAATCCTCAATCCTGTGTCCTCAATCTTCAGCCCACAGTCCTCAACAATCAGTAGTCAATCCTCAATCCTCAATAGAATATCCTCAATTCACAGTTTTCAATACTCAATACTCAATCTGCAATCCTCAAACCTCTATCCACAAACATCAACTCTCATCACACAACCCTCAACACTCAGTCCTCAATGTTCAATCCTCAATCCTCAATTCTCAATCTTCAATCCTCAATACTGAATCTTCAATCCTCAATCCTCAATCCTCAATCCTCAGTCTTCAATCCTCAATCCTCAATCTTCAATCCTCAGTCCCCACTCCTCAATCTTCTATCCTCAATACTCAATCCTCAATCCTCAATCCTCATTCCTCAATCATCAATCGTTAATACTCAATCATCAATCCTCAATGCTCAATCCTTAATCCTCAATCCTCAACCCTCAATCCTCAGTCCTCAAACCTCAATCCGGTATCCTCATTCCTGAATCCTCAATCTTCAGCCGTCGGTCCTCAACAATCAATTGTCAATCCTCAATCCTCAATAGAATATCCTCAAATCACAGTTTTCAATACTCAATCCCCATTCTTCAATCTTCAAATCTCTATCCACCAACATCAATTCTCATCACTCAACCCTCAACACTCAGTCCCCAATCCTCAATCTTCAATCCTCAATCCTCAATCCTCAATCTTCAATCCCCAATCCTCAATCCTCAATCCTCAATCCTCAGTCCTCAATCCTCTATCCTCATTCTTCAATCCTCAATACCCAATCCTCAATCTTCAATCCTCAATACTCAATACTCAATCCTCAATCGTCAATCCTCAATCCCCAATCCTCAATCTTCAATCCTCAATCCTCAATCCTCAATCCTCAATCCTCAATCTTCAATCCTCAATCCTCAATCCTCAATCCTCATTCTTCAATCCTCAATACCCAATCCTCAATCTTCTAACCTCAATCCTCAACCTTCAATCCTCAATACTCAATCTTCAGTCCTCAATCCTCAGTCCTCAAACCTCAATACTGAATCCTCAATCCTGAATCCTCAATCTTCAGCCCTCAGGCCTCAACAATCCGTTGTCAATCCTCAATCCTCAATAGAATATCCTCAATTCACAGTTTACAATACTCAATACTCAACCTGCAATCTTCAAATCTCTATCCACAAACATCAATTCTCATCACTCAACCCTCAACACTCAGTCCTCAATCCTCAATCCTCAATCCTCAATCCTCAATCCTCAATCCTCAATCCTCAATCCTCAATCCTCAATCCTCAATTTTCAATCCTCAATACTCAATCTTCAATCCTCAATCCTCAATCCTCAATCCTCAATCCTCAACTGTCAGTCTTCAATCCTCAATACTCAATCTTCAATCCTCAATACTCAATCCTCAATACTCAATCCTCAATACTCAATCCTCAATCTTCAATCCTCAATACTCAATCTGCAATCTTCAATCCTCAATCCTCAATCCTCAATACCCAATCCTCAATCTTCAATCCTCAATCCTCAATCCTCAATTCTCAATCCTCAACCCTCAATCCTCAGACCTCAAACGTCAATGTTCAACCCTCAGTCCTCGTCCTCAATCCACAACCATCAATCCTCAATCCTCAGTCTTCGATCATCAATATTCAATCTTCAATCCTCAATCCTCAATCCTCAATCCTCAATTCTCAATCCTCAAGCTTTAATCCTCAATCCTCAATCCTCAATCCTCAATCCTCAATCTTCAACCCTCAATACTAAATCTTCAATACTCAATCCTCAATCCTCAATCCTCAACCCTCAATCCTCAATCCTCAATCTTCAATCCTCAATACTCAATCCTCAACCTTCAATCCTCAATACTCAATCTTCAATCCTCAATCCTCAATCCTCAGTCCCCAAACCTCAATCCTCAATCTTCAATCCTCAATACTCAATCTTCAATCCTCAACCCTCAATCCTCAATACTCAATCCTCAATCCTCAATCCTCAATCGTCAGCATTCAATCCTCAATACTCAATCTTCAATACTCAATCCTGAATTCTGAATCCTCAATCCTCAATCCTCAGTCCTCAAACCTCAATCCTGAATCCTCAATGCTGAATCCTCAATCTTCGGCCGTCAGTCCTCAACAATCAATTGTCAATCCTCAATCCTCAATAGAATATCCTCAGTTCAGAGTTTTCAATACGCAATACTCAATCTGCAATCCTCAAATCTCTATCCACAAACATCAATTCTCATCACTCAACCCTCAACACTCAGTCCCCAATCCTCAATCTTCAATCGTCAATCCCCAATCCTCAATCCTCAATCCTCAATCCTCAATCTTCAATCCTCAATACTCAATGTTCCATCCTGAATCCTCAATCCTCAACCCTCAATCTTCATTCCTCAATTCTCAATCCTCAATTTTCATTCCTCATTCTTCAATCCCCAATACCCAATCCTCAGTCTTCAATCCTCAATCCTCAATCTTCAATCTTCAATCCTCAATCCTCGATCCTCATACCTCAAACATCAATACTCAACCCTCAGTCCTCGTCCTCAATCCACTACCCTCAATCCTCAATCCTCAATCTTCAATCACCAATATACAATCTTCAGTCCTCAATTCTCAATACTCAATCCTGAATCCTCAATCCTCAATGTTCAATCCGCGATACCCAATCCTCAATGTTCAATCCTCAATACCTAATCCACAATACTCAATCCTCAATGCTCAATCCTCAATCCTCAATCCTCAGTCCCCAAACTTCAATCCTCAATCTTCAATCCTCAATACTCAATCTTCAATCCTCAATCCTCAATACTCAATCCTCAATCCTCAATCCTCAATCGCCAGTCTTCAATCCTCAATACTCAAACTTCAATCCTCAATCCTCAATCGTCAATCCTCAATCCTCATCCTTCAATCCTCAATACCCAATCCTCAATCTTCAATCCTCAATCCTCAATTCTCAATTCTCAATCCTCAATCCTCAGTCCTCAGTCCTCAAACTTCAATCATCAACCCTCAGCCCTCATCCTCAATCCTCAATCCTCAATCCTCAATCCTCAATCTTCAATCCTCAATACTCAATCTTCAATCCTCAATCCTCAGTCCTCAAACCCCAATTCTGAATCCTCAATGCCGAATTCTCAATCTACGGCCCTCAGTCCTGAACAATCAGTTGTCAATCCTCAATCCTCAATAGAATATCCTCAATTCACAGTTTTCAATACTCAATACTCATTCTGCAATCTTCAAACCTTTATCCACAAACATCGATTCTCATCACTCAACCCTCAACACTCAGTCGTCAATATTCAACCCTCAATCCTCAATCCTCAATCGTCAATCTTCAATCCACAATACGCAATCATCAATCCTCAGTACCCAATACTCAATCTTCAATCCTCAATCCTCAATCCTCAATTCTCAATCCTCAATCCTCAGTCCACAGTCCTCAAACCTCAATCCTCAACCCTCAGACCTCATCGTCAATCCTCAATCCTCAGTCCTCAATCCTCAATCTTCAATCCTCAATACTCAATCCTCAATACTCAATCCTCAATTCTCAATCCTCAATCCTCAATACTCAGTCCACAAACCTCAATCCTGAATCCTCAATCCTGAATCCTCAATCCTCGGCCCTCAGTCCTCAACAATCGATTGTCAACCCTCAATCCTCAATAGAATATTCTCAGTTCAGAGTTTTCAATACGCAATACTCAATCTGCAATCCTCAAATCTCTATCCACAAACATCAATTCTCATCACTCAACCCGCAACACTCAGTCCCGAATCCTCAATCTTCAATCGTCAATCCTCGATCCTCAATCCTCAATCCTCAATCTTCAATCCTCAATACTCAATGTTCAATCCTCAATCCTCAATCCTCAATCCTCAATCCTCAACCTTCAATCCTCAATACTCAATCCTCAATCCTCAATCATCAATACTCAATCCTCAATCTTTAATCCTCAATACTCAATCTGCAATCTTCAATCCTCAATCCTCAATCCTCAATACCCAATCCTCAATCTTCAATCCTCAACCCTCAATCCTCAACTCTCAATCCTCAGCCCTCAATCCTCACACCTCAAACATCAACGTTCAAGCCTCAGTCCTCGTCCTCAATCCACAACCATCAATCCTCAATCCTCAACCTTCAATCATCCATATTCAATCTTCAATCCTCAATCCTCAATCCTCAATCCTCAATTCTCAATCCTCAATATTTAATCCTCAATCCTCAATCCTCAATCCTCAATCCTCAACCTTCAATCCTCAATACTCAATCTTCAATCCTCAATCCTCAATCTTCAATCCTCAATCCTCAGTCCTCAATTCTCAATCCTCAGTCCTTAATCCTAAGAAAACAAACATCAATACTCATACCTGACTCCTCATCCTCAATCCTCAGTCGACAATCCGCAATCCTCAATCATCAATCCTCAATACTCAATCTTCAATCCTCAATCCTCAGTCCTCAAACCTCAATTCTGAATCCTCAATCCTGTGTCCTCAATCTTCAGCCCACAGTCCTCAACAATCAGTAGTCAATCCTCAATCCTCAATAGAATATCCTCAATTCACAGTTTTCAATACTCAATACTCAATCTGCAATCCTCAAACCTCTATCCACAAACATCAACTCTCATCACACAACCCTCAACACTCAGTCCTCAATGTTCAATCCTCAATCCTCAATTCTCAATCTTCAATCCTCAATACTGAATCTTCAATCCTCAATCCTCAATCCTCAATCCTCAGTCTTCAATCCTCAATCCTCAATCTTCAATCCTCAGTCCCCACTCCTCAATCTTCTATCCTCAATACTCAATCCTCAATCCTCAATCCTCATTCCTCAATCATCAATCGTTAATACTCAATCATCAATCCTCAATGCTCAATCCTTAATCCTCAATCCTCAACCCTCAATCCTCAGTCCTCAAACCTCAATCCGGTATCCTCATTCCTGAATCCTCAATCTTCAGCCGTCGGTCCTCAACAATCAATTGTCAATCCTCAATCCTCAATAGAATATCCTCAAATCACAGTTTTCAATACTCAATCCCCATTCTTCAATCTTCAAATCTCTATCCACCAACATCAATTCTCATCACTCAACCCTCAACACTCAGTCCCCAATCCTCAATCTTCAATCCTCAATCCTCAATCCTCAATCTTCAATCCCCAATCCTCAATCCTCAATCCTCAATCCTCAGTCCTCAATCCTCTATCCTCATTCTTCAATCCTCAATACCCAATCCTCAATCTTCAATCCTCAATACTCAATACTCAATCCTCAATCGTCAATCCTCAATCCCCAATCCTCAATCTTCAATCCTCAATCCTCAATCCTCAATCCTCAATCCTCAATCTTCAATCCTCAATCCTCAATCCTCAATCCTCATTCTTCAATCCTCAATACCCAATCCTCAATCTTCTAACCTCAATCCTCAACCTTCAATCCTCAATACTCAATCTTCAGTCCTCAATCCTCAGTCCTCAAACCTCAATACTGAATCCTCAATCCTGAATCCTCAATCTTCAGCCCTCAGGCCTCAACAATCCGTTGTCAATCCTCAATCCTCAATAGAATATCCTCAATTCACAGTTTACAATACTCAATACTCAACCTGCAATCTTCAAATCTCTATCCACAAACATCAATTCTCATCACTCAACCCTCAACACTCAGTCCTCAATCCTCAATCCTCAATCCTCAATCCTCAATCCTCAATCCTCAATCCTCAATCCTCAATCCTCAATCCTCAATTTTCAATCCTCAATACTCAATCTTCAATCCTCAATCCTCAATCCTCAATCCTCAATCCTCAACTGTCAGTCTTCAATCCTCAATACTCAATCTTCAATCCTCAATACTCAATCCTCAATACTCAATCCTCAATACTCAATCCTCAATCTTCAATCCTCAATACTCAATCTGCAATCTTCAATCCTCAATCCTCAATCCTCAATACCCAATCCTCAATCTTCAATCCTCAATCCTCAATCCTCAATTCTCAATCCTCAACCCTCAATCCTCAGACCTCAAACGTCAATGTTCAACCCTCAGTCCTCGTCCTCAATCCACAACCATCAATCCTCAATCCTCAGTCTTCGATCATCAATATTCAATCTTCAATCCTCAATCCTCAATCCTCAATCCTCAATTCTCAATCCTCAAGCTTTAATCCTCAATCCTCAATCCTCAATCCTCAATCCTCAATCTTCAACCCTCAATACTAAATCTTCAATACTCAATCCTCAATCCTCAATCCTCAACCCTCAATCCTCAATCCTCAATCTTCAATCCTCAATACTCAATCCTCAACCTTCAATCCTCAATACTCAATCTTCAATCCTCAATCCTCAATCCTCGGTCCTCAATCATCAACCGTCAACCTCCAATCCTGAATACTCAACCTTCAATCCTCAATCCTCAATCCTCAATCCTCAATACTCAATCCTCAATCGTCAATCCTCAATCCCCAATCCTCAATCTTCAATCCTCCATCCTCAACCCTCAATCCTCAATCCTCAATCTTCAATCCTCAATACTCAATCTTCAATCCTCAATTCTCAATCCTCAATCCTCAATACTCAATCCTCAATCCTCAATCCTAATTCTTCAATCCTCGATACCCAATCCTCAATCTTCAATCCTCAATCCTCAATCCTCAATTCTCAATCCTCAATCCTCAGTCCTCAATCCTCAAACCTCAATCCTCAACCCTCAGCCCTCATCCTCAATCCGCAGTCGACAATCCGCAATCCACAATCTTCAATCCTCAATACTCAATCTTCAATCCTCAATCCTCTGTCCTCAAACCTCAATTCTGAATCCTCAGTCCTGTGTCCTCAATCTTCAGACCTCAGTCCTCAACAATCAGTAGTCAATCCTCAATCCTCAATAGAATATCCTCAATTCACAGTTTTCAATACTCAATACTCAATCTGCAATCTTCAAACCTCTATCCACAAACATCAATTCTCATCACTCAACCCTCAACACTCAGTCCTCAATGTTCAATCCTCAATCCTCAATTCTCAATCTTCAATCCTCAATACTGAATCTTCAATCCTGAATCCTCAATCTTCAATCCTCAATCCTCAATCCTCAATCTTCAATCCTCAGTCCCCAGTCCTCAATCTTCTATCCTCAATACACAATCCTCAATCCTCAATCCTCAATCCTCAATCTTCAATCCTCAATACTCAATCTTCAATCCTCAATCCTCAACCCTCAATCCTCAATCCTCAATCCTCATTCTTCAATCCTCAATACCCAATCCTCAATCTTCAATCCTCAATCCTCCACCTTCAATCCTCAATACTCAATATTCAGTCCTCAATCCTCAGTCCTCAAACCTCAATACTGAATCCTCAATCCTGAATCCTCAATCTTCAGCCCTCAGGCCTCAACAATCCGTTGTCAATCCTCAATCCTCAATAGAATATCCTCAATTCACAGTTTACAATACTCAATACTCAACCTGCAATCTTCAAATCTCTATCCACAAACATCAATTCTCATCTCTCAACCCTCAACACTCAGACCTCAATCCTCAATCCTCAATCCTCAATCCTCAATCCTCAATCCTCAATCCTCAATCCTCAATCCTCAATCCTCAATCCTCAATTTTCAATCCTCAATACTCAATCTTCAATCCTCAATCCTCAATCCTCAATCCTCAATCCTCAATTGTCAGTCTTCAATCCTCAATACTCAATCTTCAATCCTCAATACTCAATCCTCAATACTCAATCCTCAATACTCAATCCTCAATCTTCAATCCTCAATACTCAATCTGCAATCTTCAATCCTCAATCCTCAATCCTCAATACCCAATCCTCAATCTTCAATCCTCAATCCTCAATCCTCAATTCTCAATCCTCAACCCTCAATCCTCAGATCTCAAACGTCAATGTTCAACCCTCAGTCCTCGTCCTCAATCCACAACCATCAATCCTCAATCCTCAGTCTTCGATCATCAATATTCAATCTTCAATCCTCAATCCTCAATACTCAATCCTCAATTCTCAATCCTCAAGCTTTAATCCTCAATCCTCAATCCTCAATCCTCAATCCTCAATCTTCAACCCTCAATACTAAATCTTCAATACTCAATCCTCAATCCTCAATCCTCAACCCTCAATCCTCAATCCTCAATCTTCAATCCTCAATACTCAATCCTCAACCTTCAATCCTCAATACTCAATCTTCAATCCTCAATCCTCAATCCTCGGTCCTCAATCATCAACCGTCAACCTCCAATCCTGAATACTCAACCTTCAATCCTCAATCCTCAATCCTCAATCCTCAATACTCAATCCTCAATCGTCAATCCTCGATCCCCAATCATCAATCTTCAATCCTCAATCCTCAACCCTCAATCCTCAATCCTCAATCTTCAATCCTCAATACTCAATCTTTAATCCTCAATTCTCAATCCTCAATCCTCAATACTCAATCCTCAATCCTCAATCCTAATTCTTCAATCCTCGATACCCAATCCTCAATCTTCAATCCTCAATCCTCAATCCTCAATTCTCAATCCTCAATCCTCAGTCCTCAGTCCTCAAACCTCAATCCTCAACCCTCAGCCCTCATCCTCAATCCTCAGTCGACAATCCGCAATCCACAATCTTCAATCCTCAATACTCAATCTTCAATCCTCTATCCTCTGTCCTCAAACCTCAATTCTGAATCCTCAATCCGGTGTCCTCAATCTTCAGCCCTCAGTCCTCAACAATCAGTAGTCAATCCTCAATCCTCAAAAGTATAACCTCAATTCACAGTTTTCAATACTCAATACTCAATCTGCAATCTTCAAACCTCTATCCACAAACATCAATTCTCATCACTCAACCCTCAACACTCAGTCCTCAATGTTCAATCCTCAATCCTCAATTCTCAATCTTCAATCCTCAATACTCAATCCGCAATCCTCAATCCTCAATACTCAATCCTCAATCTTCAATCCTCAATACTCAATCTGCAATCTTCAATCCTCAATCCTCAATCCTCAGTACCCAATCCTCAATCTTCAATCCTCAATCCTCAATCCTCAATTCCCAATCCTCAGCCCTCAATCCTCAGACCTCAAACATCAATGTTCAACCCTCAGTCCTCGTCCTCAATCCACAACCATCAATCCTCAATCCTCAATCTTCAATCATCAATATTCAATCTTCAATCCTCAATCCTCAATCCTCAATCCTCAATCCTCATTCCTCAGTCCTGAAACCTCAATCCTCTACCCTCAGCCCTCATCCTCAATCCTCAATCCTAAGAACACAAACATCAATGCTCATACCTGACTCCTCATCCTCAATCCTCAGTCGACAAACCGCAATCCTCAACCTTCAATCCTCAATACTCATTCTTCAATCCTCAATCCTCTGTCCTTAAATCTCAATTCTGAATCCTCAATCCTGTATGCTCCATCTTCAGCCCTCAGTCCTCAACAATCAGTAGTCAATACTCAATCCTCTATAGTATATCCTCAATTCACAGTTTTCAATACTCAACACTCAATCTGCAATCCTCAAACCTCTATACACAAACATCAACTCTCATCACTCAACCCTCAACACTCAGTCCTCAATGTTCAATCCTCAATCCTCAACTCTCAATCTTCAATCCTCAATACTGAATCTTCAATCCTCAAACCTCAATCCTCAATCTTCAATCCTCAATCCTCAATCTTCAATCCTCAGTCCCCAGTCCTCAATCTTCTATCCTCAATACTCAATCCTCAATCCTCAATCCTCAATCCTCAATCTTCAATCCTCAATACTCAATCTTCAATCCTCAATCCTCAATCCTTAATCCTCAGTCCTCAACCGTCAATCCTCAGTCCTCAAACCTCAATCCCGATTCCTCGATCCTGAGTCCTCAATCTTCAGCCCTCAGTCCTCAAAAATCAATTGTCAATCCTCAATCCTCAATAGAATATCCTCTAATCACAGTTATCAACACTCAATCCCCATTCTTCAATCTTCAAATCTCAATCCACAAACATCAATTCTCATCACTCAACCCTCAACACTCAGTCCTCAATCTTCAATCCTCAATCCTCAATCCTCAATCTTCAATCCTCAATACTCAGTCCTCAATCCTCAATCCTCAATCCTCAATCCTCGGTCCTCATTCTACAATCCTCAACACCCAATCCTCAATCTTCAATCCTCAATACTCAATCCTCAATTCTCAATCCTCAATCTTCAATCCTCAGACCTCAAACAGTAATACTCAAACCTCAGACCTCGTCCTCAATCCACAACCATCAATACTCAATCCTCAATCTTCAATCATCAACCCTCAATCCTCGATCCTCAATCCTCAAACCTCAATCCTCAATCCTCAGTCCTCAAACCTCAAACCTGAATCCTCAACCCTGTGTCCTCAATCTTCAGCACACAGTCCTCAACAATCAGTAGTCAATCCTCAATCCTCAATAGGATATCCTCAATTCACAGTTTTCAATACTCAATACTCAATCTGCAATCCTCAAACCTCTATCCACAAACATCAACTCTCATCACACAACCCTCAACACTCAGTCCTCAATGTTCTATCCTCAATCCTCAATTCTCAATCTTCAATCCTCAATACTGAATCTTCAATCCTCAATCCTCAATCCTCAGTCTTCAATCCTCATACCTCAATCTTCAATCCTCTGTCCTCACTCCTCAATCTTCTATCCTCAATACTCAATCCTCAATCCTCAATCCTCAATCCTCAATCATCAATCGTCAATACTCAATCATCAATCCTCAATGCTCAATCCTTAATCCTCAATCCTCTACCCTCAATCCTCAGTCCTCAAACCTCAATCCGGTATCCTCAATCCTGAATCCTCAATCTTCAGCCGTCGGTCCTCAACAATCAATTGTCAATCCTCAATCCTCAGTAGAATATCCTCAAATCACAGTTTTCAATACTCAATCCCCATTCTTCAATCTTCAAATCTCTATCCACCAACATCAATTCTCATCACTCAACCCTCAACACTCAGTCCCCAATCCTCAATCTTCAATCCTCAATCCTCAATCCTCAATCTTCAATCCCCAATCCTCAATCCTCAATCCTCAATCCTCAGTCCTCAATCCTCTATCCTCATTCTTCAATCCTCAATACCCAATCCTCAATCTTCAATCCTCAATACTCAATACTCAATACTCAATCGTCAATCCTCAATCCCCAATCCTCAATCTTCAATCCTCAATCCTCAATCCTCAATCCTCAATCTTCAATCCTCAATCCTCAATCCTCAGTAATCAATCCTCAATCTTCAATACTCAATCATCAATCCTCAGTCCTCAATCCTCAATACTCAATCCTCGTTCCTCAAACCTCAATCCTCAACCCTCAGTCCTCACCCTCAATCCTCAATTCTCAATCCTCAATCCTCAATCC
Source organism: Calliopsis andreniformis (assembly GCF_051401765.1). NCBI lineage: Eukaryota > Metazoa > Arthropoda > Insecta > Hymenoptera > Andrenidae > Calliopsis > Calliopsis andreniformis. The sequence goes on along the minus strand of NW_027480550.1, from coordinate 574,010 downwards.
TCAATCTTCAATCCTCAATCCCCAGTCCTCAATCTTCAATCCTCAATACTCAGTCTTCAATCCTCAATCCTCAATCCTCAATCCTCGGTCCTCATTCTACAATCCTCAACACCCAATCCTCAATCTTCAATCCTCAATACTCAATCCTCAATTCTCAATCCTCAATCCTCAATCCTCAGACCTCAAACAGTAATACTCAAACCTCAGACCTCGTCCTCAATCCACAACCATCAATACTCAATCCTCAATCTTCAATCATCAACCCTCAATCCTCGATCCTCAATCCTCAAACCTCAATCCTCAATCCTCAGTCCTCAAACCTCAAACCTGAATCCTCAACCCTGTGTCCTCAATCTTCAGCACACAGTCCTCAACAATCAGTAGTCAATCCTCAATCCTCAATAGAATATCCTCAATTCACAGTTTTCAATACTCAATACTCAATCTGCAATCCTCAAACCTCTATCCACAAACATCAACTCTCATCACACAACCCTCAACACTCAGTCCTCAATGTTCTATCCTCAATCCTCAATTCTCAATCTTCAATCCTCAATACTGAATCTTCAATCCTCAATCCTCAATCCTCAGTCTTCAATCCTCATACCTCAATCTTCAATCCTCTGTCCTCACTCCTCAATCTTCTATCCTCAATACTCAATCCTCAATCCTCAATCCTCAATCCTCAATCATCAATCGTCAATACTCAATCATCAATCCTCAATGCTCAATCCTTAATCCTCAATCCTCTACCCTCAATCCTCAGTCCTCAAACCTCAATCCGGTATCCTCAATCCTGAATCCTCAATCTTCAGCCGTCGGTCCTCAACAATCAATTGTCAATCCTCAATCCTCAGTAGAATATCCTCAAATCACAGTTTTCAATACTCAATCCCCATTCTTCAATCTTCAAATCTCTATCCACCAACATCAATTCTCATCACTCAACCCTCAACACTCAGTCCCCAATCCTCAATCTTCAATCCTCAATCCTCAATCCTCAATCTTCAATCCCCAATCCTCAATCCTCAATCCTCAATCCTCAGTCCTCAATCCTCTATCCTCATTCTTCAATCCTCAATACCCAATCCTCAATCTTCAATCCTCAATACTCAATACTCAATACTCAATCGTCAATCCTCAATCCCCAATCCTCAATCTTCAATCCTCAATCCTCAATCCTCAATCCTCAATCCTCAATCTTCAATCCTCAATCCTCAATCCTCAGTAATCAATCCTCAATCTTCAATACTCAATCATCAATCCTCAGTCCTCAATCCTCAATACTCAATCCTCGTTCCTCAAACCTCAATCCTCAACCCTCAGTCCTCACCCTCAATCCTCAATTCTCAATCCTCAATCCTCAATCCTCAATCTTCAATCCTCAATCCCCAGTCCTCAATCTTCAATCCTCAATACTCAGTCTTCAATCCTCAATCCTCAATCCTCAATCCTCGGTCCTCATTCTACAATCCTCAACACCCAATCCTCAATCTTCAATCCTCAATACTCAATCCTCAATTCTCAATCCTCAATCCTCAATCCTCAGACCTCAAACAGTAATACTCAAACCTCAGACCTCGTCCTCAATCCACAACCATCAATACTCAATCCTCAATCTTCAATCATCAACCCTCAATCCTCGATCCTCAATCCTCAAACCTCAATCCTCAATCCTCAGTCCTCAAACCTCAAACCTGAATCCTCAACTCTGAATCCTCAATCTTCAGCCCTCAGTCCTCAACAATCAGTTATCAATCCTCAATCCTCAATAGAATATCATCAATTCACAGCTTTCAATACTCAATACTCAAACTGCAATCTTCAAATCTCTATCCACAAACATCAATTCTCATCACTCAGCCCTCAACACTCAGTCCCCAATCCTCAATCTTCAATCCTCAATCCTCAGTCATCAATCTTCAATCCTCAATACTCAATACTCAATCCTCAATCGTCAAGCCTCAATCCCAATCCTCAATCTTCAATCCTCAATCCTCAATCCTCAATACCCAATCCTCAATCTTCAATCCTCAATCCTCAGTCCTCAATTCTCAAACCTCAATCCTCAGACCTCAGTCCTCAAACCTCAATCCTCAAACCTCAGACCCAAATCCTCAATCTTCAATACTCAATCCTCAATCCTCAATCTTCAATCCTCAATCCTCAATCTTCAATCCTCAATCCTCAATCCTCAATCCTCAAACCTCAACCCTCAATCCTCAAACCTCAATCCTCAACCGTCAGTCCTTGTCCTCAATCCTCAACCCTCAATCCTCAATCCTCTATCTTCAATCCTCAACACTCAATATTCAATCCTCAATCCTCAATCCTCCATCCTCAATCTTCAATCCTCAATCCTCAACCCTCAATCCTCAATCCTCATTCTTCAATCCTCAATACCCAATCCTCAATCTTCAATCCTCAATCCTCAATCCTCAATCCTCAATCCTCAATCCTCATTCCTCAGTCCTGAAACCTCAATCCTCAACCCTCAGCCCTCATCCTCAATCGTCAATCCTAAGAACACAAACATCAATGCTCATACCATGACTCCTCATCCTCAATCCTCAGTCGACAAACCGCAATCCTCAACCTTCAATCCTCAATACTCATTCTTCAATCCTCAATCCTCTGTCCTTAAATCTCAATTCTGAATCCTCAATCCTGTATGCTCAATCTTCAGCCCTCAGTCCTCAACAATCAGTAGTCAATCCTCAATCCTCTATAGTATATCCTCAATTCACAGTTTTCAATACTCAACACTCAATCTGCAATCCTCAAACCTCTATACACAAACATCAACTCTCATCACTCAACCCTCAACACTCAGTCCTCAATGTTCAATCCTCAATCCTCAACTCTCAATCTTCAATCCTCAATACTGAATCTTCAATCCTCAAACCTCAATCCTCAATCTTCAATCCTCAATCCTCAATCTTCAATTCTCAGTCCCCAGTCCTCAATCTTCTATCCTCAATACTCAATCCTCAATCCTCAATCCTCAATCCTCAATCTTCAATCCTCAATACTCAATCTTCAATCCTCAATCCTCAATCCTTAATCCTCAGTCCTCAACCCTCAATCCTCAGTCCTCAAACCTCAATCCCGATTCCTCGATCCTGAGTCCTCAATCTTCAGCCCTCAGTCCTCAAAAATCAATTGTCAATCCTCAATCCTCAATAGAATATCCTCTAATCACAGTTATCAGCACTCAATCCCCATTCTTCAATCTTCAAATCTCAATCCACAAACATCAATTCTCATCACTCAACCCTCAGACCTCGTCCTCAATCCACAACCATCAATACTCAATCCTCAATCTTCAATCATCAACCCTCAATCCTCGATCCTCAATCCTCAAACCTCAATCCTCAATCCTCAGTCCTCAAACCTCAAACCTGAATCCTCAACCCTGTGTCCTCAATCTTCAGCACACAGTCCTCAACAATCAGTAGTCAATCCTCAATCCTCAATAGAATATCCTCAATTCACAGTTTTCAATACTCAATACTCAATCTGCAATCCTCAAACCTCTATCCACAAACATCAACTCTCATCACACAACCCTCAACACTCAGTCCTCAATGTTCTATCCTCAATCCTCAATTCTCAATCTTCAATCCTCAATACTGAATCTTCAATCCTCAATCCTCAATCCTCAGTCTTCAATCCTCATACCTCAATCTTCAATCCTCTGTCCTCACTCCTCAATCTTCTATCCTCAATACTCAATCCTCAATCCTCAATCCTCAATCCTCAATCATCAATCGTCAATACTCAATCATCAATCCTCAATGCTCAATCCTTAATCCTCAATCCTCTACCCTCAATCCTCAGTCCTCAAACCTCAATCCGGTATCCTCAATCCTGAATCCTCAATCTTCAGCCGTCGGTCCTCAACAATCAATTGTCAATCCTCAATCCTCAGTAGAATATCCTCAAATCACAGTTTTCAATACTCAATCCCCATTCTTCAATCTTCAAATCTCTATCCACCAACATCAATTCTCATCACTCAACCCTCAACACTCAGTCCCCAATCCTCAATCTTCAATCCTCAATCCTCAATCCTCAATCTTCAATCCCCAATCCTCAATCCTCAATCCTCAATCCTCAGTCCTCAATCCTCTATCCTCATTCTTCAATCCTCAATACCCAATCCTCAATCTTCAATCCTCAATACTCAATACTCAATACTCAATCGTCAATCCTCAATCCCCAATCCTCAATCTTCAATCCTCAATCCTCAATCCTCAATCCTCAATCCTCAATCTTCAATCCTCAATCCTCAATCCTCAGTAATCAATCCTCAATCTTCAATACTCAATCATCAATCCTCAGTCCTCAATCCTCAATACTCAATCCTCGTTCCTCAAACCTCAATCCTCAACCCTCAGTCCTCACCCTCAATCCTCAATTCTCAATCCTCAATCCTCAATCCTCAATCTTCAATCCTCAATCCCCAGTCCTCAATCTTCAATCCTCAATACTCAGTCTTCAATCCTCAATCCTCAATCCTCAATCCTCGGTCCTCATTCTACAATCCTCAACACCCAATCCTCAATCTTCAATCCTCAATACTCAATCCTCAATTCTCAATCCTCAATCCTCAATCCTCAGACCTCAAACAGTAATACTCAAACCTCAGACCTCGTCCTCAATCCACAACCATCAATACTCAATCCTCAATCTTCAATCATCAACCCTCAATCCTCGATCCTCAATCCTCAAACCTCAATCCTCAATCCTCAGTCCTCAAACCTCAAACCTGAATCCTCAACTCTGAATCCTCAATCTTCAGCCCTCAGTCCTCAACAATCAGTTATCAATCCTCAATCCTCAATAGAATATCATCAATTCACAGCTTTCAATACTCAATACTCAAACTGCAATCTTCAAATCTCTATCCACAAACATCAATTCTCATCACTCAGCCCTCAACACTCAGTCCCCAATCCTCAATCTTCAATCCTCAATCCTCAGTCATCAATCTTCAATCCTCAATACTCAATACTCAATCCTCAATCGTCAAGCCTCAATCCCAATCCTCAATCTTCAATCCTCAATCCTCAATCCTCAATACCCAATCCTCAATCTTCAATCCTCAATCCTCAGTCCTCAATTCTCAAACCTCAATCCTCAGACCTCAGTCCTCAAACCTCAATCCTCAAACCTCAGACCCAAATCCTCAATCTTCAATACTCAATCCTCAATCCTCAATCTTCAATCCTCAATCCTCAATCTTCAATCCTCAATCCTCAATCCTCAATCCTCAAACCTCAACCCTCAATCCTCAAACCTCAATCCTCAACCGTCAGTCCTTGTCCTCAATCCTCAACCCTCAATCCTCAATCCTCTATCTTCAATCCTCAACACTCAATATTCAATCCTCAATCCTCAATCCTCCATCCTCAATCTTCAATCCTCAATCCTCAACCCTCAATCCTCAATCCTCATTCTTCAATCCTCAATACCCAATCCTCAATCTTCAATCCTCAATCCTCAATCCTCAATCCTCAATCCTCAATCCTCATTCCTCAGTCCTGAAACCTCAATCCTCAACCCTCAGCCCTCATCCTCAATCGTCAATCCTAAGAACACAAACATCAATGCTCATACCTGACTCCTCATCCTCAATCCTCAGTCGACAAACCGCAATCCTCAACCTTCAATCCTCAATACTCATTCTTCAATCCTCAATCCTCTGTCCTTAAATCTCAATTCTGAATCCTCAATCCTGTATGCTCAATCTTCAGCCCTCAGTCCTCAACAATCAGTAGTCAATCCTCAATCCTCTATAGTATATCCTCAATTCACAGTTTTCAATACTCAACACTCAATCTGCAATCCTCAAACCTCTATACACAAACATCAACTCTCATCACTCAACCCTCAACACTCAGTCCTCAATGTTCAATCCTCAATCCTCAACTCTCAATCTTCAATCCTCAATACTGAATCTTCAATCCTCAAACCTCAATCCTCAATCTTCAATCCTCAATCCTCAATCTTCAATTCTCAGTCCCCAGTCCTCAATCTTCTATCCTCAATACTCAATCCTCAATCCTCAATCCTCAATCCTCAATCTTCAATCCTCAATACTCAATCTTCAATCCTCAATCCTCAATCCTTAATCCTCAGTCCTCAACCCTCAATCCTCAGTCCTCAAACCTCAATCCCGATTCCTCGATCCTGAGTCCTCAATCTTCAGCCCTCAGTCCTCAAAAATCAATTGTCAATCCTCAATCCTCAATAGAATATCCTCTAATCACAGTTATCAGCACTCAATCCCCATTCTTCAATCTTCAAATCTCAATCCACAAACATCAATTCTCATCACTCAACCCTCAACACTCAGTCCTCAATCTTCAATCCTCAATCCTCAATCCTCAATCTTCAATCCTCAATACTCAGTCTTCAATCCTCAATCCTCAATTCTCAATCTTCAAAACTCAATCCTCAATCCTCAATCCACAATCCACAATCCTCAATCCTCAATCCTCATTCTTCAACCCTCAATACCCAATCCTCAATCTTCAAACCTCAATCCTCAATCCTCAATTCTCAATCCTTTAATCCTCTATCCTCAGACCTCAAACATCAATACTCAAACCTCAGTCCTCGTACTCAATCCACAACCCTCAATCCTCAATCCTCAATCTTCAATCCTCAGTCCCAAGTCCTCAATCTTCAATGCTCAAACCTCAGTCCTCGTCCTCAATACACAACCCTCAATCCTCAATCCTCAATCTTCAATCCTCAATCCTCAATCCTCAATCCTCAATCCTCAATCCTCAGTCCTCAAACCTCAATCTTTAATCCTCAATCCTGAATCCTCAATCTTCAGCACTCACTCCTCAACAATCAGTTGTCAATCCTCAATCCTCAATAGAATATCATAAATTCACAGTTTTCATTACTCAATACTCAACCTGCAATCATGAAATCTCTATCCACAAACATCAATTCTCATCGCTCAACCCACAACACTCAGTCCCCAATCCTCAATCTTCAATCCTCAATCCTCAATCCGCAATCCTCAATCCTCAATCTTGAATCCTCAATACTCAATCTTCAATCCTCAATCTTCAATCCTCAATCCTCAATCCTCAATCATCGATCATCAATCTTCAATCCTCAATACTCAATCTTCAATCCTCAATCCTCAATCCTCAGTCCTCAAATCTCAATTCTGAATCCTCAATCCTGCATCCTCAATCTTCAGCCCTCAGTCCTCAACAATCAGTTGTCAATCCTCAATCCCCAATAGAATATCCTCAATTCACAGTTTTCATTACTCAATACTCAATCTGCAATCTTCAAATCTCTATCCACAAACATCAATACTCATCACTAAAACCTGAACGCTCATTCCTCAATGTTCAATCCTCAATCCTCAATCCTCAATCCTCATTCTTCAATCCTCAATACCCAATCCTCAATCTTCAATCCTCAATCCTCAATCCTCAATCCTCAATCCTCAATCATCAATCCTCAATATTCAATCCTCAGTCCCAAATCCTCAATCTTCAATTCTCAATCCTCAATCTTCAATCCTCAATACTCAATCTTCAATCCTCAATCCTCAATCCTCAATCCTCAATCCTCAATCCTCATTCTTCAATCCTCAATACCCAATCCTAAATCCACAACCCTCAATCCTCAATCCTCAATCTTCAATCCTCAATCCTCAATCCTCAATCCTCAATCTTCAATCCTCAGTCCTCAAACCTCAATCCTTAATCGTCAATCCTGAATCCTCAATCTTCAGCACTCACTCCTCAACAATCAGTTGTCTATCCTCAATCCTCAATAGAATATCATAAATTCACAGTTTTCATTACTCAATACTCAATCTGCAATCTTCAATACCCAATCCTCAATCTTCAATCCTCATTCCTCAATCCTCAATTCTCAATCCTCAATCCTCAATCCTCAGAACTCAAACATCAATACTCATCCCTGACACCTCGTCCTCAATCCACAACCCTCAATCCTCAATCCTCAATCTTCAATCCTCAATCATCAATCCTCAATCCACAATCCTCAATCCTCAGTCCTCAAACCTCAATCCTTAATCCTCAATCCTGCATCTTCAATCTTCAGCACTCACTCCTCAACAATCAGTTGTCAGTCCTCAATCCTCAATAGAATATCATAAATTCACAGTTTTCATTACTCAATACTCAACCTGCAATCATCAAATCTCTATCCACAAACATCAATTCTCATCACTCAACCCACAACACTCAGTCCCCAATCCTCAATCTTGAATCCTCAATCCTCAATCCGCAATCCTCAATCCTCAATCTTGAATCCTCAATACTCAATCTTCAATCCTCAATCTTCAATCCTCAATCCTCAATCCTCAATCATCAATCATCAATCTTCAATCCTCAATAGTCAGTCTTCAATGCTCAATCCTCAATCCTCAATCCCCAATTCTCAATCCTCAATCGTCAATCTTCAATCCCCAATTCACAATCTTCAATCCTCAATCCTCAATCCTCAATCCTCAATCCTCATTCTTCAATCCTCAATACCCAATCCTCAATCTTCAATCCTCAGTCTTCAATCCTCAATCCTCAACCTTCAATCCTCAATACTCAATCTTCAGTCCTCAATCCTCAGTCCTCAAACCTCAATTCTGAATCCTCAATCCTGAATCCTCAATCTTCAGCCCTCAGTCCTCAACAATCCGTTGTCAATCTTCAATCCTCCATAGAATATCCTCAATTCAAAGTTTACAATACTCAATACTCAATCTGCAATCTTCAAATCTCTATCCACAAACATCAATTCTCATCACTCAACCCTCAACACTCGGTCCTCAATGTTCAATACTCAATCCTCAATCCTCAATCCTCAATCCTCAATCCTCAATCCTCAATGCTCAATCATCGATTTTCAATCCTCAATACTCAATCTTCAATCCTCAATCCTCAATCCTCAATCCTCAATCCTCAATCCTCAATTGTCAGTATTCAATCCTCAATACTCAATCTTCAATCCTCAATACTCAATCCTCAATCCTCAATCATCAATACTCAATCCTCAATCTTCAATCCTCAATACTCAATCTGCAATCTTCAATCCTCAATCCTCAATCCTCAATACCCAATCCTCAATCTTCAATCCTCAACCCTCAATCCTCAACTCTCAATTCTCAGCCCTCAATCCTCAGACCTCAAACATCAACGTTCAACCCTCAGTCCTCGTCCTCAATCCACAACCATCAATCCTCAATCCTCAACCTTCAATCATCCATATTCAATCTTCAATCCTCAATCCTCAATCCTCAATCCTCAATTCTCAATCCTCAATATTTAATCCTCAATCCTCAATCCTCAATCCTCAATCCTCAATCTTCAACCCTCAATACTAAATATTCAATAATCAATCCTCAATCCTCAATCCTCAACCCTCAATCCTCAATCCTCAATCTTCAATCCTCAATCCTCAATCCTCAATCCTCAATCCCCAATCCTCAGTCCTCAAACCTCAATCCTTAATCGTCAATCCTGAATCCTCAATCTTCAGCACTCACTCCTCAACAATCAGTTGTCTATCCTCAATCCTCCATAGAATATCATAAATTCACAGTTTTCATTACTCAATACTCAATCTGCAATCTTCAATACCCAATCCTCAATCTTCAATCCTCATTCCTCAATCCTCAATTCTCAATCCTCAATCCTCAATCCTCAGAACTCAAACATCAATACTCATCCCTGACACCTCGTCCTCAATCCACAACCCTCAATCCTCAATCCTCAATCTTCAATCCTCAATCATCAATCCTCAATCCACAATCCTCAATCCTCAGTCCTCAAACCTCAATTCTGAATCCTCAATCCTGTGTCCTCAATCTTCAGCCCACAGTCCTCAACAATCAGTAGTCAATCCTCAATCCTCAATAGAATATCCTCAATTCACAGTTTTCAATACTCAATACTCAATCTGCAATCCTCAAACCTCTATCCACAAACATCAACTCTCATCACACAACCCTCAACACTCAGTCCTCAATGTTCAATCCTCAATCCTCAATTCTCAATCTTCAATCCTCAATACTGAATCTTCAATCCTCAATCCTCAATCCTCAGTCTTCAATCCTCAATCCTCAATCTTCAATCCTCAGTCCCCACTCCTCAATCTTCTATCCTCAATACTCAATCCTCAATCCTCAATCCTCATTCCTCAATCATCAATCGTCAATACTCAATCATCAATCCTCAATGCTCAATCCTTAATCCTCAATCCTCAACCCTCAATCCTCAGTCCTCAAACCTCAATCCGGTATCCTCAATCCTGAATCCTCAATCTTCAGCCGTCGGTCCTCAACAATCAATTGTCAATCCTCAATCCTCAATAGAATATCCTCAAATCACAGTTTTCAATACTCAATCCCCATTCTTCAATCTTCAAATCTCTATCCACCAACATCAATTCTCATCACTCAACCCTCAACACTCAGTCCCCAATCCTCAATCTTCAATCCTCAATCCTCAATCCTCAATCTTCGATCCCCAATCCTCAATCCTCAATCCCCAGTCCTCAATCTTCAATCCTCAATACTCAGTCTTCAATCCTCAATCCTCAATCCTCAATCCTCGGTCCTCATTCTACAATCCTCAACACCCAATCCTCAATCTTCAATCCTCAATTCTCAATCCTAAATTCTCAATCCTCAATCCTCAATCCTCAGACCTCAAACAGTAATACTCAAACCTCAGACCTCGTCCTCAATCCACAACCATCAATACTCAATCCTCAATCTTCAATCATCAACCCTCAATCCTCGATCCTCAATCCTCAAACCTCAATCCTCAATGCTCAGTCCTCAAACCTCAAACCTGAATCCTCAACCCTGAATCCTCAATCTTCAGCCCTCAGTCCTCAACAATCAGTTATCAATCCTCAATCCTCAGTAGAATATCATCAATTCACAGCTTTCAATACTCAATACTCAAACTGCAATCTTCAAATCTCTATCCACAAACATCAATTCTCATCACTCAGCCCTCAACACTCAGTCCCCAATCCTCAATCTTCAATCCTCAATCCTCAGTCATCAATCTTCAATCCTCAATACTCAATACTCAATCCTCAATCGTCAATCCTCAATCCCAATCCTCAATCTTCAATCCTCAATCCTCAATCCTCAATACCCAATCCTCAATCTTCAATCCTCAATCCTCAATCCTCAATTCTCAAACCTCAATCCTCAGACCTCAGTCCTCAAACCTCAATCCTCAAACCTCAGCCCTCATCCTCATTCCTCAATCCTCAACCCTCAATCCTTAATCTTCAATCCTCAATACTCAATCTTCAATCCTCAGACCCAAATCCTCAATCTTCAATACTCAATCCTCAATCCTCAATCTTCAATCCTCAATAATCTATCTTCAATCCTCAACCCTCAATCCTCAATCCTCAATCCTCAATCCTCATTCTTCAATCCTCAATACCCAATCCTCAATCCACAACCCTCAATCCTCAATCCTCAATCTTCAATCCTCAATCCTCAATCCTCAATCCTCAAACCTCAATCCTCAGTCCTCAAACCTCAATCCTTAATCGTCAATCCTGAATCCTCAATCTTCAGCACTCACTCCTCAACAATCAGTTGTCTATCCTCAATCCTCAATAGAATATCATAAATTCACAGTTTTCATTACTCAATACTCAATCTGCAATCTTCAATACCCAATCCTCAATCTTCAATCCTCATTCCTCAATCCTCAATTCTCAATCCTCAATCCTCAATCCTCAGAACTCAAACATCAATACTCATCCCTGACACCTCGTCCTCAATCCACAACCCTCAATCCTCAATCCTCAATCTTCAATCCTCAATCCTCAATCCTCAATCCACAATCCTCAATCCTCAGTCCTCAAACCTCAATCCTTAATCCTCAATCCTGAATCTTCAATCTTCAGCACTCACTCCTCAACAATCAGTTGTCAATCCTCAATCCTCAATAGAATGTCATAAATTCACAGTTTTCATTACTCAATACTCAACCTGCAATCATCAAATCTCTATCCACAAACATCAATTCTCATCACTCAACCCACAACACTCAGTCCCCAACCCTCAATCCTCAATCCTCGATCCTCAATCCGCAATCCTCAATCCTCAATCTTGAATCCTCAATACTCAATCTTCAATCCTCAATCTTAAATCCTCAATCCTCAATCCTCAATCATCAATCATCAGTCTTCAATCCTCAATACTCAATCTTCAATCCTCAATCCTCAATCCTCAATCCTCAATCCTCAATCCTCAATCCTCAACCCTCAACCGTCAACCTTCAATCCTCAATACTCAATCTTCAATCCTCAATCCTCAATCCTCAATCCTCAATCCTCATTCTTCAATCCTCAAAACCCAATCCTCAATCTTCAATCCTCAATCCTCAATCCTCAATCCTCAATCCTCAATCCTCAATCTTCAATCCTCAGCCCCAAGTCCTCAATCTTCAATGCTCAAACCTCAGTCCTCGTCCTCAATACACAACCCTCAATCCTGAATCCTCAATCTTCAATCCTCAATACTCAATCTTCAATCCTCAATCCTCAGTCCTCAAATTTCAATTCTGAATCCTCAATCCTGCATCCTCAATCTTCAGCCCTCAGTCCTCAACAATCAGTTGTCAATCCTCAATCCCCAATAGAATATCCTCAATTCACAGTTTTCATTACTCAATACTCAATCTGCAATCTTCAAATCTCTATCCACAAACATCAATACTCATCACTAAAACCTGAACGCTCATTCCTCAATGTTCAATCCTCAATCCTCAATCCTCAATCCTCATTCTTCAATCCTCAATACCCAATCCTCAATCTTCAATCCTCAATCCTCAATCCTCAATCCTCAATCCTCAATCATCAATCCTCAATATTCAATCCTCAGTCCCAAATCCTCAATCTTCAATTCTCAATCCTCAATCCTCAATCTTCAATCCTCAATACTCAATCTTCAATCCTCAATCCTCAATCCTCAATCCTCAATCCTCATTCTTCAATCCTCAATACCCAATCCTCAATCCACAACCCTCAATCCTCAAACCTCAATCTTCAATCCTCAATCCTCAATCCTCAATCCTCAATCCTCAGTCCTCAAACCTCAATCTTTAATCCTCAATCCTGAATCCTCAATCTTCAGCACTCACTCCTCAACAATCAGTTGTCAATCCTCAATCCTCAATAGAATATCATAAATTCACAGTTTTCATTACTCAATACACAATCTGCAATCTTCAATACCCAATCCTCAATCTTCAATCCTCATTCCTCAATCCTCAATTCTCAATCCTCAATCCTCAATCCTCAGAACTCAAACATCAATACTCATCCCTGACACCTCGTCCTCAATCCACAACCCTCAATCCTCAATCCTCAATCTTCAATCCTCAATCCTCAATCCTCAATCCACAATCCTCAATCCTCAGTCCTCAAACCTCAATCCTTAATCCTCAATCCTGAAACTTCAATCTTCAGCACTCACTCCTCAACAATCAGTTGTCAATCCTCAATCCTCAATGGAATGTCATAAATTCACAGTTTTCATTACTCAATACTCAACCTGCAATCATCAAATCTCTATCCACAAACATCAATTCTCATCACTCAACCCACAACACTCAGTCCCCAATCCTCAATCTTCAATCCTCAATCCTCAATCCGCAATCCCCAGTCCTCAATCTTGAATCCTCAATACTCAATCTTCAATCCTCAATCTTAAATCCTCAATCCTCAATCCTCAATCATCAATCATCAATCTTCAATCCTCAATACTCAATCTTCAATCCTCAATCCTCAATCCTCAATCCTCAATCCTCAATCTTCAGCCCTCAGTCCTCAACAATCAGTTATCAATCCTCAATCCTCAATAGAATATCATCAATTCACAGCTTTCAATACTCAATACTCAAACTGCAATCTTCAAATCTCTATCCACAAACATCAATTCTCATCACTCAGCCCTCAACACTCAGTCCCCAATCCTCAATCTTCAATCCTCAATCCTCAGTCATCAATCTTCAATCCTTAATACTCAATACTCAATCCTCAATCGTCAAGCCTCAGTCCCAATCCTCAATCTTCAATCCTCAATCCTCAATCCTCAATACCCAATCCTCAATCTTCAATCCTCAATCCTCAGTCCTCAATTCTCAAACCTCAATCCTCAGACCTCAGTCCTCAAACCTCAATCCTCAAACCTCAGCCCTCATCCTCATTCCTCAATCCTCAACCCTCAATCCTTAATCTTCAATCCTCAATACTCAATCTTCAATCCTCAGACCCAAATCCTCAATCTTCAATACTCAATCCTCAATCCTCAATCTTCAATCCTCAATAATCTATCTTCAATCCTCAATCCTCAATCCTCAATCCTCAATCCTCAATCCTCATTCTTCAATCCTCAATAGCCAATCCTCAATCCACAACCCTCAATCCTCAATCCTCAATCTTCAATCCTCAGTCCTCAAACCTCAATCCGGTATCCTCAATCCTGAATCCTCAATCTTCAGCCGTCGGTCCTCAACAATCAATTGTCAATCCTCAATCCTCAACAGAATATCCTCAAATCACAGTTTTCAATACTCAAACCCCATTCTTCAACCTTCAAATCTCAATCCACAAACATCAATTCTCATCACTCAACCCTCAACGCACAGTCCTCAATCTTCAGTACTCAATCCTCAATCCTCCATCTTCAATCCTCAATACTCAATATTCTATCCTCAATCCTCAGTCCTCAATCCTCAATCCTCAATCCTCAATCCCCAATCCTCAATCCACAATCCTCAATCCTCAATCCTCATTCTTCAATCCTCAATACCCAATCCTCAATCTTCAATCCTCAGTCCTCAGTCCTCAATTCTCAACCCTCAATCCTCTATCCTCAGACCTCAAACATCAATAATCAAACCTCAGTCCTCGTCCTCAATCCACAACCATCAGTCCTCAATCCTCAATCTTCAATCCTCAATACTCAATCTTCAATCCTCAATCCTCAGTCCTCAAACCTCAATACTGAATCCTCAATCCTGCATCCTCAATCTTTAGCCCTCAGTCCTCAACAATCAGTTGTCAATCCTCAATCCAAAATAGAATATCCTCAATTCACAGATTTCAATACTCAATACTCAATCTGCAATCTTCAAATCTCTATCCACAAACATCAATACTCATCACTAAAACCTGAACGCTCAGTCCTCAATGTTCAATCCTCAATCCTCAATTCTCAATCTTCAATCCTCAATACTGAATCTTCAATCCTAAATCCTCAATCCTCAATCCTCAGTCCTCAATCATCAATCCTCAGTAATCTATCCTCAATCTTCAATAATCAATCGTCAATCCTCAGTCCTCAATCCTCAATCCTCAATTCTTGTTCCTCAAACCTCAATCCTCAACCCTCAGTCCTCATCCTCAATTCTCAATTCTCAATCCTCAATCCTCAATCCTCGATCTTCAATCCTCAATAATCAATCTCCAATCCTAGATCCTCAATCCTCAATCCTCAATCCTTAATCCTCAATCTTCAATCCTCAATCCCCAGTCCTCAATCTTCAATCCTCAATGCTCAATCCTCAATCCTCAATCCTCAGACCTCAATCCTCAACCCTCAATCCTCAAACCTCAATCCTCAACCGTCAGTCCTCGTCCTCAATCCTCAACACTCAATCCTCAATCCTCAATTGTCAGTATTCAATCCTCAATACTCAATCTTCAATCCTCAATACTCAATCCTCAATCCTCAATCCTCAATACTCAATCCTCAATCTTCAATCCTCAATACTCAATCTGCAATCTTCAATCCTCAATCCTCAATCCTCAATACCCAATCCTCAATCTTCAATCCTCAACCCTCAATCCTCAATTTTCAATCCTCAATACTCAATCTTCAATCCTCAATCCTCAACCCTCAATCCTCAATCCTCAATCCTCATTCTTCAATCCTCAATACCCAACCGTCAATCTTCAATCCTCAATCCTCAACCTTCAATCCTCAATACTCAATCTTCAGTCCTCAATCCTCAGTCCTCAAACCTCAATACTGAATCCTCAATCCTGAATCCTCAATCTTCAGCCCTCAGGCTTCAACAATCCGTTGTCAATCCTCAATCCTCAATAGAATATCCTCAATTCACAGTTTACAATACTCAATACTCAACCTGCAATCTTCAAATCTCTATCCACAAACATCAATTCTCATCACTCAACCCTCAACACTCAGTCCTCAATGTTCAATCCTCAATCCTCAATCCTCAATCCTCAATCCTCAATCCTCAATCCTCAATCCTCAATCCTCAATCATCAATCCTCAATACTCAATCCTCACCCTTCAATCCTCAATACTCAATCTTCAATCCTCAATCCTCAATCCTCGGTCCTCAATCATCAACCGTCAACCTCCAATCCTGAATACTCAACCTTCAATCCTCAATCCTCAATCCTCAATCCTCAATACTCAATCCTCAATCGTCAATCCTCAATCCCCAATCCTCAATCTTCAATCCTCAATCCTCAACCCTCAATCCTCAATCCTCAATCTTCAATCCTCAATACTCAATCTTCAATCCTCAATTCTCAATCCTCAATCCTCAATACTCAATCCTCAATCCTCAATCCTAATTCTTCAATCCTCAATACCCAATCCTCAATCTTCAATCCTCAATTCTCAATCCTCAATTCTCAATCCTCAATCCTCAGTCCTCAGTCCTCAAACCTCAATCCTCAAGCCTCAGCCCTCATCCTCAATCCTCAGTCGACAATCCGCAATCCACAATCTTCAATCCTCAATACTCAATCTTCAATCCTCAATCCTCTGTCCTCAAACCTCAATTCTGAATCCTCAATCCTGTGTCCTCAATCTTCAGCCCTCAGTCCTCAACAATCAGTAGTCAATCCTCAATCCTCAAAAGTATATCCTCAATTCACAGTTTTCAATACTCAATACTCAATCTGCAATCTTCAAACCTCTATCCACAAACATCAATTCTCATCACTCAACCCTCAACACTCAGTCCTCAATGTTCAATCCTCAATCCTCAATTCTCAATCTTCAATCCTCAATACTCAATCCGCAATCCTCAATCCTCAATACTCAATCCTCAATCTTCAATCCTCAATACTCAATCTGCAATCTTCAATCCTCAATCCTCAATCCTCAATACCCAATCCTCAATCTTCAATCCTCAATCCTCAATCCTCAATTCCCAATACTCAACCCTCAATCCTCAGACCTCAAACATCAATGTTCAACCCTCAGACCTCGTCCTCAATCCACAACCATCAATCCTCAATCCTCAATCTTCAATCATCAATATTCAATCTTCAATCCTCAATCCTCAATCCTCAATCCTCAATTCTCAATCCTCAATCTTTAGTCCTCAATCCTCAATCCTCAATCCTCAATCTTCAACCCTCAACACTAAATCTTCAATACTCAACCCTCAATCCTCAATCCTCAACCCTCAATCCTCAATCCTCAATCTTCAATCCTCAATACTCAATCCTCAACCTTCAATCCTCAATACTCAATCTTCAATCCTCAATCCTCAATCTCCAATCCTCAATCCTCAGTCCTCAATTCTCAATCCTCAATCCTTAATCCTAAGAAAACAAACATACAATACTCATACCTGACTCCTCATCCTCAATCCTCAGTCGACAATCCGCAATCCTCAATCATCAATCCTCAATACTCAATCTTCAATCCTCAATCCTCAGTCCTCAAACCTTAATTCTGAATCCTCAATCCTGTGTCCTCAATCTTCAGCCCACAGTCCTCAACAATCAGTAGTCAATCCTCAATCCTCAATCCTCAATCTTCAATCCCCAATCCTCAATCCTCAATCCTCAATCCTCAGTCCTCAATCCTCTATCCTCATTCTTCAATCCTCAATACCCAATCCTCAATCTTCAATCCTCAATACTCAATACTCAATCCTCAATCGTCAATCCTCAATCCCCAATCCTCAATCTTCAATCCTCAATCCTCAATCCTCAATCCTCAATCCTCAATCTTCAATCCTCAATCCTCAATCCTCAGTAATCAATCCTCAATCTTCAATACTCAATCGTCAATCCTCAGTCCTCAATCCTCAATACTCAATCCTCGTTCCTCAAACCTCAATCCTCAACCCTCAGTCCTCACCCTCAATCCTCAATTCTCAATCCTCAATCCTCAATCCTCAATCCTCAATACTCAGTCTTCAATCCTCAATCCTCAATCCTCAATCCTCGGTCCTCATTCTACAATCCTCAACACCCAATCCTCAATCTTCAATCCTCAATTCTCAATCCTCAATTCTCAATCCTCAATCCTCAATCCTCAGACCTCAAACAGTAATACTCAAACCTCAGACCTCGTCCTCAATCCACAACCATCAATACTCAATCCTCAATCTTCAATCATCAACCCTCAATCCTCGATCCTCAATCCTCAAACCTCAATCCTCAATCCTCAGTCCTCAAACCTCAAACCTGAATCCTCAACCCTGAATCCTCAATCTTCAGCCATCAGTCCTCAACAATCAGTTATCAATCCTCAATCCTCAATAGAATATCATCAATTCACAGCTTTCAATACTCAATACTCAAACTGCAATCTTCACATCTCTATCCACAAACATCAATTCTCATCACTCAACCCTCAACACTCAGTCCCCAATCCTCAATCTTCAATCCTCAATCCTCAGTCATCAATCTTCAATCCTCAATACTCAATACTCAATCCTCAATCGTCAAGCCTCAGTCCCAATCCTCAATCCTCAATCCTCAATCCTCAATCTTCAAACCTCAGTCCCCAGTCCCCAATCTTCTATCCTCAATACATAATCCTCCACCCTCAATCCTCAATCCTCAATCTTCAATCCTCAATACTCAATCTTCAATCCTCAATCCTCAACCCTCAATCCTCAATCCTCAATCCTCATTCTTCAATCCTCAATACCCAATCCTCAATCTTCAATCCTCAATCCTCAACCTTCAATCCTCAATACTCAATCTTCAGTCCTCAATCCTCAGTCCTCAAACCTCAATACTGAAACCTCAATCCTCAATCCTCAATCCTCAGTCCTCAAACCTCAATCCGGTATCCTCAATCCTGAATCCCCAATCTTCAGCCGTCGGTCCTCAACAATCAATTGTCAATCCTCAATCCTCAATAGAATATCCTCAAATCACAGTTTTCAATACTCAAACCCCATTCTTCAATCTTCAAATCTCAATCCACAAACATCAATTCTCATCACTCAACCCTCAACGCACAGTCCTCAATCTTCAATACTCAATCCTCAATCCTCAATCTTCAATCCTCAATACTCAATATTCTATCCTCAATCCTCAGTCCTCAATCATCAATCCTCAATCCTCAATCCCCAATCCTCAATCCACAATCCTCAATCCTCAATCCTCATTCTTCAATCCTCAATACCCAATCCTCAATCTTCAATCCTCAATCCTCAGTCCTCAATTCTCAACCCTCAATCCTCTATCCTCAGACCTCAAACATCAATAATCAAACCTCAGTCCTCGTCCTCAATCCACAACCATCAGTCCTCAATCCTCAATCTTCAATCCTCAATACTCAATCTTCAATCCTCAATCCTCAGTCCTCAAACCTCAATACTGAATCCTCAATCCTGCATCCTCAATCTTTAGCCCTCAGTCCTCAACAATCAGTTGTCAATCCTGAATCCAAAATAGAATATCCTCAATTCACAGTTTTCAATACTCAATACTCAATCTGCAATCTTCAAATCTCTATCCACAAACATCAATACTCATCACTAAAACCTGAACGCTCAGTCCTCAATGTTCAATCCTCAATCCTCAATTCTCAATCTTCAATCCTCAATACAGAATCTTCAATCCTAAATCCTCAATCCTCAATCCTCAGTCCTCAATCATCAATCCTCAGTAATCTATCCTCAATCTTCAATACTCAATCGTCAATCCTCAGTCCTCAATCCTCAATCCTCAATTCTTGTTCCTCAAACCTCAATCCTCAACCCTCAGTCCTCATCCTCAATTCTCAATTCTCAATCCTCAATCCTCAATCCTTAATCCTCAATCTTCAATCCTCAATCCCCAGTCCTCAATCTTCAATCCTCAATGCTCAATCCTCAATCCTCAATCCTCAGACCTCAATCCTCAGCCCTCAATCCTCAAACCTCAATCCTCAACCGTCAGTCCTCGTCCTCAATCCTCAACACTCAATCCTCAATCCTCAATTGTCAGTATTCAATCCTCAATACTCAATCTTCAATCTTCAATACTCAACCCTCAATCCTCAGACCTCAAACGTCAATGTTCAACCCTCAGTCCTCGTCCTCAATCCACAACCATCAATCCTCAATCCTCAGTCTTCGATCATCAATATTCAATCTTCAATCCTCAATCCTCAATCCTCAATCCTCAATTCTCAATCCTCAAGCTTTAATCCTCAATCCTCAATCCTCAATCCTCAATCCTCAATCTTCAACCCTCAATACTAAATCTTCAATACTCAATCCTCAACCCTCAATCCTCAACCCTCAATCCTCAATCCTCAATCATCAATCCTCAATACTCAATCCTCAACCTTCAATCCTCAATACTCAATCTTCAATCCTCAATCCTCAATCCTCGGTCCTCAATCATCAACCGTCAACCTCCAATCCTGAATACTCAACCTTCAATCCTCAATCCTCAATCCTCAATCCTCAATACTCAATCCTCAATCGTCAATCCTCAATCCCCAATCCTCAATCTTCAATCCTCAATCCTCAACCCTCAATCCTCAATCCTCAATCTTCAATCCTCAATACTCAATCTTCAATCCTCAATTCTCAATCCTCAATCCTCAATACTCAATCCTCAATCCTCAATCCTAATTCTTCAATCCTCAATACCCAATCCTCAATCTTCAATCCTCAATTCTCAATCCTCAATTCTCAATCCTCAATCCTCAGTCCTCAGTCCTCAAACCTCAATCCTCAACCCTCAGCCCTCATCCTCAATCCTCAGTCGACAATCCGCAATCCACAATCTTCAATCCTCAATACTCAATCTTCAATCCTCAATCATCTGTCCTCAAACCTCAATTCTGAATCCTCAATCCTGTGTCCTCAATCTTCAGCCCTCAGTCCTCAACAATCAGTAGTCAATCCTCAATCCTCAAAAGTATATCCTCAATTCACAGTTTTCAATACTCAATACTCAATCTGCAATCTTCAAACCTCTATCCACAAACATCAATTCTCATCACTCAACCCTCAACACTCAGTCCTCAATGTTCAATCCTCAATACCCAATCCTCAATCTTCAATCCTCAATCCTCAATCCTCAATTCCCAATCCTCAACCCTCAATCCTCAGACCTCAAACATCAATGTTCAACCCTCAGTCCTCGTCCTCAATCCACAACCATCAATCCTCAATCCTCAATCTTCAATCTTCAATATTCAATCTTCAATCCTCAATCCTCAATCCTCAATCCTCAATTCTCAATCCTCAATCTTTAGTCCTCAATACTCAATCCTCAATCCTCAATCTTCAACCCTCAACACTAAATCTTCAATACTCAACCCTCAATCCTCAATCCTCAACCCTCAATCCTCAATCCTCAATCTTCAATCCTCAATACTCAATCCTCAACCTTCAATCCTCAATACTCAATCTTCAATCCTCAATCCTCAATCTTCAATCCTCAATCCTCAGTCCTCAATTCTCAATCCTCAATCCTTAGTCCTAAGAAAACAAACATCAATACTCATACCTGACTCCTCATCCTCAATCCTCAGTCGACAATCCGCAATCCTCAATCATCAATCCTCAATACTCAATCTTCAATCCTCAATCCTCAGTCCTCAAACCTCAATTCTGAATCCTCAATCGTGTGTCCTCAATCTTCAGCCCACAGTCCTCAACAATCAGTTGTCAATCCTCAATCCTCAATAGAATATACTCAATTCACAGTTTTCAATACTGAATACTCAATCTGCAATCTTCACACCTCTATCCACAAACATCGATTCTCATCACTCAACCCTCAACACTCAGTCCTCGATATTCAATCCTCAATTCTGAATCCTCAATCCTCAATCGTCAATCGTCAATCCTCAATACTCAATATTCAATCCTCAATCCTCAATCCTCAATCCTCAATCCTCAATCCTCATTCTTCAATCCTCTATACCCAATCCTCAATCTTCAATCCTCAATCCTCAATCCTCAACTCTCAATCCCCAATCCGCAATCCTCAATCCTGAATCGTCAGCCTTCAATCCTCAATACTCAATCTTCAATCCTCAATCCTCAATCCCCAATCCTCAATCTTCAATCCTCAATCCTCAGTCCTGAATTCTCAATCCTCAATCCTCAGTCCTCACTCCTCAAACCTCAATCATCAACCCTCAGCCCTCATCCTCAATCCTCAATCCTCAATCTTCAATCCTCAATCCTCAATCCTCAATCCTCAATCCTCAATGTTCAATACTCAATCCTCAATCCTCAACCCTCAATCTTCATTCCTCAATCCTCAATCCTCAATCTTCAATCCTCATTCTTCAATCCTCAATACCCAATCCTCAACCCTCAATCTTCATTCCTCAATCCTCAATCCTCAATCTTCAATCCTCATTCTTCAATCGTCAATACCCAATCCTCAATCTTCAATCCTCAATCCTCAATCCCAAATTCCCAATCCTCAATCCTCGATCCTCATACCTCATACATCAATACTCAACCCTCAGTACTCGTCCTCAATCCACAACCCTCAATCCTCAGTCCTCAATCTTCAATCATCAATATACAACCTTCAGTCCTCAATCCTCAATACTCAATCCTCAATCCTCAATCCTCAATGTTCAATCCGCGATACCCAATCCTCAATGTTCAATCCTCAATACTCAATCCTCAATCCTCAATCCTCAATCCTCAATCCTCAATCCTCAATCCTCAGTCCCCAAACCTCAATCCTCAATCTTCACTCCTCAATACTCAATCTTCAATCCTCATTCTTCAATCCTCAATACCCAATACTCAATCTTCAATCCTCAATCCTCAATTCTCAATTCTCAATCCTCATTCCTCAGTCCTCAGTCCTCAAACCTCAATCCTCAACCCTCAGCCCTCAACCTCAATCCTCAATCCTCAATCCTCAATCCTCAATCCTCAATCCTCAGACCTCAAACAGCAATACTCAACCCTCAGTCCTCGTCCTCAATCCACAACCATCAATACTCAATCCTCAATCTTCAATCCTCAACCCTCAATCCTCAATCCTCAATCCTCAATCATCAATCTTCAATCCTCAATACTCAATCTTCAATCCTCAATCCTCAATCCTCAATCCTCATTCTTCAATCCTCAGCACCCAATCCTCAATCTTCAATCCTCAATCCTCAATCCTCAATTCTCAATCCTCAACCCTCAGCACTCATCCTGAATCCTCAATCTTGAATCCTCAATCCTCAATCTTCAATCCACAATACTCAATATTCAATCCTCAATCCTCAGTCCTCAAACCTCAATTCTGAATCCTCAATCCTGAATCCTCAATCTTCGGCCCTCAGTCCGCAACAATCAGTTGTCAATACTCAATCCTCAATGGAATATCCTCAATTCACAGATTTCAATACTCAATACTCATTCTGCAATCTTCAAACCTCTATCCACAAACATCAATTCTCATCACTCATCCCTCAACACTCAGTCCTCAATAGTCAATCCTCAATTCTCTATCCTCAATCCTCAATCCTCAATCCTCATTCTTCAATCCTCAATACCCAAACCTCAATCTTCAATCCTCAATCCTCAACTCTCAATCTCCAATCCTCAATCGTCAATCCTCATTCTTCAATCGTCAATACCCAATACTCAATCTTCAATCCTCAGTCCTCAATCCTCAGTTCTCAATACTCAATCCTCAGTCCTCAGTCCTCAATCCTCAATTCTCAATCCTCAATCCTCAATCTTCAATCCTCATTCTTCAATCCTCAATACCCAATCCTCAATCCTCAATCCTCAATACTCAATCCTCAATCTTCAATCCTCAATACTCAATCTGCAATCTTCAATCCTCAATCCTCAATCCACAATCCTCAACCTTCAATCCTCAATAGTCAGTCTTCAATGCTCAATCCTCAATCCTCAATCCCCAATTCTCAATCCTCAATCGTCAATCTTCAATCCTCAATACACAATCTTCAATCCTCAATCCTCAATCCTCAATCCCCAATCCTCATTCTTCAATGCTCAATACCCAATCATCAATCTTCAATCCTCAACCTTCAATCCTCAATCCTCAACCTTCAATCCTCAATACTCAATCTTCAGTCCTCAATCCTCAGTCCTCAAACCTCAATTCTGAATTCTCAATCCTGAATCCTCAATCTTCAGCCCTCAGTCCTCAACAATCCGTTGTCAATCCTCAATCCTCAATAGAATATCCTCAATTCAAAGTTTACAATACTCAATGCTCAATCTGCAATCTTCAAATCTCTATCCACAAACATCAATTCTCATCACTCAACCCTCAACACTCAGTCCTCAATGTTCAATACTCAATCCTCAATCATCAATCCTCAATCCTCAATCCTCAATCCTCAATCCTCAATTTTCAATCCTCAATAATCAACCTTCAATCCTCAATCCTCAATCCTCAATCCTCAATCCTCAATTGTCAGTATTCAATCCTCAATACTCAATCTTCAATCCTCAATACTCAATCCTCAATCCTCAATCCGCAATACTCAATCCTCAATCTTCAATCCTCAACACTCAATCCTCAATTGTCAGTATTCAATCCTCAATACTCAATCTTCAACCCTCAATCCTCAATCCTCAATCCTCAGCCCTCAATCCTCAGACCTCAAACATCAACGTTCAACCCTCAGTCCTCGTCCTTAATCCACAACCATCAATCCTCAATCCTCAACCTTCAATCATCCATATTCAATCTTCAATCCTCAATCCTCAATCCTCAATCCTCAATTCTCAATCCTCAATATTTAATCCTCAATCCTCAATCCTCAATCCTCAATCCTCAATCTTCAACCCTCAATACTAAATATTCAATACTCAATCCTCAATCCTCAATCCTCAACCCTCAACCCTCAATCCTCAATCTTCAATCCTCAATACTCAATCCTCAACCTTCAATCCTCAATACTCAATCTTCAATCCTCAATCCTCAATCCTCGGTCCTCAATCCTCAACCGTCAATCTCCAATCCTGTATACGCAACCTTCAATCCTCAATCCTCAATCCTCAATACTCAATCCGCAATCGTCAATTCTCAATCCCCAATCCTCAATCTTCAATCATCAATCCTCGACCCTCAATCCTCAATCCTCAATCTTCATTCCTGAATACTCAATCTTCAATCCTCAATTCTCAATCCTCAATCCTCAATACTCAATCCTCAATCCTCAATCCTAATTCTTCAATCCTCAATACACAATCCTCAATCTTCAATCCTCAATCCTCAATCCTCAATCCTCAATTCTCAATCCTCAATCCTCAGTCCTCAGTCCTCAAACCTCAATCCTCAACCCTCAGCCCTCATCCTCAATCCTCAATCTTCAATCCTCAATCCTCATTCCTCAAGCCTCTATCCTCAATCTTCAATCCCCAGTCCTCAAACCTCAAACCTGAATCCTCAACTTTCAGACATCAGACCTCAACAATCAGACGTCAATCCTCAATCCTCAATAGAATATCATCAATTCACAGTTTTCAGTACCCAATACTGAATCTGCAATCTTCAAATTTCTATCCACAAACAACAATTCTCATCACTCAACTCTGAACACTCAGTCCCCAATACTCAATCTTCAATCCTCAGTCCTCAATCCTCAATCCTCAATCCCCAATCTTGAATCCTCGATACTCAATCTTCAATCTTCAATCCTCAATCCTCAGTCCTCAATCCTCAGTCGTCAACCTCCAATGCTGAATACTCAATCTTCAATCCTCAATCCTCAATCCTCAATCCTCAATCCTCAATCCTCAATCTTCAATCCTCTATAATCAATCTCCAATCCTAGATCCTCAATCTCCAATTCTCAATCCTTAATCCTCAATCTTCAATCCTCAATCCCCAGTCCTCAATCTTCAATCCTCAGTGCTCAATCCTCAGTCCTCAATCCTCAGTCATCAATCCTCAATCCTAAATCCTCAAACCCCAATCCTCAACCGTCAGTCCTCGTCCTGAATCCTCAACCATCAATAATCAGTCATCAATCTTGAATCCTCAATACTCAATACTCAATCCTCAATCGTCAATCCTCAATCCCCAATCCTCAATCTTCAATCCTCAATCGTCAATCCTCAGTCCTCAATCCTCACCCCTCAATCCTCAACATTCAATCCTCAATACTCAATCTTCAATCCTCAATACTCAATCCTCAATCCTCAATCCTCAATCCTCAATTCTCAATCCTCAATCCTCAATCCTCAGACCTCAAACAGTAATACTCAACCCTCAGTCCTCGTCCTCAATCCACAACCATCAATACTCAATCCTCAATCTTCAATCCTCAATCCTCAATCCTCAATCCTCAATCCTCAATCATCAATCTTCAATCCTCAATACTCAATCTTCAATCCTCACCCTCAATCCTCAATTCTCAATCCTCAATCCTCAATCCTCAATCTTCAATCCTCTATAATCAATCTCCAATCCTAGATCCTCAATCTCCAATTCTCAATCCTTAATCCTCAATCTTCAATCCTTAATCCCCAGTCCCCAATCTTCAATCCTCAGTGCTCAATCCTCAATCCTCAATCCTCAGTCTTCAATCCTCAATCCTAAATCCTCAAACCCCAATCCTCAACCGTCAGTCCTCGTCCTCAATCCTCAACACTCAATCCTCAGCCATCAATCTTGAATCCTCAATACTCAATACTCAATCCTCAATCGTCAATCCTCAATCCCCAATCCTCAATCTTCAATCCTCAATCGTCAATCCTCAATCCTCAATCCTCAATCCTCAGACCTCAAACAGCAATACTCAACCCTCAGTCCTCGTCCTCAATCCACAACCATCAATACTCAATCCTCAATCTTCAATCCTCAGCCCTCAATCCTCAATCCTCAATCCTCAATCATCAATCTTCAATCCTCAATACTCAATCTTCAATCCTCAATCCTCAATCCTCAATCCTCAATCCTCATTCTTCAATCCTCAGCACCCAATCCTCAATCGTCAATCCACAATCCTCAATCCTCAATTCTCAATCCTCAACCCTCAGCACTCATCCTGAATCCTCAATCTTCAATCCTCAATCCTCAATCTTCAATCCACAATACTCAATATTCAATCCTCAATCCTCAGTCCTCAAACCTCAATTCTGAATCCTCAATCCTGAATCATCAATCTTCGGCCCTCAGTCCTCAACAATCAGTTGTCAATATTCAATCCTCAATAGAATATCCTCAATTAACAGATTTCAATACTCAATACTCAATCTGCAATCTTCAAACCTCTATCCACAAACATCAATTCTCATCACTCATCCCTCAACACTCAGTCCTCAATAGTCAATCCTCAATTCTCTATCCTCTATCCTCAATCCTCAATCCTCATTCTTCAATCCTCAATACCCAATCCTAAATCTTCAATCCTCAATCCTCAACTCTCAATCTCCAATCCTCAATCTTCAATCCTCATTCTTCAATCGTCAATACCCAATACTCAATCTTCAATCCTCAGTCCTCAATCCTCAGTTCTCAATACTCAATCCTCAGTCCTCAGTCCTCAATCCTCAATTCTCAATCCTCAATCCTCAATCTTCAATCCTCATTCTTCAATCCTCAATACCCAATCCTCAATCCTCAATCCTCAATCCTCAGTCCCCAAACCTCAATCCTCAATCTTCAATCCTCAATACTCAATCTTCAATCCTCATTCTTCAATCCTCAATACCCAATACTCTATCTTCAATCCTCAATCATCAATTCTCAATTCTCAATCCTCAATCCTCAGTCCTCAGTCCTCAAACCTCAATCCTCAACCCTCAGCCCTCAACCTCAATCCTCAATCCTCAATCCTCAATCCTCAATTCTCAATCCTCAATCCTCAATCCTCAATCGTCAGTCTTCAATCCTCAATCCTCAATCCTCAATCCTCAATCCTCATTCTTCAATCCTCAATACCCAATCCTCAATCTCCAATCCTCAATCCTCAATCCTCAATTCTCAATCCTCAATCCTCAGACCTCAGTCCTCAAACCTCAATCCTCAACCCTCAGCACTCATCCTCAATCCTTAATCCTCAATCCTCAATCCTCAATCCTCAATCCTCAATCCTCAGTCCTCAATCCTCAATCTTCAATCCTCGATCCTCAGTCCTCAAACCTCAATTCTGAATCCTCAACCCTGAATCCTCAATCTTCGGCCCTCAGTCCTCAACAATCAGTTGTGAATCCTCAATCCCCAATAGAATATCCTCAATTCACAGTTTTCAATACTGAATACTCAATCTGCAATCTTCACACCTCTATCCACAAACATCGATTCTCATCACTCAACCCTCAACACTCAGTCCTCGATATTCAATCCTCAATTCTGAATCCTCAATCCTCAATCGTCAATCGTCAATCCTCAATACTCAATATTCAATCCTCAATCCTCAATCCTCAATCCTCAATCCTCAATCCTCATTCTTCAATCCTCTATACCCAATCCTCAATCTTCAATCCTCAATCCTCAATCCTCAACTCTCAATCCCCAATCCGCAATCCTCAATCCTGAATCGTCAGCCTTCAATCCTCAATACTCAATCTTCAATCCTCAATCCTCAATCCCCAATCCTCAATCTTCAATCCTCAATCCTCAGTCCTGAATTCTCAATCCTCAATCCTCAGTCCTCAGTCCTCAAACCTCAATCATCAACCCTCAGCCCTCATCCTCAATCCTCAATCCTCAATCTTCAATCCTCAATCCTCAATCCTCAATCCTCAATCCTCAATGTTCAATACTCAATCCTCAATCCTCAACCCTCAATCTTCATTCCTCAATCCTCAATCCTCAATCTTCAATCCTCATTCTTCAATCCTCAATACCCAATCCTCAACCCTCAATCTTCATTCCTCAATCCTCAATCCTCAATCTTCAATCCTCATTCTTCAATCGTCAATACCCAATCCTCAATCTTCAATCCTCAATCCTCAATCCTCAATCCTCAATTCTCAATCCTGAATCCTCAAACCTCATACTTCAAACATCAATACTCAACCCTCAGCCCTCGTCCTCAATCCACAACCCTCAATCCTTAATCCTCAATCTTCAATCATCAATACTCAATCTTCAATCCTCAATCCTCAATCCTCAATCCTCATCCCTCAATCCTCAATGTTCAATCCTCAATACCCAATCCTCAACCTTCAATCCTCAATCCTCAATCCTCAATCCTCAATCCTCAATCCTCAGTCCTCAAACCTCAATCCTGAATCCTCAATCCTGAATCCTCAATCTTCGGCACTCAGTCCTCAACAATCAATTGTCAATCCTCAATCCTCAATTGAATATGCTCTGTTCAGAGTTTTCAATACGCAATACTCAATCTGCAATCTTCAAATCTCTATCCACAAACATCAATTCTCACCACTCAACCCTCAACACTCAGTCCCCAATCCTCAATCTTCAATCCTCAATCCTCAATCCTCAATCCTCTATCCTCAATCCCCAGTCCTCAATCTTCAATCCTCAGAGCTCAATCCTCAATCCTCAATCCTCAGTCCTCAATCCTCAATCCTCAATCCTCAAACCTCAATCCTCAACCGTCAGTCCTCGTCCTGAATTCTCAACCCTCAATCCTCAGTCATCAATCTTCAATCCTCAATACTCAATACTCAACCCTCATTCGTCAATCCTCA
This sequence comes from Calliopsis andreniformis, assembly GCF_051401765.1. Lineage (NCBI taxonomy): Eukaryota > Metazoa > Arthropoda > Insecta > Hymenoptera > Andrenidae > Calliopsis > Calliopsis andreniformis. The sequence goes on along the minus strand of NW_027480550.1, from coordinate 544,119 downwards.
ACCCCAATCCTCAATCTTCAATCCTCAATCCTCAATCCTCACTACCCAATCCTCAATCTTCAATCCTCAATCCTCAATCCTCAATTCTCAAACCTCAATCCTCAGTCCTCGGTCCTCAAACCTCAATCCTCAAACCACAGCCCTCATTCTCATTCCTCAATCCTCAATCCTCAATCCTTAATCCTCAATCCTCAATACACAATCTTCAATCCTCAATCCTCAGACCTCAAACCTCAATTCTGAATCCTCAATCCTGCATCCTCAACCTTCAGCCCTCTGTCCTCAACAATCAGTTGTCAGTCCTCAATCCCCAATAGAATATCCTCAATTCACAGTTTTCAATACTCAATACTCAATCTGCAATCTTCAAATCTCTAACCACAAACAACAATTCTCATCACTCAACTCTGAACGCTCAGTCCTCAATGTTCAATCCTCAATCCTCAATTCCCAATATTCAATCCTCAATACTGTGTCTTCAATCATCAATCCTCAATCCTCAATCCTCAAACCTCAATCCTCAATCCTCAATCCTCAGTAATCAATCCTCAATCTTCAATACTCAATCGTCAATCCTCAGTCCTCCATCCTCAATCCTCAATCCTCGTTCCTCAAACCTCAATCCTCAACCCTCAGTCCTCACCCTCAATCCTCAATTCTCAATCCTCAATCCTCAATCCTCAATCTTCAATCCTCTATAATCAATCTCCAATCCTAGATCCTCAATCTCCAATTCTCAATCCTTAATCCTCAATCTTCAATCCTTAATCCCCAGTCCCCAACCTTCAATCCTCAGTGCTCAATCCTCAATCCTCAATCCTCAGTCTTCAATCCTCAATCCTAAATCCTCAAACCCCAATCCTCAACCGTCAGTCCTCGTCCTCAATCCTCAACACTCAATCCTCAGTCATCAATCTTGAATCCTCAATACTCAATACTCAATCCTCAATCGTCAATCCTCAATCCCCAATCCTCAATCTGCAATCCTCAATCGTCAATCCTCAATCCTCAATCCTCAACCGTCAGTCCTCGTCCTGAATCCTCAACACTCAATCCTCAGTCATCAATCTTGACACCTCAATACTCAATACTCAATCCTCAATCGTCAATCCTCAATCCCCAATCCTCAATCTTCAATCCTCAATCGTCAATCCTCAATCCTCAATCCTCAATCCTCAATCCTCAATCTTCAATCCTCAATACTCAATCTGCAATCCTCGATACTCAATCCTCAATCCTCAAACCTCAATCCTCAATCCTCAATCCTCAATCCTCAATACTCAGTCTTCAATCCACAATACTCAATCCTCAATCCTCGACCCTCATTCTTCAATCCACAATACCCAATCCTCAATCTTCGATCCTCAACCCTCAATCCTCAATTCTCAATCCTCAATCCTCAATCCTCAGACCTCAAACAGCAATACTCAACCCTCAGTCCTCGTCCTCAATCCACAACCATCAATACTCAATCCTCAATCTTCAATCCTCAACCCTCAATCCTCAATCCTCAATCCTCAATCATCAATCTTCAATCCTCAATACTCAATCTTCAATCCTCAATCCTCAATCCTGAATCCTCAATCCTCATTCTTCAATCCTCAGCACCCAATCCTCCATCCTCAATCCTCATTCTTCAATCGTCAATACCCAATTCTCAATCTTCAATCCTCAGTCCTCAATCCTCAGTTCTCAATCCTCAATCCTCAATCCTCAATCTTCAATCCTCAATACTCAATCTTCAACCCTCAACCCTCAATCCTCAATCCTCAATCCTCAATCTTCATTCCTCAATCCTCAATCCTCAGTCCTCAATCCTCATTCTTCAATCCTCAATACCCAATCCTCAATCTTCAATCCTCAATCCGCAATCCCAAATTCCCAATCCTCAATCCTCGATCCTCATACATCATACATCAATACTCAACCCTCAGTACTCGTCCTCAATCCACAACCCTCAATCCTCAATCCTCAATCTTCAATCCGCGATACCCAATCCTCAGTGTTCAATCCTCAATACTCAATCCTCAATCCTCAATCCTCAATCCTCAATCCTCAATCCTCAATCCTCAGTCTCCAAACCTCAATCCTCAATCTTCACTCCTCAATATTCAATCTTCAATCCTCATTCTTCAATCCTCAATACCCAACACTCAATCTTCAATCCTCAATCCTCAATTCTCAATTCTCAATCCTCATTCCTCAGTCCTCAGTCCTCAAACCTCAATCCTCAACCCTCAGCCCTCAACCTCAATCCTCAATCCTCAATCCTCAACCCTCAATCCTCAATTCTCAATCCTCAATCGTCAGACTTCAATCCTCAATACTCAATCTTCAATCCTCAATCCTCAATCCTCAATCCTCAACCCCACTCTTCAATCCTCAATACCCAATCCTCAATCTTCAATCCTCAATCCTCAATCCTCAACTCTCAATCCTCAATCCTCGATCCTCATACCTCATACATCAATACTCAACCCTCAGTCCTCGTCCTCAATCCACAACCCTCAATCCTCAATCCTCAATCTTCAATCATCAATATACAATCTTCAGTCCTCAATCCTCAATACTCAATCCTCAATCCTCATTCGTCAGCCTTCTATCCTCAATACTCAATCTTCAATCCTCAATCCTCAATCCTCAATCCTCAATCCTCACCCTTCAATCCTCAATCCTCAATCCTCAATCCTCATTCTTCAATCCTCAATACCCAATCCTCAATCTTGAATCCTCACTCTTCAATCCTCAATCCTCAATCCTCAGTCCTCAGTCCTTAAACCTCAATCCTGAATCCTCAATCCTCAATTGAATATCCTCTGTTCAGAGCTTTCAATACGCAATACTCAATCTGCAATCCTCAAATCTCTACCCACAAACATCAATTCTCATCACTCAACCCTCAACACTCAGTCCCCAATCCTCAATCTTCAATCCTCAATCCTCAATCCTCAATCCTCAATCCTCAATCCACAATCTTCAATCCACAATACTCAATCTTCAATCCTCAATCCTCAGCTCTCAAAACTCAATTCTGAATCCTCAATCCTGAAACCTCAATCCTCGGCCTCAGTCCTCAACAATCAGTTGTCAATCCTCAATCCTCAATAGAATATCCTCAATTCACAGTTTTCAATACTCAATACTCAATCTGCAATCTTCAACCTCTATCCACAAACATCAATTCTCATCACTCAACCCTCAACACTCAGTCCTCAATATTCAATCCTCAATTCTCAATCCTCAATCCTCAATCGTCAATCGTCAATCCTCAATACTCAATATTCAATCCTCAATCCCCAATCCTCAATCCTCAATACTCAGTCTTCAATGCTCAATGCTCAGTCCTCAAACCTCGATTCTGAATCCTCAATACTGAATCCTCAATCTTCAATCCTCAATCCCCAATCCTCAACCTTCAATCCTCAATACTCGGTCTTCAATCCTCAATCCTCAATCCTCAATCCTCAATCCTCAATCCTGAATCCTCAATCTTCAATCCTCAATACTCAATCTGCAATCCTTAATCCTCATCCCTCAATCCTCAATGTTCAATCCTCAATACCCAATCCCCAATCTTCAATATTCAATCCTCAATCCTCAATCCTCAATCCTCGATCCTCGATCCTCAATCCTCAGTCCTCAAACCTCAATCCTGAGTCCTCAATCCTGAATCCTCAATCTTCGGCCCTCAGTCCTCAACAATCAATTGTCAATCCTCAATCCTCGATTGAATATCCTCTGTTATGAGTTTTCAATACGCAATACGCAATCTGCAACCTTCAGATCTCTATCCACAAACATCAATTCTCATCACTCAACCCTCAACGCTCAGTCCCCAATCCTCAATCTTCAATCCTCAATCCTCAATACTCAATCCTCAATCCTCAATCCTCAACGCTCAATCCTCAGTCCTCGATCCTCAGTCCCCAAACCTCAATCCTCAATCTTCAATCCTCAATACCCAATCTTCAATCCTCGATCCTCAATCCTCAATCCTCAATCTTCATTCCTCAATCCTCAATCCTCAATCCTCAATCCTCATTCTTCAATCCTCAATACCCAATCCTCAATCTTCAATCCTCAATACTCAGTCCTCAATTCTCAATCCTCAATCCTCGGTCCTCAGACCTCAAACATCAATACTCAACCCTCAGTCCTCGTCCTCAATCCACAACCCTCAATCCTCAATCCTCAACCTTCAATCATCAATATACAATCTTCAGTCCTCAATCCTCAATACTCAATCCTCAATCCTCAATCCTCTATGTTCAATCCGCGATACCCAATCCTCAATGTTCAACCCTCAATACTCAATCCTCAATCCTCAATCCTCAATCCTCAATCCTCAATCCTCAATCCTCAGTCCCCAAACCTCAATCATCAATATTCAATCCTCAATACTCAATCTTCAATCCTCAATCCTCAATACCCAATCCTCAATCCTCAATCCTCGATCGTCAGTCTTCAATCCTCAATACTCAATCTTCAATCCTCAATACTCAATCCTCAATCCTCAATCCTCAATGTTCAATCCGCGATACCCAATCCTCAATGTTCAACCCTCAATACTCAATCCTCAATCCTCAATCCTCAATCCTCAATCCTCAATCCTCAATCCTCAGTCCCCAGACCTCAATCATCAATATTCAATCCTCAATACTCAATCTTCAATCCTCAATCCTCAATACCCAATCCTCAATCCTCAACCCTCAATCGTCAGTCTTCAATCCTCAATCCTCAATCCTCAACTCTCAATCCCCAATCCTCAATCTTCAATCCTCATTCTTCAATCGTCAATACCCAATACTCAATCTTCTATCCTCAGTCCTCAATCCTCAGTTCTCAATCCTCAATCCTCAGTCCTCAGTCCTCAATCCTCAATTCTCAATCCTCAATCCTCAATCTTCAATCCTCATTCTTCAATCCTCAATACCCAGTACTCAATCTTCAATCCTCAATCCTCAATCCTCAATCTTCGATCCTCAATCCTCAACCCTCAATACTCAATCTTCAATCCTCAATCCACAGTCATCAAACCTCAATCCTCAATCCTCAATCCTCAATCCTCAATCCTCAATCCTTAATCGTCAGTCTTCAATCCTCAATACTCAACCTTCAATCCTCAATCCTCAATCCTCAATCCTCAATCCTCAATCCTCAATCCTCCATCCTCAATCCTCATTCTTCAATAGTCAATACCCAATTCTCAATCTTCAATCCTCAGTCCTCAATCCTCAGTTCTCAATCCTCAATCCTCAATCCTCAATCTTCAATCCTCAATACTCAATCTTCAACCCTCAACCCTCAATCCTCAATCCTCAATCCTCAATCTTCATTCCTCAATCCTCAATCCTCAGTCCTCAATCCTCATTCTTCAATCCTCAATACCCAATCCTCAATCTTCAATCCTCAATCCGCAATCCCAAATTCCCAATCCTCAATCCTCGATCCTCATACATCATACATCAATACTCAACCCTCAGTACTCGTCCTCAATCCACAACCCTCAATCCTCAATCCTCAATCTTCAATCATCAATATACAGCCTTCAGTCCTCAATCCTCAATACTCAATCCTCAATCCTCAATCCTCAATGTTCAATCCGCGATACCCAATCCTCAGTGTTCAATCCTCAATACTCAATCCTCAATCCTCAATCCTCAATCCTCAATCCTCAATCCTCAATCCTCAGTCTCCAAACCTCAATCCTCAATCTTCACTCCTCAATATTCAATCTTCAATCCTCATTCTTCAATCCTCAATACCCAACACTCAATCTTCAATCCTCAATCCTCAATTCTCAATTCTCAATCCTCATTCCTCAGTCCTCAGTCCTCAAACCTCAATCCTCAACCCTCAGCCCTCAACCTCAATCCTCAATCCTCAATCCTCAACCCTCAATCCTCAATTCTCAATCCTCAATCGTCAGACTTCAATCCTCAATACTCAATCTTCAATCCTCAATCCTCAATCCTCAATCCTCAACCCCACTCTTCAATCCTCAATACCCAATCCTCAATCTTCAATCCTCAATCCTCAATCCTCAACTCTCAATCCTCAATCCTCGATCCTCATACCTCATACATCAATACTCAACCCTCAGTCCTCGTCCTCAATCCACAACCCTCAATCCTCAATCCTCAATCTTCAATCATCAATATACAATCTTCAGTCCTCAATCCTCAATACTCAATCCTCAATCCTCAATCGTCAGCCTTCTATCCTCAATACTCAATCTTCAATCCTCAATCCTCAATCCTCAATCCTCAATCCTCACCCTTCAATCCTCAATCCTCAATCCTCAATCCTCATTCTTCAATCCTCAATACCCAATCCTCAATCTTGAATCCTCACTCTTCAATCCTCAATCCTCAATCCTCAGTCCTCAGTCCTCAAACCTCAATCCTGAATCCTCAATCCTCAATTGAATATCCTCTGTTCAGAGCTTTCAATACGCAATACTCAATCTGCAATCCTCAAATCTCTACCCACAAACATCAATTCTCATCACTCAACCCTCAACACTCAGTCCCCAATCCTCAATCTTCAATCCTCAATCCTCAATCCTCAATCCTCAATCCTCAATCCACAATCTTCAATCCACAATACTCAATCTTCAATCCTCAATCCTCAGCTCTCAAAACTCAATTCTGAATCCTCAATCCTGAAACCTCAATCCTCGGCCTCAGTCCTCAACAATCAGTTGTCAATCCTCAATCCTCAATAGAATATCCTCAATTCACAGTTTTCAATACTCAATACTCAATCTGCAATCTTCAACCTCTATCCACAAACATCAATTCTCATCACTCAACCCTCAACACTCAGTCCTCAATATTCAATCCTCAATTCTCAATCCCCAATCCTCAATCTTCAATCCTCATTCTTCAATCGTCAATACCCAATACTCAATCTTCTATCCTCAGTCCTCAATCCTCAGTTCTCAATCCTCAGTCCTCAGTCCTCAGTCCTCAATCCTCAATTCTCAATCCTCAATCCTCAATCTTCAATCCTCATTCTTCAATCCTCAATACCCAGTACTCAATCTTCAATCCTCAATCCTCAATCCTCAATCTTCGATCCTCAATCCTCAACCCTCAATACTCAATCTTCAATCCTCAATCCACAGTCATCAAACCTCAATCCTCAATCCTCAATCCTCAATCCTCAATCCTCAATCCTCAATCGTCAGTCTTCAATCCTCAATACTCAACCTTCAATCCTCAATCCTCAATCCTCAATCCTCAATCCTCAATCCTCAATCCTCCATCCTCAATCCTCATTCTTCAATAGTCAATACCCAATTCTCAATCTTCAATCCTCAGTCCTCAATCCTCAGTTCTCAATCCTCAATCCTCAATCCTCAATCTTCAATCCTCAATACTCAATCTTCAACCCTCAACCCTCAATCCTCAATCCTCAATCCTCAATCTTCATTCCTCAATCCTCAATCCTCAGTCCTCAATCCTCATTCTTCAATCCTCAATACCCAATCCTCAATCTTCAATCCTCAATCCGCAATCCCAAATTCCCAATCCTCAATCCTCGATCCTCATACATCATACATCAATACTCAACCCTCAGTACTCGTCCTCAATCCACAACCCTCAATCCTCAATCCTCAATCTTCAATCATCAATATACAGCCTTCAGTCCTCAATCCTCAATACTCAATCCTCAATCCTCAATCCTCAATGTTCAATCCGCGATACCCAATCCTCAATGTTCAACCCTCAATACTCAATCCTCAATCCTCAATCCTCAATCCTCAATCCTCAATCCTCAATCCTCAGTCCCCAGACCTCAATCATCAATATTCAATCCTCAATACTCAATCTTCAATCCTCAATCCTCAATACCCAATCCTCAATCCTCAACCCTCAATCGTCAGTCTTCAATCCTCAATCCTCAATCCTCAACTCTCAATCCCCAATCCTCAATCTTCAATCCTCATTCTTCAATCGTCAATACCCAATACTCAATCTTCTATCCTCAGTCCTCAATCCTCAGTTCTCAATCCTCAATCCTCAGTCCTCAGTCCTCAATCCTCAATTCTCAATCCTCAATCCTCAATCTTCAATCCTCATTCTTCAATCCTCAATACCCAGTACTCAATCTTCAATCCTCAATCCTCAATCCTCAATCTTCGATCCTCAATCCTCAACCCTCAATACTCAATCTTCAATCCTCAATCCACAGTCATCAAACCTCAATCCTCAATCCTCAATCCTCAATCCTCAATCCTCAATCCTTAATCGTCAGTCTTCAATCCTCAATACTCAACCTTCAATCCTCAATCCTCAATCCTCAATCCTCAATCCTCAATCCTCAATCCTCCATCCTCAATCCTCATTCTTCAATAGTCAATACCCAATTCTCAATCTTCAATCCTCAGTCCTCAATCCTCAGTTCTCAATCCTCAATCCTCAATCCTCAATCTTCAATCCTCAATACTCAATCTTCAACCCTCAACCCTCAATCCTCAATCCTCAATCCTCAATCTTCATTCCTCAATCCTCAATCCTCAGTCCTCAATCCTCATTCTTCAATCCTCAATACCCAATCCTCAATCTTCAATCCTCAATCCGCAATCCCAAATTCCCAATCCTCAATCCTCGATCCTCATACATCATACATCAATACTCAACCCTCAGTACTCGTCCTCAATCCACAACCCTCAATCCTCAATCCTCAATCTTCAATCATCAATATACAGCCTTCAGTCCTCAATCCTCAATACTCAATCCTCAATCCTCAATCCTCAATGTTCAATCCGCGATACCCAATCCTCAGTGTTCAATCCTCAATACTCAATCCTCAATCCTCAATCCTCAATCCTCAATCCTCAATCCTCAATCCTCAGTCTCCAAACCTCAATCCTCAATCTTCACTCCTCAATATTCAATCTTCAATCCTCATTCTTCAATCCTCAATACCCAACACTCAATCTTCAATCCTCAATCCTCAATTCTCAATTCTCAATCCTCATTCCTCAGTCCTCAGTCCTCAAACCTCAATCCTCAACCCTCAGCCCTCAACCTCAAACCTCAATCCTCAATCCTCAACCCTCAATCCTCAATTCTCAATCCTCAATCGTCAGACTTCAATCCTCAATACTCAATCTTCAATCCTCAATCCTCAATCCTCAATCCTCAACCCCACTCTTCAATCCTCAATACCCAATCCTCAATCTTCAATCCTCAATCCTCAATCCTCAACTCTCAATCCTCAATCCTCGATCCTCATACCTCATACATCAATACTCAACCCTCAGTCCTCGTCCTCAATCCACAACCCTCAATCCTCAATCCTCAATCTTCAATCATCAATATACAATCTTCAGTCCTCAATCCTCAATACTCAATCCTCAATCCTCAATCGTCAGCCTTCTATCCTCAATACTCAATCTTCAATCCTCAATCCTCAATCCTCAATCCTCAATCCTCACCCTTCAATCCTCAATCCTCAATCCTCAATCCTCATTCTTCAATCCTCAATACCCAATCCTCAATCTTGAATCCTCACTCTTCAATCCTCAATCCTCAATCCTCAGTCCTCAGTCCTCAAACCTCAATCCTGAATCCTCAATCCTCAATTGAATATCCTCTGTTCAGAGCTTTCAATACGCAATACTCAATCTGCAATCCTCAAATCTCTACCCACAAACATCAATTCTCATCACTCAACCCTCAACACTCAGTCCCCAATCCTCAATCTTCAATCCTCAATCCTCAATCCTCAATCCTCAATCCTCAATCCACAATCTTCAATCCACAATACTCAATCTTCAATCCTCAATCCTCAGCTCTCAAAACTCAATTCTGAATCCTCAATCCTGAAACCTCAATCCTCGGCCTCAGTCCTCAACAATCAGTTGTCAATCCTCAATCCTCAATAGAATATCCTCAATTCACAGTTTTCAATACTCAATACTCAATCTGCAATCTTCAACCTCTATCCACAAACATCAATTCTCATCACTCAACCCTCAACACTCAGTCCTCAATATTCAATCCTCAATTCTCAATCCCCAATCCTCAATCTTCAATCCTCATTCTTCAATCGTCAATACCCAATACTCAATCTTCTATCCTCAGTCCTCAATCCTCAGTTCTCAATCCTCAATCCTCAGTCCTCAGTCCTCAATCCTCAATTCTCAATCCTCAATCCTCAATCTTCAATCCTCATTCTTCAATCCTCAATACCCAGTACTCAATCTTCAATCCTCAATCCTCAATCCTCAATCTTCGATCCTCAATCCTCAACCCTCAATACTCAATCTTCAATCCTCAATCCACAGTCATCAAACCTCAATCCTCAATCCTCAATCCTCAATCCTCAATCCTCAATCCTCAATCGTCAGTCTTCAATCCTCAATACTCAACCTTCAATCCTCAATCCTCAATCCTCAATCCTCAATCCTCAATCCTCAATCCTCCATCCTCAATCCTCATTCTTCAATAGTCAATACCCAATTCTCAATCTTCAATCCTCAGTCCTCAATCCTCAGTTCTCAATCCTCAATCCTCAATCCTCAATCTTCAATCCTCAATACTCAATCTTCAACCCTCAACCCTCAATCCTCAATCCTCAATCCTCAATCTTCATTCCTCAATCCTCAATCCTCAGTCCTCAATCCTCATTCTTCAATCCTCAATACCCAATCCTCAATCTTCAATCCTCAATCCGCAATCCCAAATTCCCAATCCTCAATCCTCGATCCTCATACATCATACATCAATACTCAACCCTCAGTACTCGTCCTCAATCCACAACCCTCAATCCTCAATCCTCAATCTTCAATCATCAATATACAGCCTTCAGTCCTCAATCCTCAATACTCAATCCTCAATCCTCAATCCTCAATGTTCAATCCGCGATACCCAATCCTCAATGTTCAACCCTCAATACTCAATCCTCAATCCTCAATCCTCAATCCTCAATCCTCAATCCTCAATCCTCAGTCCCCAGACCTCAATCATCAATATTCAATCCTCAATACTCAATCTTCAATCCTCAATCCTCAATACCCAATCCTCAATCCTCAACCCTCAATCGTCAGTCTTCAATCCTCAATCCTCAATCCTCAACTCTCAATCCCCAATCCTCAATCTTCAATCCTCATTCTTCAATCGTCAATACCCAATACTCAATCTTCTATCCTCAGTCCTCAATCCTCAGTTCTCAATCCTCAATCCTCAGTCCTCAGTCCTCAATCCTCAATTCTCAATCCTCAATCCTCAATCTTCAATCCTCATTCTTCAATCCTCAATACCCAGTACTCAATCTTCAATCCTCAATCCTCAATCCTCAATCTTCGATCCTCAATCCTCAACCCTCAATACTCAATCTTCAATCCTCAATCCACAGTCATCAAACCTCAATCCTCAATCCTCAATCCTCAATCCTCAATCCTCAATCCTTAATCGTCAGTCTTCAATCCTCAATACTCAACCTTCAATCCTCAATCCTCAATCCTCAATCCTCAATCCTCAATCCTCAATCCTCCATCCTCAATCCTCATTCTTCAATAGTCAATACCCAATTCTCAATCTTCAATCCTCAGTCCTCAATCCTCAGTTCTCAATCCTCAATCCTCAATCCTCAATCTTCAATCCTCAATACTCAATCTTCAACCCTCAACCCTCAATCCTCAATCCTCAATCCTCAATCTTCATTCCTCAATCCTCAATCCTCAGTCCTCAATCCTCATTCTTCAATCCTCAATACCCAATCCTCAATCTTCAATCCTCAATCCGCAATCCCAAATTCCCAATCCTCAATCCTCGATCCTCATACATCATACATCAATACTCAACCCTCAGTACTCGTCCTCAATCCACAACCCTCAATCCTCAATCCTCAATCTTCAATCATCAATATACAGCCTTCAGTCCTCAATCCTCAATACTCAATCCTCAATCCTCAATCCTCAATGTTCAATCCGCGATACCCAATCCTCAGTGTTCAATCCTCAATACTCAATCCTCAATCCTCAATCCTCAATCCTCAATCCTCAATCCTCAATCCTCAGTCTCCAAACCTCAATCCTCAATCTTCACTCCTCAATATTCAATCTTCAATCCTCATTCTTCAATCCTCAATACCCAACACTCAATCTTCAATCCTCAATCCTCAATTCTCAATTCTCAATCCTCATTCCTCAGTCCTCAGTCCTCAAACCTCAATCCTCAACCCTCAGCCCTCAACCTCAATCCTCAATCCTCAATCCTCAACCCTCAATCCTCAATTCTCAATCCTCAATCGTCAGACTTCAATCCTCAATACTCAATCTTCAATCCTCAATCCTCAATCCTCAATCCTCAACCCCACTCTTCAATCCTCAATACCCAATCCTCAATCTTCAATCCTCAATCCTCAATCCTCAACTCTCAATCCTCAATCCTCGATCCTCATACCTCATACATCAATACTCAACCCTCAGTCCTCGTCCTCAATCCACAACCCTCAATCCTCAATCCTCAATCTTCAATCATCAATATACAATCTTCAGTCCTCAATCCTCAATACTCAATCCTCAATCCTCAATCGTCAGCCTTCTATCCTCAATACTCAATCTTCAATCCTCAATCCTCAATCCTCAATCCTCAATCCTCACCCTTCAATCCTCAATCCTCAATCCTCAATCCTCATTCTTCAATCCTCAATACCCAATCCTCAATCTTGAATCCTCACTCTTCAATCCTCAATCCTCAATCCTCAGTCCTCAGTCCTCAAACCTCAATCCTGAATCCTCAATCCTCAATTGAATATCCTCTGTTCAGAGCTTTCAATACGCAATACTCAATCTGCAATCCTCAAATCTCTACCCACAAACATCAATTCTCATCACTCAACCCTCAACACTCAGTCCCCAATCCTCAATCTTCAATCCTCAATCCTCAATCCTCAATCCTCAATCCTCAATCCACAATCTTCAATCCACAATACTCAATCTTCAATCCTCAATCCTCAGCTCTCAAAACTCAATTCTGAATCCTCAATCCTGAAACCTCAATCCTCGGCCTCAGTCCTCAACAATCAGTTGTCAATCCTCAATCCTCAATAGAATATCCTCAATTCACAGTTTTCAATACTCAATACTCAATCTGCAATCTTCAACCTCTATCCACAAACATCAATTCTCATCACTCAACCCTCAACACTCAGTCCTCAATATTCAATCCTCAATTCTCAATCCCCAATCCTCAATCTTCAATCCTCATTCTTCAATCGTCAATACCCAATACTCAATCTTCTATCCTCAGTCCTCAATCCTCAGTTCTCAATCCTCAATCCTCAGTCCTCAGTCCTCAATCCTCAATTCTCAATCCTCAATCCTCAATCTTCAATCCTCATTCTTCAATCCTCAATACCCAGTACTCAATCTTCAATCCTCAATCCTCAATCCTCAATCTTCGATCCTCAATCCTCAACCCTCAATACTCAATCTTCAATCCTCAATCCACAGTCATCAAACCTCAATCCTCAATCCTCAATCCTCAATCCTCAATCCTCAATCCTCAATCGTCAGTCTTCAATCCTCAATACTCAACCTTCAATCCTCAATCCTCAATCCTCAATCCTCAATCCTCAATCCTCAATCCTCCATCCTCAATCCTCATTCTTCAATAGTCAATACCCAATTCTCAATCTTCAATCCTCAGTCCTCAATCCTCAGTTCTCAATCCTCAATCCTCAATCCTCAATCTTCAATCCTCAATACTCAATCTTCAACCCTCAACCCTCAATCCTCAATCCTCAATCCTCAATCTTCATTCCTCAATCCTCAATCCTCAGTCCTCAATCCTCATTCTTCAATCCTCAATACCCAATCCTCAATCTTCAATCCTCAATCCGCAATCCCAAATTCCCAATCCTCAATCCTCGATCCTCATACATCATACATCAATACTCAACCCTCAGTACTCGTCCTCAATCCACAACCCTCAATCCTCAATCCTCAATCTTCAATCATCAATATACAGCCTTCAGTCCTCAATCCTCAATACTCAATCCTCAATCCTCAATCCTCAATGTTCAATCCGCGATACCCAATCCTCAGTGTTCAATCCTCAATACTCAATCCTCAATCCTCAATCCTCAATCCTCAATCCTCAATCCTCAATCCTCAGTCTCCAAACCTCAATCCTCAATCTTCACTCCTCAATATTCAATCTTCAATCCTCATTCTTCAATCCTCAATACCCAACACTCAATCTTCAATCCTCAATCCTCAATTCTCAATTCTCAATCCTCATTCCTCAGTCCTCAGTCCTCAAACCTCAATCCTCAACCCTCAGCCCTCAACCTCAATCCTCAATCCTCAATCCTCAACCCTCAATCCTCAATTCTCAATCCTCAATCGTCAGACTTCAATCCTCAATACTCAATCTTCAATCCTCAATCCTCAATCCTCAATCCTCAACCCCACTCTTCAATCCTCAATACCCAATCCTCAATCTTCAATCCTCAATCCTCAATCCTCAACTCTCAATCCTCAATCCTCGATCCTCATACCTCATACATCAATACTCAACCCTCAGTCCTCGTCCTCAATCCACAACCCTCAATCCTCAATCCTCAATCTTCAATCATCAATATACAATCTTCAGTCCTCAATCCTCAATACTCAATCCTCAATCCTCAATCGTCAGCCTTCTATCCTCAATACTCAATCTTCAATCCTCAATCCTCAATCCTCAATCCTCAATCCTCACCCTTCAATCCTCAATCCTCAATCCTCAATCCTCATTCTTCAATCCTCAATACCCAATCCTCAATCTTGAATCCTCACTCTTCAATCCTCAATCCTCAATCCTCAGTCCTCAGTCCTCAAACCTCAATCCTGAATCCTCAATCCTCAATTGAATATCCTCTGTTCAGAGCTTTCAATACGCAATACTCAATCTGCAATCCTCAAATCTCTACCCACAAACATCAATTCTCATCACTCAACCCTCAACACTCAGTCCCCAATCCTCAATCTTCAATCCTCAATCCTCAATCCTCAATCCTCAATCCTCAATCCACAATCTTCAATCCACAATACTCAATCTTCAATCCTCAATCCTCAGCTCTCAAAACTCAATTCTGAATCCTCAATCCTGAAACCTCAATCCTCGGCCTCAGTCCTCAACAATCAGTTGTCAATCCTCAATCCTCAATAGAATATCCTCAATTCACAGTTTTCAATACTCAATACTCAATCTGCAATCTTCAACCTCTATCCACAAACATCAATTCTCATCACTCAACCCTCAACACTCAGTCCTCAATATTCAATCCTCAATTCTCAATCCTCAATCCTCAATCGTCAATCGTCAATCCTCAATACTCAATATTCAATCCTCAATCCCCACTCCTCAATCCTCAATCCTCATTCTTCAATCCTCAATACCCAATCCTCAATCTTCAATTCTCAATCCTCAATCCTCAACTCTCAATCCCCAATCCTCAATCTTCAATCCTCATTCTTCAGTCGTCAATACCCAATACTCAATCTTCAATCCTCAGTCCTCAAACCTCAGTTCTCAATCCTCATTCCTCAGTCCTCAGTACTCAATCCTTAATTCTCAATCCTCAATCTTCAATCTTCAATCCTCATTCTTCAGTCCTCAATACCCAATACTCAACCTTCAATCATCAATCCTCAATCCTCAATTCTCAATCCTCAATCCTCAGTCCTCAGTCCTCAAACCTCAATCCTCAACCCTCAGCACACATCGTCAATCCTCAGTCCTCAATCCTCAATCCTCAACCTTCAATCCCCAATACTCAACCTTCAATCCTCAATCCTCAATTCTCAATCCTCAATACTCAGTCTTCAATGCTCAATGCTCAGTCCTCAAACCTCGATTCTGAATCCTCAATACTGAATCCTCAATCTTCAATCCTCAATCCCCAATCCTCAACCTTCAATCCTCAATACTCGGTCTTCAATCCTCAATCCTCAATCCTCAATCCTCAATCCTCAATCCTGAATCCTCAATCTTCAATCCTCAATTCTCAATCTGCAATCCTCAATCCTCATCCCTCAATCCTCAATGTTCAATCCTCAATACCCAATCCCCAATCTTCAATATTCAATCCTCAATCCTCAATCCTCAATCCTCGATCCTCGATCCTCAATCCTCAGTCCTCAAACCTCAATCCTGAGTCCTCAATCCTGAATCCTCAATCTTCGGCCCTCAGTCCTCAACAATCAATTGTCAATCCTCAATCCTCGATTGAATATCCTCTGTTATGAGTTTTCAATACGCAATACGCAATCTGCAACCTTCAGATCTCTATCCACAAACATCAATTCTCATCACTCAACCCTCAACGCTCAGTCCCCAATCCTCAATCTTCAATCCTCAATCCTCAATACTCAATCCTCAATCCTCAATCCTCAACCCTCAATCCTCAGTCCTCGATCCTCAGTCCCCAAACCTCAATCCTCAATCTTCAATCCTCAATACCCAATCTTCAATCCTCGATCCTCAATCCTCAATCCTCAATCTTCATTCCTCAATCCTCAATCCTCAATCCTCAATCCTCATTCTTCAATCCTCAATACCCAATCCTCAATCTTCAATCCTCAATACTCAATCCTCAATTCTCAATCCTCAATCCTCGGTCCTCAGACCTCAAACATCAATACTCAACCCTCAGTCCTCGTCCTCAATCCACAACCCTCAATCCTCAATCCTCAACCTTCAATCATCAATATACAATCTTCAGTCCTCAATCCTCAATACTCAATCCTCAATCCTCAATCCTCTATGTTCAATCCGCGATACCCAATCCTCAATGTTCAACCCTCAATACTCAATCCTCAATCCTCAATCCTCAATCCTCAATCCTCAATCCTCAATCCTCAATCCTCAGTCCCCAAACCTCAATCATCAATATTCAATCCTCAATACTCAATCTTCAATCCTCAATCCTCAATACCCAATCCTCAATCCTCAATCCTCGATCGTCAGTCTTCAATCCTCAATACTCAATCTTCAATCCTCAATACTCAATCCTCAATCCTCAATCCTCAATGTTCAATCCGCGATACCCAATCCTCAATGTTCAACCCTCAATACTCAATCCTCAATCCTCAATCCTCAATCCTCAATCCTCAATCCTCAATCCTCAGTCCCCAGACCTGAATCATCAATATTCAATCCTCAATACTCAATCTTCAATCCTCAATCCTCAATACCCAATCCTCAATCCTCAATCCTCAATCGTCAGTCTTCAATCCTCAATCCTCAATCCTCAACTCTCAATCCCCAATCCTCAATCTTCAATCCTCATTCTTCAATCGTCAATACCCAATACTCAATCTTCTATCCTCAGTCCTCAATCCTCAGTTCTCAATCCTCAATCCTCAGTCCTCAGTCCTCAATCCTCAATTCTCAATCCTCAATCCTCAATCTTCAATCCTCATTCTTCAATCCTCAATACCCAGTACTCAATCTTCAATCCTCAATCCTCAATCCTCAATCTTCGATCCTCAATCCTCAACCCTCAATACTCAATCTTCAATCCTCAATCCACAGTCATCAAACCTCAATCCTCAATCCTCAATCCTCAATCCTCAATCCTCAATCCTCAATCGTCAGTCTTCAATCCTCAATACTCAACCTTCAATCCTCAATCCTCAATCCTCAATCCTCAATCCTCAATCCTCACTCTTCAATCCTCAATACCCAATCCTCAATCTTCAATCCTCAATCCTCAATCCTCAATTCTCAATCCTCAATCCTCAGTCCTCAGACCTCAAACTTCAATCCACAACCCTCAATCCTCAATCCTCAATCTTCAATCATCAATATACAATCTTCAGTCCTCAATCCTCAATACTCAACCCTCAATCCTCAATCGTCAGCCTTCAATCCTCAATACTCAATCTTCAATCCTCAATCCTCAATCCTCAATCCTCAGTCCTCACTCTTCAATCCTCAATCCTCAATCCTCAATCCTCATTCTTCAATCCTCAATACCCAATCCTCAATCTTCAATCCTCACTCTTCAATCCTCAATCCTCAATCCTCAGTCCTCAGTCCTCAAACCTCAATCCTGAATCCTCAATGCTCAATTGAATATCCTCTGTTCAGAGCTTTCAATACGCAATACTCAATCTGCAATCCTCAAATCTCTATCCACAAACATCAATTCTCATCACTCAACCCTCAACACTCAGTCCCCAATCCTCAATCTTCAATCCTCAATCCTCAATCCTCAATCCTCAATCCTCAATCCACAATCTTCAATCCACAATACTCAATCTTCAATCCTCAATCCTCAGCTCTCAAACCTCAATTCTGAATCCTCAATCCTGAAACCTCAATCCTCGGCCTCAGTCCTCAACAATCAGTTGTCAATCCTCAATCCTCAATAGAATATCCTCTATTCACAGTTTTCAATACTCAATACTCAATCTGCAATCTTCAAACCTCTATCCACAAACATCAATTCTCATCACTCAACCCTCAACACTCAGTCCTCAATATTCAATCCTCAATTCTCAATCCTCAATCCTCAATCGTCAATCGTCAATCCTCAATACTCTATATTCAATCCTCAATCCTCAATCCTCAATCCTCAATCCTCATTCTTCAATCCTCAATACCCAATCATCAATCTTCATTCCTCAATCCTCAATCCTCAACTCTCAATCCCCAATCCTCAATCTTCAATCCTCATTCTTCAATCGTCAATACCCAATGCTCAGTCTTCAATCCTCAGTCCTCAATCCTCAGTTCTCAATCCTCAATCCTCAGTCCTCAGTCCTCAATCCTCAATTCTCAATCCTCAATCCTCAATCTTCAATCCTCATACTTCAATCCTCAATACCCAGTACTCAATCTTCAATCCTCAATCCTCAATCCTCAATCTTCAATCCTCAATCCTCAACCCTCAATACTCAATCTTCAATCCTCAATCCACAGTCATCAAACCTCAATACTCAATCCTCAATCCTCAATCCTCAATCCTCAATCCTCAATCCTCAATCCTCAATCGTCAGTCTTCAATCCTCAATACTCAACCTTCAATCCTCAATCCTCAATCCTCAATCCTCAATCGTCAATCCTCACTCCTCAATCCTCAATACCCAATCCTCAATCTTCAATCCTCAATCCTCAATCCTCAATTCTCAATCCTCAATCCTCAGTCCTCAGACCTCAAACCTCAATCCTCAACCCTCAGCCCTCATCCTCAATCCTCAACCCTCAATCCTCAATCTTCAATCCTCAACCCTCAACCCTCAATACTCAATCTTCAATCCTCAATCCTCAGTCATCAAACCTCAATTCTGAATCCTCAATCCTGAGTCCTCAACCTTCAGTCCTCAATACCCAATCCTCAATCTTCAATCCTCAATCCTCAATCCTCAATCCACAATCCTCAATCTTCAATCCTCAATACTCTATCTTCAATCCTCAATCCTCAATCCTCAATGCTCAATCCTCAATCCTCAATCTTCAATCCTCAATACTCAATGTGCAATCCTCAATCCTCAATCCTGAATCCTCAATCCTCAATACCGAATCCTCAATATTCAATCCTCAATCCTGAATCCTCAATTCTCAATCCTGAATTCCCAATCCTCATACTTCAATCCTCAATACTCAATCTTCAATACTCAATCCTCAATCCTCAATCCTCAATCCTCAACTCTCAATCCCCAATCCTCAATCTTCAATCCTCATTCTTCAATCGTCAATACCCAATACTCAATCTTCAATCCTCAGTCCTCAAACCTCAGTTCTCAATCCTCATTCCTCAGTCCTCAGTACTCAATCCTTAATTCTCAATCCTCAATCTTCAATCTTCAATCCTCATTCTTCAGACCTCAATACCCAATACTCAACCTTCAATCATCAATCCTCAATCCTCAATTCTCAATCCTCAATCCTCAGTCCTCAGTCCTCAAACCTCAATCCTCAACCCTCAGCACACATCGTCAATCCTCAGTCCTCAATCCTCAATCCTCAACCTTCAATCCCCAATACTCAATTTTCAATCCGCAATCCTCAATTCTCAATCCTCAATACTCAGTCTTCAATGCTCAATGCTCAGTCCTCAAACCTCGATTCTGAATCCTCAATACTGAATCCTCAATCTTCAACCCTCAATCCCCAATCCTCAACCTTCAATCCTCAATACTCGGTCTTCAATCCTCAATCCTCAATCCTCAATCCTCAATCCTCAATCCTGAATCCTCAATCTTCAATCCTCAATACTCAATCTGCAATCCTCAATCCTCATCCCTCAATCCTCAATGTTCAATCCTCAATACCCAATCCCCAATCTTCAATATTCCATCCTCAATCCTCAATCCTCGATCCTCGATCCTCAATCCTCAGTCCTCAAACCTCAATCCTGAATCCTCAATCCTGAATCCTCAATCTTCGGCCCTCAGTCCTCAACAATCAATTGTCAATCCTCAATCCTCAATTGAATATCCTCTGTTATGAGTTTTCAATACGCAATACTCAATCTGCAACCTTCAGATCTCTATCCACAAACATCAATTCTCATCACTCAACCCTCAACGCTCAGTCCCCAATCCTCAACCTTCAATCCTCAATCCTCAATACTCAATCCTCAATCCTCAATCCTCAATCCTCAATCCTCAGTCCTCGATCCTCAGTCCCCAAACCTCAATCCTCAATCTTCAATCCTCAATACCCAATCTTCAATCCTCGATCCTCAATCCTCAATCCTCAATCTTCATTCCTCAATCCTCAATCCTCAATCCTCAATCCTCATTCTTCAATCCTCAATACCCAATCCTCAATCTTCAATCCTCAATACTCAATCCTCAATTCTCAATCCTCAATCCTCGGTCCTCAGACCTCAAACATCAATACTCAACCCTCAGTCCTCGTCCTCAATCCACAACCCTCAATCCTCAATCCTCAATCTTTAATCATCAATATACAATCTTCAGTCCTCAATCCTCAATACTCAATCCTCAATCCTCAATCCTCTATGTTCAATCCGCGATACCCAATCCTCAATGTTCAACCCTCAATACTCAATCCTCAATCCTCAATCCTCAATCCTCAATCCTCAATCCTCAATCCTCAGTCCCCAAACCTCAATCATCAATATTCAATCCTCAATACTCAATATTCAGTCCTCAATCCTCAATACCCAATCCTCAATCCTCAATCCTCAATCGTCAGTCTTCAATCCTCAATCCTCAATCCTCAACTCTCAATCCCCAATCCTCAATCTTCAATCCTCATTCTTCAATCGTCAATACCCAATACTCAATCTTCTATCCTCAGTCCTCAATCCACAGTCATCAAACCTCAATCCTCAATCCTCAATCCTCAATCCTCAATCCTCAATCCTCAATCCTCAATCCTCAATCGTCAGTCTTCAATCCTCAATACTCAACCTTCAATCCTCAATCCTCAATCCTCAATCCTCAATCCTCAATCCTCACTCTTCAATCCTC
Source organism: Calliopsis andreniformis (assembly GCF_051401765.1). Taxonomy (NCBI): domain Eukaryota; kingdom Metazoa; phylum Arthropoda; class Insecta; order Hymenoptera; family Andrenidae; genus Calliopsis; species Calliopsis andreniformis. The sequence goes on along the minus strand of NW_027480550.1, from coordinate 522,668 downwards.
AATACCCAATCCTCAATCTTCAATCCTCAATCCTCAATCCTTAATCCTCAATCCTCAATCCTCAGTCCTCAGACCTCAAACTTCAATCCACAACCCTCAATCCTCAATCCTCAATCTTCAATCATCAATATACAATCTTCAGTCCTCAATCCTCAATACTCAATCCTCAATCCTCAATCGTCAGCCTTCAATCCTCAATACTCAATCTTCAATCCTCAATCCTCAATCCTCAATCCTCAATCCTCACTCTTCAATCCTCAATCCTCAATCCTCAATCCTCATTCTTCAATCCTCAATACCCAATCCTCAATCTTCAATCCTCACTCTTCAATCCTCAATCCTCAATCCTCAGTCCTCAGTCCTCAAACCTCAATCCTGAATCCTCAATCCTCAATTGAATATCCTCTGTTCAGAGCTTTCAATACGCAATACTCAATCTGCAATCCTCAAATCTCTATCCACAAACATCAATTCTCATAACTCAACCCTCAACACTCAGTCCCCAATCCTCAATCTTCAATCCTCAATCCTCAATCCTCAATCCTCAATCCTCAATCCACAATCTTCAATCCACAATACTCAATCTTCAATCCTCAATCCTCAGCTCTCAAACCTCAATTCTGAATCCTCAATCCTGAAATCTCAATCCTCGGCCTCAGTCCTCAACAATCAGTTGTCAATCCTCAATCCTCAATAGAATATCCTCTATTCACAGTTTTCAATACTCAATACTCAATCTGCAATCTTCAAACCTCTATCCACAAACATCAATTCTCATCACTCAACCCTCAACACTCAGTCCTCAATATTCAATCCTCAATTCTCAATCCTCAATCCTCAATCGTCAATCGTCAATCCTCAATACTCTATATTCAATCCTCAATCCTCAATCCTCAATCCTCAATCCTCATTCTTCAATCCTCAATACCCAATCATCAATCTTCATTCCTCAATCCTCAATCCTCAACTCTCAATCCCCAATCCTCAATCTTCAATCCTCATTCTTCAATCGTCAATACCCAATACTCAGTCTTCAATCCTCAGTCCTCAATCCTCAGTTCTCAATCCTCAATCCTCAGTCCTCAGTCCTCAATCCTCAATTCTCAATCCTCAATCCTCAATCTTCAATCCTCATACTTCAATCCTCAATACCCAGTACTCAATCTTCAATCCTCAATCCTCAATCCTCAATCCACAATCCTCAATCTTCAATCCTCAATACTCTATCTTCAATCCTCAATCCTCAATCCTCAATGCTCAATCCTCAATCCTCAATCTTCAATCCTCAATACTCAATGTGCAATCCTCAATCCTCAATCCTGAATCCTCAATCCTCATTCTTCAATCCTCAATACCGAATCCTCAATATTCAATCCTCAATCCTGAATCCTCAATTCTCAATCCTGAATTCCCAATCCTCATACTTCAATCCTCAATACTCAATCTTCAATACTCAATCCTCAATCCTCAATCCTCAATCCTCAACTCTCAATCCCCAATCCTCAATCTTCAATCCTCATTCTTCAATCGTCAATACCCAATACTCAATCTTCAATCCTCAGTCCTCAAACCTCAGTTCTCAATCCTCATTCCTCAGTCCTCAGTACTCAATCCTTAATTCTCAATCCTCAATCTTCAATCTTCAATCCTCATTCTTCAGACCTCAATACCCAATACTCAACCTTCAATCATCAATCCTCAATCCTCAATTCTCAATCCTCAATCCTCAGTCCTCAGTCCTCAAACCTCAATCCTCAACCCTCAGCACACATCGTCAATCCTCAGTCCTCAATCCTCAATCCTCAACCTTCAATCCCCAATACTCAATTTTCAATCCGCAATCCTCAATTCTCAATCCTCAATACTCAGTCTTCAATGCTCAATGCTCAGTCCTCAAACCTCGATTCTGAATCCTCAATACTGAATCCTCAATCTTCAACCCTCAATCCCCAATCCTCAACCTTCAATCCTCAATACTCGGTCTTCAATCCTCAATCCTCAATCCTCAATCCTCAATCCTCAATCCTGAATCCTCAATCTTCAATCCTCAATACTCAATCTGCAATCCTCAATCCTCATCCCTCAATCCTCAATGTTCAATCCTCAATACCCAATCCCCAATCTTCAATATTCCATCCTCAATCCTCAATCCTCGATCCTCGATCCTCAATCCTCAGTCCTCAAACCTCAATCCTGAATCCTCAATCCTGAATCCTCAATCTTCGGCCCTCAGTCCTCAACAATCAATTGTCAATCCTCAATCCTCAATTGAATATCCTCTGTTATGAGTTTTCAATACGCAATACTCAATCTGCAACCTTCAGATCTCTATCCACAAACATCAATTCTCATCACTCAACCCTCAACGCTCAGTCCCCAATCCTCAACCTTCAATCCTCAATCCTCAATACTCAATCCTCAATCCTCAATCCTCAATCCTCAATCCTCAGTCCTCGATCCTCAGTCCCCAAACCTCAATCCTCAATCTTCAATCCTCAATACCCAATCTTCAATCCTCGATCCTCAATCCTCAATCCTCAATCTTCATTCCTCAATCCTCAATCCTCAATCCTCAATCCTCATTCTTCAATCCTCAATACCCAATCCTCAATCTTCAATCCTCAATACTCAATCCTCAATTCTCAATCCTCAAGCCTCGGTCCTCAGACCTCAAACATCAATACTCAACCCTCAGTCCTCGTCCTCAATCCACAACCCTCAATCCTCAATCCTCAATCTTCAATCATCAATATACAATCTTCAGTCCTCAATCCTCAATACTCAATCCTCAATCCTCAATCCTCTATGTTCAATCCGCGATACCCAATCCTCAATGTTCAACCCTCAATACTCAATCCTCAATCCTCAATCCTCAATCCTCAATCCTCAATCCTCAATCCTCAGTCCCCAAACCTCAATCATCAATATTCAATCCTCAATACTCAATATTCAGTCCTCAATCCTCAATACCCAATCCTCAATCCTCAATCCTCAATCGTCAGTCTTCAATCCTCAATACTCAATCTTCAATCCTCAATACTCAATCCTCAATCCTCAATCCTCAATGTTCAATCCGCGATACCCAATCCTCAATGTTCAACCCTCAATACTCAATCCTCAATCCTCAATCCTCAATCCTCAATCCTGAATCCTCAATCCTCAGTCCCCAAACCTCAATCATCAATATTCAATCCTCAATACTCAATCTTCAATCCTCAATCCTCAATCCTCAATCCTCAATCCTCAATCCACAATCTTCAATCCACAATACTCAATCTTCAATCCTCAATCCTCAGCTCTCAAACCTCAATTCTGAATCCTCAATCCTGAAACCTTAATCCTCGGCCTCAGTCCTCAACAATCAGTTGCCAATCCTCAATCCTCAGTAGAATATCCTCTATTCACAGTTTTCAATACACAATACTCAATCTGCAATCTTCAAACCTCTATCCACAAACATCAATTCTCATCACTCAACCCTCAACACTCAGTCCTCAATATTCAATCCTCAATTCTCAATCCTCAATCCTCAATCGTCAATCGTCAATCCTCAATACTCTATATTCAATCCTCAATCCTCAATCCTCAATCCTCAATCCTCATTCTTCAATCCTCAATACCCAATCATCAATCTTCATTCCTCAATCCTCAATCCTCAACTCTCAATCCCCAATCCTCAATCTTCAATCCTCATTCTTCAATCGTCAATACCCAATACTCAGTCTTCAATCCTCAGTCCTCAATCCTCAGTTCTCAATCCTCAATCCTCAGTCCTCAGTCCTCAATCCTCAATTCTCAATCCTCAATCCTCAATCTACAATCCTCATTCTTCAATCCTCAATACCCAGTACTCAATCTTCAATCCTCAATCCTCAATCCTCAATTTTCAATCCTCAATCCTCAACCCTCAATACTCAATCTTCAATCCTCAATCCACAGTCATCAAACCTCAATCCTCAATCCTCAATCCTCAATCCTCAATCCTCAATACTCAATCCTCAATCCTCAATCGTCAGTCTTCAATCCTCAATACTCAACCTTCAATCCTCAATCCTCAATCCTCAATCCTCAATCCTCAATCCTCACTCTTCAATCCTCAATACCCAATCCTCAATCTTCAATCCTCAATCCTCAATCCTCAATTCTCAATCCTCAATCCTCAGTCCTCAGACCTCAAACCTCAATCCTCAACCCTCAGCCCTCATCCTCAATCCTCAACCCTCAATCCTCAATCTTCAATCCTCAACCCTCAACCCTCAATACTCAATCTTCAATCCTCAATCCTCAGTCATCAAACCTCAATTCTGAATCCTCAATCCTGAATCCTCAACCTTCAGTCCTCAATACCCAATCCTCAATCTTCAATCCTCAATCCTCAATCCACAATCCTCAATCTTCAATCCTCAATACTCTATCTTCAATCCTCAATCCTCAATCCTCAATGCTCAATCCTCAATCCTCAATCTTCAATCTTCAACCCTCAATCCCCAATCCTCAACCTTCAATCCTCAATACTCGGTCTTCAATCCTCAATCCTCAATCCTCAATCCTCAATCCTCAATCCTGAATCCTCAATCTTCAATCCTCAATACTCAATCTGCAATCCTCAATCCTCATCCCTCAATCCTCAATGTTCAATCCTCAATACCCAATCCCCAATCTTCAATATTCCATCCTCAATCCTCAATCCTCGATCCTCGATCCTCAATCCTCAGTCCTCAAACCTCAATCCTGAATCCTCAATCCTGAATCCTCAATCTTCGGCCCTCAGTCCTCAACAATCAATTGTCAATCCTCAATCCTCAATTGAATATCCTCTGTTATGAGTTTTCAATACGCAATACTCAATCTGCAACCTTCAGATCTCTATCCACAAACATCAATTCTCATCACTCAACCCTCAACGCTCAGTCCCCAATCCTCAACCTTCAATCCTCAATCCTCAATACTCAATCCTCAATCCTCAATCCTCAATCCTCAATCCTCAGTCCTCGATCCTCAGTCCCCAAACCTCAATCCTCAATCTTCAATCCTCAATACCCAATCTTCAATCCTCGATCCTCAATCCTCAATCCTCAATCTTCATTCCTCAATCCTCAATCCTCAATCCTCAATCCTCATTCTTCAATCCTCAATACCCAATCCTCAATCTTCAATCCTCAATACTCAATCCTCAATTCTCAATCCTCAAGCCTCGGTCCTCAGACCTCAAACATCAATACTCAACCCTCAGTCCTCGTCCTCAATCCACAACCCTCAATCCTCAATCCTCAATCTTCAATCATCAATATACAATCTTCAGTCCTCAATCCTCAATACTCAATCCTCAATCCTCAATCCTCTATGTTCAATCCGCGATACCCAATCCTCAATGTTCAACCCTCAATACTCAATCCTCAATCCTCAATCCTCAATCCTCAATCCTCAATCCTCAATCCTCAGTCCCCAAACCTCAATCATCAATATTCAATCCTCAATACTCAATATTCAGTCCTCAATCCTCAATACCCAATCCTCAATCCTCAATCCTCAATCGTCAGTCTTCAATCCTCAATACTCAATCTTCAATCCTCAATACTCAATCCTCAATCCTCAATCCTCAATGTTCAATCCGCGATACCCAATCCTCAATGTTCAACCCTCAATACTCAATCCTCAATCCTCAATCCTCAATCCTCAATCCTGAATCCTCAATCCTCAGTCCCCAAACCTCAATCATCAATATTCAATCCTCAATACTCAATCTTCAATCCTCAATCCTCAATACCCAATCCTCAATCCTCAATCCTCAATCGTCAGTCTTCAATCCTCAATCCTCAATCCTCAACTCTCAATCCCCAATCCTCAATCTTCAATCCTCATTCTTCAATCGTCAATACCCAATACTCAATCTTCTATCCTCAGTCCTCAATCCTCAGTTCTCAATCCTCAATCCTCAGTCCTCAGTCCTCAATCCTCAATTCTCGATCCTCAATCCTCAATCTTCAATCCTCATTCTTCAATCCTCAATACCCAGTACTCAATCTTCAATCCTCAATCCTCAATCCTCAATCTTCGATCCTCAATCCACAACCCTCAATACTCAAACTTCAATCCTCAATCCACAGTCATCAAACCTCAATCCTCAATCCTCAATCCTCAATCCTCAATCCTCAATCCTCAATCCTCAATCCTCAATCGTCAGTCTTCAATCCTCAATACTCAACCTTCAATCCTCAATCCTCAATCCTCAATCCTCAATCCTCAATCCTCACTCTTCAATCCTCAATACCCAATCCTCAATCTTCAATCCTCAATCCTCAATCCTTAATTCTCAATCCTCAATCCTCAGTCCTCAGACCTCAAACTTCAATCCACAACCCTCAATCCTCAATCCTCAATCTTCAATCATCAATATACAATCTTCAGTCCTCAATCCTCAATACTCAATCCTCAATCCTCAATCGTCAGCCTTCAATCCTCAATACTCAATCTTCAATCCTCAATTCTCAATCCTCAATCCTCAATCCTCACTCTTCAATCCTCAATCCTCAATCCTCAATCCTCATTCTTCAATCCTCAATACCCAATCCTCAATCTTCAATCCTCACTCTTCAATCCTCAATCCTCAATCCTCAGTCCTCAGTCCACAAACCTCAATCCTGAATCCTCAATCCTCAATTGAATATCCTCTGTTCAGAGCTTTCAATACGCAATACTCAATCTGCAATCCTCAAATCTCTATCCACAAACATCAATTCTCATCACTCAACCCTCAACACTCAGTCCCCAATCCTCAATCTTCAATCCTCAATCCTCAATCCTCAATCCTCAATCCTCAATCCACAATCTTCAATCCACAATACTCAATCTTCAATCCTCAATCCTCAGCTCTCAATCCTCAATTCTGAATCCTCAATCCTGAAACCTTAATCCTCGGCCTCAGTCCTCAACAATCAGTTGCCAATCCTCAATCCTCAGTAGAATATCCTCTATTCACAGTTTTCAATACACAATACTCAATCTGCAATCTTCAAACCTCTATCCACAAACATCAATTCTCATCACTCAACCCTCAACACTCAGTCCTCAATATTCAATCCTCAATTCTCAATCCTCAATCCTCAATCGTCAATCGTCAATCCTCAATACTCTATATTCAATCCTCAATCCTCAATCCTCAATCCTCAATCCTCATTCTTCAATCCTCAATACCCAATCATCAATCTTCATTCCTCAATCCTCAATCCTCAACTCTCAATCCCCAATCCTCAATCTTCAATCCTCATTCTTCAATCGTCAATACCCAATACTCAGTCTTCAATCCTCAGTCCTCAATCCTCAGTTCTCAATCCTCAATCCTCAGTCCTCAGTCCTCAATCCTCAATTCTCAATCCTCAATCCTCAATCTACAATCCTCATTCTTCAATCCTCAATACCCAGTACTCAATCTTCAATCCTCAATCCTCAATCCTCAATCTTCAATCCTCAATCCTCAACCCTCAATACTCAATCTTCAATCCTCAATCCACAGTCATCAAACCTCAATCCTCAATCCTCAATCCTCAATCCTCAATCCTCAATACTCAATCCTCAATCCTCAATCGTCAGACTTCAATCCTCAATCCACAATCCTCAATCTTCAATCCTCAATACTCTATCTTCAATCCTCAATCCTCAATCCTCAATGCTCAATCCTCAATCCTCAATCTTCAATCCTCAATACTCAATCTGCAATCCTCAATCCTCAATCCTGAATCCTCAATCCTCATTCTTCAATCCTCAATACCGAATCCTCAATCTTCAATCCTCAATCCTGAATCCTCAGTTCCCAATCCTGAATTCCCAATCCTCATACTTCAATCCTCAATACTCAATCTTCTATACTCAATCCTCAATCCTCAATCCTCAATCCTCATTCTTCAATCCTCAATTCTCAATCCTCAATCCTCAATCTTCAATCCTCATTCTTCAATCCTCAATACCTCATACTCAATCTTCAATCCTCGATCCTCAACCCTCAATCCTCAGTCCTCAGTCCTCAAACCTCAATCCTCAACCCTCAGCACTCATCCTCAATCTTCAATCCTCAATCCTCAAAACTCAATCTTCAATCCACAATACTCAATCTTCAATCCTCAATCCTCAGCCCTCAAACCTCAATTCTGAATCCTCAATCCTGAAACCCCAATCTTCGGCCACCAGTCCTCAACAATCAGTTGTCAATCCTCAATCCTCAATAGAATATCCTCAATTCACAGTTTTCAATACTCAATACTCAATCTGCAATCTTCAAACCTCTATCCACAAACATCAATTCTCATCACTCAACCCTCAACACTCAGTCCTCAATATTCAATCCTCAATTCTCAATCCTCAATCCTCAATCGTCAATCGTCAATCCTCAATACTCAATATTCAATCCTCAATCCCCAATCCTCAATCCTCAATCCTCATTCTTCAATCCTCAATACCCAATCCTCAATCTTCAATTCTCAATCCTCAATCCTCAACTCTCAATCCCCAATCCTCAATCTTCAATCCTCATTCTTCAATCGTCAATACCCAATACTCAATCTTCAATCCTCAGTCCTCAAACCTCAGTTCTCAATCCTCATTCCTCAGTCCTCAGTACTCAATCCTTAATTCTCAATCCTCAATCTTCAATCTTCAATCCTCATTCTTCAGTCCTCAATACCCAATACTCAACCTTCAATCATCAATCCTCAATCCTCAATTCTCAATCCTCAATCCTCAGTCCTCAGTCCTCAAACCTCAATCCTCAACCCTCAGCACACATCGTCAATCCTCAGTCCTCAATCCTCAATCCTCAACCTTCAATCCCCAATACTCAATCTTCAATCGTCAATCCTCAATTCTCAATCCTCAATACTCAGTCTTCAATGCTCAATGCTCAGTCCTCAAACCTCGATTCTGAATCCTCAATACTGAATCCTCAATCTTCAATCCTCAATCCCCAATCCTCAACCTTCAATCCTCAATACTCGGTCTTCAATCCTCAATCCTCAATCCTCAATCCTGAATCCTCAATCTTCAATCCTCAATACTCAATCTGCAATCCTCAATCCTCATCCCTCAATCCTCAATGTTCAATCCTCAATACCCAATCCCCAATCTTCAATATTCAATCCTCAATCCTCAATCCTCGATCCTCGATCCTCAATCCTCAGTCCTCAAACCTCAATCCTGAATCCTCAATCCTGAATCCTCAATCTTCGGCCCTCAGCCCTCAACAATCAATTGTCAATCCTCAATCCTCAATTGAATATCTTCTGTTATGAGTTTTCAATACGCAATACTCAATCTGCAACCTTCAGATCTCTATCCACAAACATCAATTCTCATCACTCAACCCTCAACGCTCAGTCCCCAATCCTCAATCTTCAATCCTCAATCCTCAATACTCAATCCTCAATCCTCAATCCTCAATCCTCAATCCTCAGTCCTCGATCCTCAGACCCCAAACCTCAATCCTCAATCTTCAATCCTCAATACCCAATCTTCAATCCTCGATCCTCAATCCTCAATCCTCAATCTTCATTCCTCAATCCTCAATCCTCAATCCTCAATCCTCATTCTTCAATCCTCAATACCCAATCCTCAATCTTCAATCCTCAATACTCAATCCTCAATTCTCAATCCTCAATCCTCGGTCCTCAGACCTCAAACATCAATACTCAACCCTCAGTCCTCGTCCTCAATCCACAACCCTCAATCCTCAATCCTCAATCTTCAATCATCAATATACAATCTTCAGTCCTCAATCCTCAATACTCAATCCTCAATCCTCAATCCTCTATGTTCAATCCGCGATACCCAATCCTCAATGTTCAACCCTCAATACTCAATCCTCAATCCTCAATCCTCAATCCTCAATCCTCAATCCTCAATCCTCAGTCCCCAAACCTCAATCATCAATATTCAATCCTCAATACTCAATCTTCAATCCTCAATCCTCAATACCCAATCCTCAATCCTCAATCCTCTATCGTCAGTCTTCAATCCTCAATACTCAATCTTCAATCCTCAATACTGAATCCTCAATCCTCAATCCTCAATGTTCAATCCGCGATACCCAATCCTCAATGTTCAACCCTCAATTCTCAATCCTCAATCCTCAATCCTCAATCCTCAATCCTCAATCCTCAATCCTCAGTCCCCAAACCTCAATCATCAATATTCAATCCTCAATACTCAATCTTCAATCCTCAATCCTCAATACCCAATCCTCAATCCTCAATCCTCAATCGTCAGTCTTCAATCCTCAATCCTCAACCTTCAATCCTCAATCCTCAATCCTCAATCCTCAATCCTCACTCTTCAATACTCAATACCCAATCCTCAATCTTCAATCCTCAATCCTCAATCCTCAATCCACAATCCTCAATCTTCAATCCTCAATACTCAATCTTCAATCCTCAATCCTCAATCCTCAATGCTCAATCCTCAATCCTCAATCTTCAATCCTCAATACTCAATCTGCAATCCTCAATCCTCAATCCTGAATCCTCAATCCTCATTCTTCAATCCTCAATACCGAATCCTCAATCTTCAATCCTCAATCCTGAATCCCCAATTCTCAAACCTGAATTCCCAATCCTGTCACTTCAATCTTCAATACTCAATCTTCAATACTCAATCCTCAATCCTCAATCCTCAATCCTCATTCTTCAATCCTCAATTCTCAATCCTCAATTCTCAATCTTCAATCCTCATTCTTCAATCCTCAATACAAAATACTCAATCTTCAATCCTCAATCCTCAACCCTCAATCCTCAGTCCTCAGTCCTCAAACCTCAATCCTCAACCCTCAGCACTCATCCTCAATCCTCAATCCTCAATCCTCAATCCTCAATCTTCAATCCACAATACTCAATCTTCAATCCTCAATCCTCAGCCCTCAAACCTCAATTCTGAATCCTCAATCCTGAAACCTCAATCTTCGGCCACCAGTCCTCAACAATCAGTTGTCAATCCTCAATCCTCAATGCTCAATCCTCAAACCTCAATCTTCAATCCTCAATACTCAATCTGCAATCCTCAATCCTCAATCCTCAATCCACAATCCTCAATCTTCAACCCTCAACACTCAGTCCTCAATATTCAATCTTCAATTCTCAATCCTCAATCCTCAATCGTCAATCGTCAATCCTCAATACTCAATATTCAATCCTCAATCCCCAATCCTCAATCCTCAATCCTCATTCTTCAATCCTCAATGCCCAATCCTCAATCTACAATTCTCAATCCTCAATCCACAACTCTCAATCCCCAATCCTCAATCTTCAATCCTCATTCTTCAATCGTCAATACCCAATACTCAATCTTCAATCCTCAGTCCTCAAACCTCAGTTCTCAATCCTCATTCCTCAGTCGTCAGTACTCAATCCTCAATTCCCAATCCTCAATCTTCAATCTTCAATCCTCATTCTTCAGTCCTCAATACCCAATACTCAACCTTCAATCATCAATCCTCAATCCTCAATTCTCAATCCTCAATCCTCAGTCCTCAGTCCTCAAACCTCAATCCTCAACCCACAGCACACATCGTCAATCCTCAGTCCTCAATCCTCAATCCTCAACCTACAATCCCCAATACACAATCTTCAATCCTCAATCCTCAATTCTCAATCCTCAATACTCAGTCTTCAATGCTCAATGCTCAGACCTCAAACCTCGATTCTGAATCCTCAATCCTGAATCCTCAGTCTTCAATCGTCAATCCCCAATCCTCAGTCCTCAATACTCAATCCTCAGCCTTCAATCCCCAATACTAAATCTTCAATCCTCATTCCTCAATTCCCAAACCTCAATCCTCAATCCTCAATTCTCAATCCTCAATCCTCAACAATCAATCGTCAGTCTTCAATCCTCAATACTCAATCATCAATCCTCATTCCTCAATCCTCAATCCTCAATCCTCATTCTTCATTCCTCAATACCGAATCCTCAATCTTCAATCCTCAATCCTCAATCCTCAATTCTCAGTCCTCCATCCTCAGTCCTCAGTCCTCAAACATCAATCCTCAAACCTCAGCCCTCATCCTCAATCCTCAATCCTCAATCTTCAATCCTCAACCTGCAATCCTCAATCCTCAATCCTCAATCCTCAATCCTCAGTCCCCACACCTCAATCCTCAATCTTCAATCCTCAATACTCAATCTTCAATCCTCAATCCTCAACCCTCAATCCTCAGTCCTCAGTCCTCAAACCTCAATCCTCAACCCTCAGTCCTCACCCTCAATCCTCAATCCTCAATCCTCAATCCTCAATCCTCAATCCTCAGTCCTCAAACCTCAATCCTCAACCCTCAGCACTCATCCTCAATCCTCAATCCTCAATCCTCAATCCTCAATCTTCAATCCACAATACTCAATCTTCAATCCTCAATCCTCAGCCCTCAAACCTCAATTCTGAATCCTCAATCCTGAAACCTCAATCTTCGGCCACCAGTCCTCAACAATCAGTTGTCAATCCTCAATCCTCAATGCTCAATCCTCAAACCTCAATCTTCAATCCTCAATACTCAATCTGCAATCCTCAATCCTCAATCCTCAATCCACAATCCTCAATCTTCAACCCTCAACACTCAGTCCTCAATATTCAATCTTCAATTCTCAATCCTCAATCCTCAATCGTCAATCGTCAATCCTCAATACTCAATATTCAATCCTCAATCCCCAATCCTCAATCCTCAATCCTCATTCTTCAATCCTCAATGCCCAATCCTCAATCTTCAATTCTCAATCCTCAATCCACAACTCTCAATCCCCAATCCTCAATCTTCAATCCTCATTCTTCAATCGTCAATACCCAATCCTCAATCGTCAATCCTCAATCCTCAATCCTCAATCCTGAATCCTCAATCTTCAATCCTCAATTCTCAACCTGCAATCCTCAATCCTCAATCCTCAATCCTCAATCCTCAGTCCCCACACCTCAATCCTCAATCTTCAATCCTCAATACTCAATCTTCAATCCTCAATCCTCAACCCTCAATGCTCAGTCCTCAGTCCTCAAACCTCAATCCTCAACCCTCAGCACTCATCCTCAATCCTCAATCCTCAATCCTCAATCCTCAATCTTCAATCCACAATACTCAATCTTCAATCCTCAATCCTCAGCCCTCAAACCTCAATTCTGAATCCTCAATCCTGAAACCTCAATCTTCGGCCACCAGTCCTCAACAATCAGTTGTCAATCCTCAATCCTCAATAGAATATCCTCAATTCACAGTTTTCAATACTCAATACTCAATCTGCAATCTTCAAACCTGTAACCCCAAACAACAATTCTCATCACTCAACTCTGAACGCTCAGTCCTCAATGTTCAATCCTCAATCCTCAATTCTCAATCTTCAATCCCCAATACTGAGTCTTCAATCATCAATCCTCAATCATCAATCCTCAATCCTCAATCCTCAATCCTCAATCCTCAGTAATCAACCCTCAATCTTCAATACTCAATCGTCAATCCTCAGTCCTCCATCCTCAATCCTCAATCCTCGTTCCTCAAACCTCAATCCTCAGTCCTCCATCCTCAATCCTCAATCCTCGTTCCTCAAACCTCAATCCTCAACCCTCAGTCCTCACCCTCAATCCTCAATCCTCAATCCTCAATCCTCAATCCTCAATCGTCAATCCTCAATCCCCAATCCTCAATCTTCAATCCTCAATCGTCAAACCTCAATCCACAATCCTCAATCCTCAATCCTCAATCTTCAATCCTCAATACTCAATCTTCAATCCTCAATACTCAATCCTCAATCCTCAAACCTCAATCCTCAATCCTCAATCCTCAATCCTCAATCCTCAATCCTCAATCCTCATTCTTCAATCCTCAATACCCAATCCTCAATCTCCAATCCTCAATCCTCAATCCTCAATTCTCAATCCTCAATCCTCAGACCTCAGTCCTCAAACCTCAATCCTCAACCCTCAGCACTCATCCTCAATCCTTAATCCTCAATCCTCAATCCTCAATCCTCAATCCTCGATCCTCAATCCTCAATCTTCAATCCTCAATCCTCAGTCCTCAAACCTCAGTTCTGAATCCTCAATCCTGAATCCTCAATCTTCGGTCCTCAGTCCTCAACAATCAGTTGTCAATCCTCAATCCTCAATAGAATATCCTCAATTCACAGTTTTCAATACTGAATACTCAATCTGCAATCTTCACACCTCTATCCACAAACATCGATTCTCATCACTCAACCCTCAACACTCAGTCCTCGATATTCAATCCTCAATTCTGAATCCTCAATCCTCAATCGTCAATCGTCAATCCTCAATACTCAATATTCAATCCTCAATCCTCAATCCTCAATCCTCAATCCTCAATCCTCATTCTTCAATCCTCAATACCCAATCCTCAATCTTCAATCCTCAATCCTCAACCCTCAATACTCAATCTTCAATCCTCAATCCTCAGTCATCAAACCTCAATCCTCAATCCTCAATCCTCAATCCACAATCCTCAATCGTCAGTCTTCAATCCTCAATCCTCAATGCGCAATCCTCAAACCTCAATCTTCAATCCTCAATACTCAATCTGCAATCCTCAATCCTCAATCCTGAATCCTCAATCCTCATTCTTCAATCCTCAATACCGAATCCTCAATCTTCAATCCTCAATCCTGAATCCTCAATTCTCAATCCTGAATTCCCAATCCCCATACTTCAATCTTCAATACTCAATCTTCAATACTCAATCCTCAATCCTCAATACTCAATCCTCATTCTTCAATCCTCAATACCCAATCCTCAATCCACAATCCTCATTCTTCAATCCTCAATACCCAATCCTCAATCTTCAATCCTCAATCCTCAACCCTCAATACTCAATCTTCAATCCTCAATCCTCAGTCATCAAACCTCAATCCTCAATCCTCAATCCTCAATCCTCAATCCACAATCCTCAATCGTCAGTCTTCAATCCTCAATCCTCAATGCGCAATCCTCAAACCTCAACCTTCAATCCTCAATACTCAATCTGCAATCCTCAATCCTCAATCCTGAATCCTCAATCCTCATTCTTCAATCCTCAATACCGAATCCTCAATCTTCAATCCTCAATCCTGAATCCTCAATTCTCAATCCTGAATTCCCAATCCCCATACTTCAATCTTCAATACTCAATCTTCAATACTCAATCCTCAATCCTCAATACTCAATCCTCATTCTTCAATCCTCAATACCCAATCCTCAATCCACAATCCTCAATCTTCAATCCTCAATACTCAATCTTCAATCCTCAATCCTCAATCCTCAATGCTCAATCCTCAAACCTCAATCTTCAATCCTCAATACTCAATCTGCAATCCTCAATCCTCAATCCTGAATCCTCAATCCTCATTCTTCAATCCTCAATACCGAATCCTCAATATTCAATCCTCAATCCTGAATCCTCAATTCTCAATCCTGAATTCCCAATCCTCATACTTCAATCCTCAATACTCAATCTTCAATACTCAATCCTCAATCCTCAATCCTCAATCCTCATTCTTCAATCCTCAATACCCAATTCTCAATCTTCAATCCTCAATCCTCAATCCTCAATTCTGAATCCTCAATCCTCAATCTTCAATCCTCATTCTTCAATCCTCAATAGCCAATCCTCAATCTTCAATCCTCAATCCTCAATCCCCAACTCTCAATCCACAATCCTCGATCCTCATACCTCATACATCAATACTCAGCCCTCAGTCCTCGTCCTCAATCCACAACCCTCAATCCTCAATCCTCAATCTTCAATCATCAATATACAATCTTCAGTCCTCAATGCTCAATACTCAATCCTCAATCCTCAATCCTCAATGTTCAATCCGCGATACCCAATCCTCAGTCTTCAATCCTCAATCCTCAATCCTCAATCCTCAATCCTCAGTCCTCAGTCCTCAAACCTCAATCCTGAATCCTCAATCCTCAATTGAATATCCTCTGTTCAGAGCTTTCAATACGCAATACTCAATCTGCAATCCTCAAATCTCTAACCACAAACATCAATTCTCATCACTCAACCCTCAACACTCAGTCCCCAATCCTCAACCCTCAATCCTCAATCTTCAATCCTCAACCCTCAACCCTCAATACTCAATCTTCAATCCTCAATCCTCAGTCATCAAACCTCAATTCTGAATCCTCAATCCTGAATCCTCAACCTTCAGTCCTCAATACCCAATCCTCAATCTTCAATCCTCAATCCTCAAACCTCAATCCACAATCCTCAATCTTCAATCCTCAATACTCTATCTTCAATCCTCAATCCTCAATCCTCAATGCTCAATCCTCAATCCTCAATCTTCAATCCTCAATACTCAATCTGCAATCCTCAATCCTCAATCCTGAATCCTCAATCCTCAATCTTCAATCCTCAATGCTCAATCTTCAATCCTCAATCCTCAATCCTCAATCCTCAATCCTCAATCCTCAGTCCTCAATCCTCAATACTCAATCCTCAATCGTCAGTCTTCAATCCTCAATACTCAACGTTCAATCCTCAATCCTCAATCCTCAATCCTCAATCCTCACTCTTCAATACTCAATACCCAATCCTCAATCTTCAATCCTCAATCCTCAATCCTCAATCCACAATCCTCAATCTTCAATCCTCAATACTCAATCTTCAATCCTCAATCCTCAATCCTCAATGCTCAATCCTCAATCCTCAATCTTCAATCCTCAATACTCAATCTGCAATCCTCAATCCTCAATCCTGAATCCTCAATCCTCATTCTTCAATCCTCAATACCGAATCCTCAATCTTCAATCCTCAATCCTGAATCCTCAATTCTCAATCCTGAATTCCCAATCCTCTCACTTCAATCCTCAATACTCAATCTTCAATACTCAATCCTCAATCCTCAATCCTCAGTCCTCATTCTTCAATCCTCAATTCTCAATCCTCAATCCTCAATCTTCAATCCCCATTCTTCAATCCTCAATACAAAATACTCAATCTTCAATCCTCAATCCTCAACCCTCAATCCTCAGTCCTCAGTCCTCAAACCTCAATCCTCAACCCTCAGCACTCATCCTCAATCCTCAATCCTCAATCCTCAATCCCCAATCTTCAATCCACAATACTCAATCTTCAATCCTCAATCCTCAGCCCTCAAACCTCAGTTCTGAATCCTCAATCCTGAAACCTCAATCTTCGGCCACCAGTCCTCAACAATCAGTTGTCAATCCTCAATCCTCAATGCTCAATCCTCAAACCTCAATCTTCAATCCTCAATACTCAATCTGCAATCCTCAATCCTCAATCCTCAATCCACAATCCTCAATCGTCAACCCTCAACACTCAGTCCTCAATATTCAATCTTCAGTTCTCAATCCTCAATCCTCAATCGTCAATCGTCAATCCTCAATACTCAATATTCAATCCTCAATCCCCAATCCTCAATCCTCAATCCTCATTCTTCAATCCTCAATGCCCAATCCTCAATCTTCAATTCTCAATCCTCAATCCTCAACTCTCAATCCCCAATCCTCAATCTTCAATCCTCATTCTTCAATCGTCAATACCCAATACTCAATCTTCAATCCTCAGTCCTCAAACCTCGGTTCTCAATCCTCATTCCTCAGTCGTCAGTACTCAATCCTCAATTCCCAATCCTCAATCTTCAATCTTCAATCCTCATTCTTCAGTCCTCAATACCCAATACTCAACCTTCAATCATCAATCCTCAATCCTCAATTCTCAATCCTCAATCCTCAGTCCTCAGTCCTCAAACCTCAATCCTCAACCCTCAGCACACATCGTCAATCCTCAGTCCTCAATCCTCAATCCTCAACCTACAATCCCCAATACACAGTCTTCAATCCTCAATCCTCAATTCTCAATCCTCAATACTCAGTCTTCAATGCTCAATGCTCAGACCTCAAACCTCGATTCTGAATCCTCAATCCTGAATCCTCAGTCTTCAATCGTCAATCCCCAATCCTCAGTCCTCAATACTCAATCCTCAGCCTTCAATCCCCAATACTAAATCTTCAATCCTCAATCCTCAATTCCCAAACCTCAATCCTCAATCCTCAATTCTCAATCCTCAATCCTCAACAATCAATCGTCAGTCTTCAATCCTCAATACTCAATCTTCAATCCTCATTCCTCAATCCTCAATCCTCAATCCTCATTCTTCATTCCTCAATACCCAATCCTCAATCTTCAATCCTCAATCCTCAATCCTCAATTCTCAATCCTCCATCCTCAGTCCTCAGTCCTCAAACATCAATCCTCAAACCTCAGCCCTCATCCTCAATCCTCAATCCTCAATCTTCAATCCTCAATCCGCAATCCTCGATACTCAATCTTCAATCCTCAATACTCAGTCCTCAAACCTCAATCCTGAATCCTCAATCCTGAGCCCTCAATCTTCAATCATCAATCCCCAATCCTCACCCTTCAATCCTCAATACTCGATCTTCAATCCTCAATCGTCAATCCTCAATCCTCAATCCTCAATCCTGAATCCTCAATCTTCAATCCTCAATTCTCAACCTGCAATCCTCAATCCTCAATCCTCAATCCTCAATCCTCAGTCCCCACACCTCAATCCTCAATCTTCAATCCTGAATACTCAATCTTCAATCCTCAATCCTCAATCCTCAATCTTCAATCCTCATTCTTCAATCCTCAATACCCAATACTCAATCTTCAATCCTCAATCCTCAACCCTCAATCCTCAGAGCTCAGTCCTCAAACCTCAATCCTCAACCCTCAGCACTCATCCTCAATCCTCAATCCTCAATCCTCAATCCTCAATCTTCAATCCACAATACTCAATCTTCAATCCTCAATCCTCAGCCCTCAAACCTCAATTCTGAATCCTCAATCCTGAAACCTCAATCTTCGGCCACCAGTCCTCAACAATCAGTTGTCAATCCTCAATCCTCAATAGAATATCCTCAATTCACAGTTTTCAATACTCAATACTCAATCTGCAATCTTCAAACCTATAACCACAAACAACAATTCTCATCACTCAACTCTGAACGCTCAGTCCTCAATGTTCAATCCTCAATCCTCAATTCTCAATCTTCAATCCCCAATACTGAGTCTTCAATCATCAATCCTCAATCATCAATCCTCAATCCTCAATCCTCAATCCTCAATCCTCAGTAATCAACCCTCAATCTTCAATACTCAATCGTCAATCCTCAGTCCTCCATCCTCAATCCTCAATCCTCGTTCCTCAAACCTCAATCCTCAGTCCTCCATCCTCAATCCTCAATCCTCGTTCCTCAAACCTCAATCCTCAACCCTCAGTCCTCACCCTCAATCCTCAATCCTCAATCCTCAATCCTCAATCCTCAATCGTCAATCCTCAATCCCCAATCCTCAATCTTCAATCCTCAATCGTCAAACCTCAATCCTCAATCCTCAATCCTCAATCCTCAATCTTCAATCCTCAATACTCAATCTTCAATCCTCAATACTCAATCCTCAATCCTCAAACCTCAATCCTCAATCCTCAATCCTCAATCCTCAATCCTCAATCCTCAATCCTCATTCTTCAATCCTCAATACCCAATCCTCAATCTCCAATCCTCAATCCTCAATCCTCAATTCTCAATCCTCAATCCTCAGACCTCAGTCCTCAAACCTCAATCCTCAACCCTCAGCACTCATCCTCAATCCTTAATCCTCAATCCTCAATCCTCAATCCTCAATCCTCAATCCTCAATCCTCAATCTTCAATCCTCAATCCTCAGTCCTCAAACCTCAATTCTGAATCCTCAATCCTGAATCCTCAATCTTCGGTCCTCAGTCCTCAACAATCAGTTGTCAATCCTCAATCCTCAATAGAATATCCTCAATTCACAGTTTTCAATACTGAATACTCAATCTGCAATCTTCACACCTCTATCCACAAACATCGATTCTCATCACTCAACCCTCAACACTCAGTCCTCGATATTCAATCCTCAATTCTGAATCCTCAATCCTCAATCGTCAATCGCCAATCCTCAATACTCAATATTCAATCCTCAATCCTCAATCCTCAATCCTCAATCCTCAATCCTCATTCTTCAATCCTCAATACCCAATCCTCAATCTTCAATCCTCAATCCTCAACCCTCAATACTCAATCTTCAATCCTCAATCCTCAGTCATCAAACCTCAATCCTCAATCCTCAATCCTCAATCCTCAATCCACAATCCTCAATCCACAATCCTCAATCGTCAGTCTTCAATCCTCAATCCTCAATGCGCAATCCTCAAACCTCAATCTTCAATCCTCAATACTCAATCTGCAATCCTCAATCCTCAATCCTGAATCCTCAATCCTCATTCTTCAATCCTCAATACCGAATCCTCAATCTTCAATCCTCAATCCTGAATCCTCAATTCTCTATCCTGAATTCCCAATCCTCATACTTCAATCCTCAATACTCAATCTTCAATACTCAATCCTCAATCCTCAATACTCAATCCTCATTCTTCAATCCTCAATACCCAATCCTCAATCCACAATCCTCAATCTTCAATCTTCAATACTCAATCTTCAATCCTCAATCCTCAATCCTCAATGCTCAATCCTCAAACCTCAATCTTCAATCCTCAATACTCAATCTGCAATCCTCAATCCTCAATCCTGAATCCTCAATCCTCATTCTTCAATCCTCAATACCGAATCCTCAATATTCAATCCTCAATCCTGAATCCTCAATTCTCAATCCTGAATTCCCAATCCTCATACTTCAATCCTCAATACTCAATCTTCAATACTCAATCCTCAATCCTCAATCCTCAATCCTCAATTCTGAGTCCTCAATCCTCAATCTTCAATCCTCATTCTTCAATCCTCAATACCCAATCCTCAATCTTCAATCCTCAATCCTCAATCCCCAACTCTCGATCCACAATCCTCGATCCTCATACCTCATACATCAATACTCAGCCCTCAGTCCTCGTCCTCAATCCACAACCCTCAATCCTCAATCCTCAATCTTCAATCATCAATATACAATCTTCAGTCCTCAATGCTCAATACTCAATCCTCAATCCTCAATCCTCAATGTTCAATCCGCGATACCCAATCCTCAGTCTTCAATTCTCAATCCTCAATCCTCACTCCTCAATCCTCAGTCCTCAGTCCTCAAACCTCAATCCTGAATCCTCAATCCTCAATTGAATATCCTCTGTTCAGAGCTTTCAATACGCAATACTCAATCTGCAATCCTCAAATCTCTAACCACAAACATCAATTCTCATCACTCAACCCTCAACACTCAGTCCCCAATCCTCAACCCTCAATCCTCAATCTTCAATCCTCAACCCTCAACCCTCAATACTCAATCTTCAATCCTCAATCCTCAGTCATCAAACCTCAATTCTGAATCCTCAATCCTGAATCCTCAACCTTCAGTCCTCAATACCCAATCCTCAATCTTCAATCCTCAATCCTCAATCCTCAATCCACAATCCTCAATCTTCAATCCTCAATACTCTATCTTCAATCCTCAATCCTCAATCCTCAATGCTCAATCCTCAATCCTCAATCTTCAATTCTCAATACTCACTTTGCAATCCTCAATCCTCAATCCTGAATCCTCAATCCTCATTCTTCAATCCTCAATACCGAATCCTCAATCTTCAATCCTCAATCCTGAATCCTCAATTCTCAATCCTGAATTCCCAATCCTCATACTTCAATCCTCAATACTCAATCTTCAATACTCAATCCTCAATCCTCAATCCTCAATCCTCATTCTTCAATCCTCAATTCTCAATCCTCAATCCTCAATCTTCAATCCTCATTCTTCAATCCTCAATACCCAATACTCAATCTTCAATCCTCAATCCTCAACCCTCAATCCTCAGCCCTCAGTCCTCAAACCTCAATCCTCAACCCTCAGCACTCATCCTCAATCATCAATCCTCAATCCTCAAAACTCAATCTTCAATCCTCAATACTCAATCTTCAATCCTCAATCCTCAGACCTCAAACCTCAATTCTGAATCCTCAATCCTGAAACCTCAATCTTCGGCCACCAGTCCTCAACAATCAGTTGTCAATCCTCAATCCTCAATAGAATATCCTCAATTCACAGTTTTCAAAACTCAATACTCAATCTGCAATCTTCAATCCTCTATCCACAAACATCAATTCTCATCACTCAACCCTCAACACTCAGTCCTCAATATTCAATCCTCAATTCTCAATCCTCAATCCTCAATCGTCAATCGTCAATCCTCAATACTCAATATTCAATCCTCAATCCCCAATCCTCAATCCTCAATCCTCATTCTTCAATCCTCAATACCCAATCCTCAATCTTCAATTCTCAATCCTCAATCCTCAACTCTCAATCCCCAATCCTCAATCTTCAATCCTCATTCTTCAATCGTCAATACTCAATACTCAATCTTCAATCCTCAGTCCTCAAACCTCAGTTCTCAATCCTCATTCCTCAGTCCTCAGTACTCAATCCTCAATTCTCAATCCTCAATCTTCAATCTTCAATCCTCATCCTTCAGTCCTCAATACCCAATACTCAACCTTCAATCATCAATCCTCAATCCTCAATTCTCAATTTTCAATCCTCAGTCCTCAGTCCTCAAACCTCAATCCTCAACCCTCAGCACACATCGTCAATCCTCAGTCCTCAATCCTCAATCCTCAACCTTCAATCCCCAATACTCAATCTTCAATCCTCAATCCTCAATTCTCAATCCTCAATACTCAGTCTTCAATGCTCAATGCTGAGTCCTCAAACCTCGATTCTGAATCCTCAATCCTGAATCCTCTATCTTCAATCCTCAATCCCCAATCCTCAACCTTCAATCCTCAATACTCGGTCTTCAATCCTCAATCCTCAATCCTCAATCCTCAATCCTCAATCCTGAATCCTCAATCTTCAATCCTCAATACTCAATCTGCAATCCTCAATCCTCATCCCTCAATCCTCAATGTTTAATCCTCAATACCCAATCCCCAATCTTCAATATTCAATCCTCAATCCTCAATCCTCGATCCTCGATCCTCAATCCTCAGTCCTCAAACTTCAATCCTGAATCATCAACCCTGAATCCTCAATCTTCGGCCCTCAGTCCTCAACAATCAGTTGTCAATCCTCAATCCTCAATAGAATATCATCAATTCACAGTTTTCAATACACAATACTCAATCTGCAATCTTCAAACCTCTATCCACAAACATCAACTCTCATCACTCAACCGTCAACACTCAGTCCTCAATATTCAAACCTCAATTCTCAATCCTCAATCCTCAATCGTCAATCGTCGATCCTCAATACTCAATATTCAATCCTCAATCCTCAATCCTCAATCCTCAATCCTCATTCTTCAATCCTCAATACCCAATCATCAATCTTCAATCCTCAATCCTCAATCCTCAATCCTCAATCCTCATTCTTCAATCCTCAATACCCAATACTCAATCTTCAATCCTCAATCCTCAATCATCAATCTTCAATCCTCAATCCTCAACCCTCAATACTCAATCTTCAATCCTCAATCCTCAGTCATCAAACCTCAATCCTCAATCGTCATTCTTCAATCCTCAATACCGAATCCTCAATCTTCAATCCTCAATCCTGAATCCTCAATTCTCAATCCTGAATTCCCAATCCTCATACTTCAATCCTCAATACTCAATCTTCAAAACTCAATCCTCAATCCTCAATCCTCAATCCTCATTCTTCAATCCTCAATACCCAATCCTCAATCTTCAACCCTCAATCCTCAATCCTCAATTCTCAATCCTCAATCCTCAGCCCTCAAACCTCAATTCTGAATCCTCAATCCTGAATCCTCAATCTTCGGCCCTCAGTCCTCAACAATCAGTTGTCAATCCTCAATACTCAATAGAATATCCTCAATTCACAGTTTTCAATACTCAATACTCAATCTGCAATCTTCAAACATCTATCCACAAACATCAATTCTCATCACTCAACCCTCACCACTCAGTCCTCAATATTCAATCCTCAATCCTCAATCCTGAATCCTCAATCGTCAATCGTGAATCCTCAATACTCAATATTCAATCCTCAATCCTCAATCCTCAATCCTCAATTCTCAATCCTCAATCATCGGTCCTCAGACCTCAAACATCAATACTCAACCCTCAGTCCTCGTCCTCAATCCACAACCCTCAATCCTCAATCCTCGATCTTCAATCATCAATATACAATCTTCAGTCCTCAATCCTCAATACTCAATTATCAATCCTCAATCCTCACTGTTCAATCCGCGATACCCAATCCTCAAAGTTCAATCCTCAATGCTCAATCCTCAATCCTCAATCCTCAATCCTCAATCCTCAATCCTCAATCCTCAATCCTCAGTCCCCAAACCTCAAACATCAATCTTCAATCCTCAATACTCAACCTTCAATCCTCAATCCTCAATACCCAATCCTCAATCCTCAATCCTCAATCGTCGGTCTTCAATCCTCAATACTCAATCTTCAATCCTCAATCCTCAATCCTCAATCCTCAATCCTCATTCTTCAATCCTCAATACCCAATCCTCAATCTCCAATCCTCAATCCTCAGTCCTCAATTCTCGACCCTCAATCCTCAGTCCTCAGCCCTCAAACCTCAAACCTCAAACCTCAGCCCTCATCCTCAATCCTCAACCCTCAATACTCAATCTTCAATCCTCAATCCTCTACCCTCAATACTCAATCTTCAATCCTCAATCCTCAGACATCAAACCTCAATTCTGAATCCTCAATCCTGAATCCTCAACCTTCAATCCTCAATACCCAATCCTCAATCTTCAATCCTCAATCCTCAATCCTCAATCCACAATCCTCAATATTCAATCCTCAATACTCAATCTTCAATCCTCAATCCTCAATCCTCAATCCTCAATCCTCAATGCTCAATCCTCAACCCTCAATCTTCAAACCTCAATACTCAATCTGCAATCCTCAATCCTCAATCCTGAATCCTCAATCCTCATTTTTCAATCCTCAATACCGAATCCTCAATCTTCAATCCTCAATCCTGAATCCTCAATTCTCAATCCTGAATTCCCAATCCTCATACTTCAAACATCAATACTCAACCCTCAGTCCTCGTCCTCAATCCGCAACCGTCAATCCTCAATCTTCAATCATCAATATTCAATCCTCAATCCTCAATCCTCAATTCCCAAACCTCAATCCTCAATCCTCAATTCTCAATCCTCAATCCTCAACAATCAATCGTCAGTCTTCAATCCTCAATACTCAATCTTCAATCCTCATTCCTCAATCCTCAATCCTCAATCCTCATTCTTCATTCCTCAATACCCAATCCTCGATCTTCAATCCTCAATCCTCAATCCTCAATTCTCAATCCTCCATCCTCAGTCCTCAGTCCTCAAACATCAATCCTCAAACCTCAGCCCTCATCCTCAATCCTCAATCCTCAATCTTCAATCCTCAATCCGCAATCCTCGATACTCAATCTTCAATCCTCAATACTCAGTCCTCAAACCTCAATCCTGAATCCTCAATCCTGAGTCCTCAATCTTCAATCATCAATCCCCAATCCTCAACCTTCAATCCTCAATACTCGATCTTCAATCCTCAATCGTCAATCCTCATTCCTCAATCCTCAATCCTGAATCCTCAATCTTCAATCCTCAATTCTCAACCTGCAATCCTCAATCCTCAATCCTCAATCCTCAATCCTCAGTCCCCACACCTCAATCCTCAATCTTCAATCCTCAATACTCAATCTTCAATCCTCAATCCTCAATCCTCAATCTTCAATCCTCATTCTTCAATCCTCAATACCCAATACTCAATCTTCAATCCTCAATCCTCAACCCTCAATCCTCAGTGCTCAGTCCTCAAACCTCAATCCTCAACCCTCAGCACTCATCCTCAATCCTCAATCCTCAATCCTCAATCCTCAATCTTCAATCCACAATACTCAATCTTCAATCCTCAATCCTCAGCCCTCAAACCTCAATTCTGAATCCTCAATCCTGAAACCTCAATCTTCGGCCACCAGTCCTCAACAATCAGTTGTCAATCCTCAATCCTCAATAGAATATCCTCAATTCACAGTTTTCAATACTCAATACTCAATCTGCAATCTTCAAACCTATAACCACAAACAACAATTCTCATCACTCAACTCTGAACGCTAAGTCCTCAATGTTCAATCCTCAATCCTCAATTCTCAATCTTCAATCCCCAATACTGAGTCTTCAATCATCAATCCTCAATCATCAATCCTCAATCCTCAATCCTCAATCCTCAATCCTCAGTAATCAACCCTCAATCTTCAATACTCAATCGTCAATCCTCAGTCCTCCATCCTCAATCCTCAATCCTCGTTCCTCAAACCTCAATCCTCAGTCCTCCATCCTCAATCCTCAATCCTCGTTCCTCAAACCTCAATCCTCAACCCTCAGTCCTCACCCTCAATCCTCAATCCTCAATCCTCAATCCTCAATCCTCAATCGTCAATCCTCAATCCCCAATCCTCAATCTTCAATCCTCAATCGTCAAACCTCAATCCTCAATCCTCAATCCTCAATCCTCAATCTTCAATCCTCAATACTCAATCTTCAATCCTCAATACTCAATCCTCAATCCTCAAACCTCAATCCTCAATCCTCAATCCTCAATCCTCAATCCTCAATCCTCAATCCTCATTCTTCAATCCTCAATACCCAATCCTCAATCTCCAATCCTCAATCCTCAATCCTCAATTCTCAGTCCTCAAACCTCAATTCTGAATCCTCAATCCTGAATCCTCAATCTTCGGTCCTCAGTCCTCAACAATCAGTTGTCAATCCTCAATCCTCAATAGAATATCCTCAATTCACAGTTTTCAATACTGAATACTCAATCTGCAATCTTCACACCTCTATCCACAAACATCGATTCTCATCACTCAACCCTCAACACTCAGTCCTCGATATTCAATCCTCAATTCTGAATCCTCAATCCTCAATCGTCAATCGTCAATCCTCAATACTCAATATTCAATCCTCAATCCTCAATCCTCAATCCTCAATCCTCAATCCTCATTCTTCAATCCTCAATACCCAATCCTCAATCTTCAATCCTCAATCCTCAACCCTCAATACTCAATCTTCAATCCTCAATCCTCAGTCATCAAACCTCAATCCTCAATCCTCAATCCTCAATCCTCAATCCACAATCCTCAATCGTCAGTCTTCAATCCTCAATCCTCAATGCGCAATCCTCAAACCTCAATCTTCAATCCTCAATACTCAATCTGCAATCCTCAATCCTCAATCCTGAATCCTCAATCCTCATTCTTCAATCTTCAATACCGAATCCTCAATCTTCAATCCTCAATCCTGAATCCTCAATTCTCTATCCTGAATTCCCAATCCTCATACTTCAATCCTCAATACTCAATCTTCAATACTCAATCCTCAATCCTCAATACTCACTCCTCATTCTTCAATCCTCAATACCCAATCCTCAATCCACAATCCTCAATCTTCAATCTTCAATACTCAATCTTCAATCCTCAATCCTCAATCCTCAATGCTCAATCCTCAAACCTCAGTCTTCAATCCTCAATACTCAATCTGCAATCCTCAATCCTCAATCCTGAATCCTCAATCCTCATTCTTCAATCCTCAATACCGAATCCTCAATATTCAATCCTCAATCCTGAATCCTCAATTCTCAATCCTGAATTCCCAATCCTCATACTTCAATCCTCAATACTCAATCTTCAATACTCAATCCTCAATCCTCAATCCTCAATCCTCATTCTTCAATCCTCAATACCCAATTCTCAATCTTCAATCCTCAATCCTCAATCCTCAATTCTGAGTCCTCAATCCTCAATCTTCAATCCTCATTCTTCAATCCTCAATACCCAATCCTCAATCTTCAATCCTCAATCCTCAATCCCCAACTCTCGATCCACAATCCTCGATCCTCATACCTCATACATCAATACTCAGCCCTCAGTCCTCGTCCTCAATCCACAACCCTCAATCCTCAATCCTCAATCTTCAATCATCAATATACAATCTTCAGTCCTCAATGCTCAATACTCAATCCTCAATCCTCAATCCTCAATGTTCAATCCGCGATACCCAATCCTCAGTCTTCAATTCTCAATCCTCAATCCTCAATCCTCAATCCTCAGTCCTCAGTCCTCAAACCTCAATCCTGAATCCTCAATCCTCAATTGAATATCCTCTGTTCAGAGCTTTCAATACGCAATACTCAATCTGCAATCCTCAAATCTCTAACCACAAACATCAATTCTCATCACTCAACCCTCAACACTCAGTCCCCAATCCTCAACCCTCAATCCTCAATCTTCAATCCTCAACCCTCAACCCTCAATACTCAATCTTCAATCCTCAATCCTCAGTCATCAAACCTCAATTCTGAATCCTCAATCCTGAATCCTCAACCTTCAGTCCTCAATACCCAATCCTCAATCTTCAATCCTCAATCCTCAATCCTCAATCCACAATCCTCAATCTTCAATCCTCAATACTCTATCTTCAATCCTCAATCCTCAATCCTCAATGCTCAATCCTCAATCCTCAATCTTCAATTCTCAATACTCAATCTGCAATCCTCAATCCTCAATCCTGAATCCTCAATCCTCATTCTTCAATCCTCAATACCGAATCCTCAATCTTCAATCCTCAATCCTGAATCCTCAATTCTCAATCCTGAATTCCCAATCCTCATACTTCAATCCTCAATACTCAATCTTCAATACTCAATCCTCAATCCTCAATCCTCAATCCTCATTCTTCAATCCTCAATTCTCAATCCTCAATCCTCAGTCTTCAATCCTCATTCTTCAATCCTCAATACCCAATACTCAATCTTCAATCCTCAATCCTCAACCCTCAATCCTCAGCCCTCAGTCCTCAAACCTCAATCCTCAACCCTCAGCACTCATCCTCAATCATCAATCCTCAATCCTCAAAACTCAATCTTCAATCCTCAATACTCAATCTTCAATCCTCAATCCTCAGACCTCAAACCTCAATTCTGAATCCTCAATCCTGAAACCTCAATCTTCGGCCACCAGTCCTCAACAATCAGTTGTCAATCCTCAATCCTCAATAGAATATCCTCAATTCACAGTTTCCAAAACTCAATACTCAATCTGCAATCTTCAATCCTCTATCCACAAACATCAATTCTCATCACTCAACCCTCAACACTCAGTCCTCAATATTCAATCCTCAATTCTCAATCCTCAATCCTCAATCGTCAATCGTCAATCCTCAATACTCAATATTCAATCCTCAATCCCCAATCCTCAATCCTCAATCCTCATTCTTCAATCCTCAATACCCAATCCTCAATCTTCAATTCTCAATCCTCAATCCTCAACTCTCAATCCCCAATCCTCAATCTTCAATCCTCATTCTTCAATCGTCAATACTCAATACTCAATCTTCAATCCTCAGTCCTCAAACCTCAGTTCTCAATCCTCATTCCTCAGTCCTCAGTACTCAATCCTCAATTCTCAATCCTCAATCTTCAATCTTCAATCCTCATCCTTCAGTCCTCAATACCCAATACTCAACCTTCAATCATCAATCCTCAATCCTCAATTCTCAATCCTCAATCCTCAGTCCTCAGTCCTCAAACCTCAATCCTCAACCCTCAGCACACATCGTCAATCCTCAGTCCTCAATCCTCAATCCTCAACCTTCAATCCCCAATACTCAATCTTCAATCCTCAATCCTCAATTCTCAATCCTCAATACTCAGTCTTCAATGCTCAATGCTGAGTCCTCAAACCTCGATTCTGAATCCTCAATCCTGAATCCTCTATCTTCAATCCTCAATCCCCAATCCTCAACCTTCAATCCTCAATACTCGGTCTTCAATCCTCAATCCTCAATCCTCAATCCTCAATCCTCAATCCTGAATCCTCAATCTTCAATCCTCAATACTCAATCTGCAATCCTCAATCCTCATCCCTCAATCCTCAATGTTTAATCCTCAATACCCAATCCCCAATCTTCAATATTCAATCCTCAATCCTCAATCCTCGATCCTCGATCCTCAATCCTCAGTCCTCAAACTTCAATCCTGAATCATCAACCCTGAATCCTCAATCTTCGGCCCTCAGTCCTCAACAATCAGTTGTCAATCCTCAATCCTCAATAGAATATCCTCAATTCACAGTTTTCAATACACAATACTCAATCTGCAATCTTCAAACCTCTATCCACAAACATCAACTCTCATCACTCAACCCTCAACACTCAGTCCTCAATATTCAAACCTCAATTCTCAATCCTCAATCCTCAATCGTCAATCGTCGATCCTCAATACTCAATATTCAATCCTCAATCCTCAATCCTCAATCCTCAATCCTCATTCTTCAATCCTCAATACCCGATCATCAATCTTCAATCCTCAATCCTCAATCCTCAATCCTCAATCCTCATTCTTCAATCCTCAATACCCAATACTCAATCTTCAATCCTCAATCCTCAATCCTCAATCTTCAATCCTCAATCCTCAACCCTCAATACTCAATCTTCAATCCTCAATCCTCAGTCATCAAACCTCAATCCTCAATCGTCATTCTTCAATCCTCAATACCGAATCCTCAATCTTCAATCCTCAATCCTGAATCCTCAATTCTCAATCCTGAATTCCCAATCCTCATACTTCAATCCTCAATACTCAATCTTCAAAACTCAATCCTCAATCCTCAATCCTCAATCCTCATTCTTCAATCCTCAATACCCAATCCTCAATCTTCAACCCTCAATCCTCAATCCTCAATTCTCAATCCTCAATCCTCAGCCCTCAAACCTCAATTCTGAATCCTCAATCCTGAATCCTCAATCTTCGGCCCTCAGTCCTCAACAATCAGTTGTCAATCCTCAATACTCAATAGAATATCCTCAATTCACAGTTTTCAATACTCAATACTCAATCTGCAATCTTCAAACATCTATCCACAAACATCAATTCTCATCACTCAACCCTCACCACTCAGTCCTCAATATTCAATCCTCAATCCTCAATCCTGAATCCTCAATCGTCAATCGTGAATCCTCAATACTCAATATTCAATCCTCAATCCTCAATCCTCAATCCTCAATTCTCCATCCTCAATCATCGGTCCTCAGACCTCAAACAACAATACTCAACCCTCAGTCCTCGTCCTCAATCCACAACCCTCAATCCTCAATCCTCGATCTTCAATCATCAATATACAATCTTCAGTCCTCAATCCTCAATACTCAATTATCAATCCTCAATCCTCACTGTTCAATCCGCGATACCCAATCCTCAAAGTTCAATCCTCAATGCTCAATCCTCAATCCTCAATCCTCAATCCTCAATCCTCAATCCTCAATCCTCAATCCTCAGTCCCCAAACCTCAAACATCAATCTTCAATCCTCAATACTCAACCTTCAATCCTCAATCCTCAATACCCAATCCTCAATCCTCAATCCTCAATCGTCGGTCTTCAATCCTCAATACTCAATCTTCAATCCTCAATCCTCAATCCTCAATCCTCAATCCTCATTCTTCAATCCTCAATACCCAATCCTCAATCTCCAATCCTCAATCCTCAGTCCTCAATTCTCAACCCTCAATCCTCAGTCCTCAGCCCTCAAACCTCAATCCTCAAACCTCAGCCCTCATCCTCAATCCTCAACCCTCAATACTCAATCTTCAATCCTCAATCCTCTACCCTCAATACTCAATCTTCAATCCTCAATCCTCAGACATCAAACCTCAATTCCGAATCCTCAATCCTGAAACCTCAATCTTCGGCCACCAGTCCTCAACAATCAGTTGTCAATCCTCAATCCTCAATAGAATATCCTCAATTCACAGTTTTCAAAACTCAATACTCAATCTGCAATCTTCAAACCTCTATCCACAAACATCAATTCTCATCACTCAACCCTCAACACTCAGTCCTCAATATTCAATCCTCAATTCTCAATCCTCAATCCTCAATCGTCAATCGTCAATCCTCAATACTCAATATTCAATCCTCAATCCCCAATCCTCAATCCTCAATCCTCATTCTTCAATCCTCAATACCCAATCCTCAATCCTCAATTCTCAATCCTCAATCCTCAACTCTCAATCCCCAATCCTCAATCTTCAATCCTCATTCTTCAATCGTCAATACTCAATACTCAATCTTCAATCCTCAGTCCTCAAACCTCAGTTCTCAATCCTCATTCCTCAGTCCTCAGTACTCAATCCTCAATTCTCAATCCTCAATCTTCAATCTTCAATCCTCATCCTTCAGTCCTCAATACCCAATACTCAACCTTCAATCATCAATCCTCAATCCTCAATTCTCAATCCTCAATCCTCAGTCCTCAGTCCTCAAACCTCAATCCTCAACCCTCAGCACACATCGTCAATCCTCAGTCCTCAATCCTCAATCCTCAACCTTCAATCCCCAATACTCAATCTTCAATCCTCAATCCTCAATTCTCAATCCTCAATACTCAGTCTTCAATGCTCAATGCTGAGTCCTCAAACCTCGATTCTGAATCCTCAATCCTGAATCCTCTATCTTCAATCCTCAATCCCCAATCCTCAACCTTCAATCCTCAATACTCGGTCTTCAATCCTCAATCCTCAATCCTCAATCCTCAATCCTCAATCCTCAATCCTGAATCCTCAATCTTCAATCCTCAATACTCAATCTGCAATCCTCAATCCTCATCCCTCAATCCTCAATGTTTAATCCTCAATACCCAATCCCCAATCTTCAATATTCAATCCTCAATCCTCAATCCTCGATCCTCGATCCTCAATCCTCAGTCCTCAAACTTCAATCCTGAATCATCAACCCTGAATCCTCAATCTTCGGCCCTCAGTCCTCAACAATCAGTTGTCAATCCTCAATCCTCAATAGAATATCCTCAATTCACAGTTTTCAATACACAATACTCAATCTGCAATCTTCAAACCTCTATCCACAAACATCAACTCTCATCACTCAACCCTCAACACTCAGTCCTCAATATTCAAACCTCAATTCTCAATCCTCAATCCTCAATCGTCAATCGTCGATCCTCAATACTCAATATTCAATCCTCAATCCTCAATCCTCAATCCTCAATCCTCATTCTTCAATCCTCAATACCCAATCATCAATCTTCAATCCTCAATCCTCAATCCTCAATCCTCAATCCTCATTCTTCAATCCTCAATACCCAATACTCAATCTTCAATCCTCAATCCTCAATCCTCAATCTTCAATCCTCAATCCTCAACCCTCAATACTCAATCTTCAATCCTCAATCCTCAGTCATCAAACCTCAATCCTCAATCGTCATTCTTCAATCCTCAATACCGAATCCTCAATCTTCAATCCTCAATCCTGAATCCTCAATTCTCAATCCTGAATTCCCAATCCTCATACTTCAATCCTCAATACTCAATCTTCAAAACTCAATCCTCAATCCTCAATCCTCAATCCTGATTCTTCAATCCTCAATACCCAATCTTCAATCTTCAACCCTCAATCCTCAATCCTCAATTCTCAATCCTCAATCCTCAGCCCTCAAACCTCAATTCTGAATCCTCAATCCTGAATCCTCAATCTTCGGCCCTCAGTCCTCAACAATCAGTTGTCAATCCTCAATACTCAATAGAATATCCTCAATTCACAGTTTTCAATACTCAATACTCAATCTGCAATCTTCAAACATCTATCCACAAACATCAATTCTCATCACTCAACCCTCACCACTCAGTCCTCAATATTCAATCCTCAATCCTCAATCCTGAATCCTCAATCGTCAATCGTGAATCCTCAATACTCAATATTCAATCCTCAATCCTCAATCCTCAATCCTCAATTCTCAATCCTCAATCATCGGTCCTCAGACCTCAAACATCAATACTCAACCCTCAGTCCTCGTCCTCAATCCACAACCCTCAATCCTCAATCCTCGATCTTCAATCATCAATATACAATCTTCAGTCCTCAATCCTCAATACTCAATTATCAATCCTCAATCCTCACTGTTCAATCCGCGATACCCAATCCTCAAAGTTCAATCCTCAATGCTCAATCCTCAATCCTCAATCCTCAATCCTCAATCCTCAATCCTCAATCCTCAATCCTCAGTCCCCAAACCTCAAACATCAATCTTCAATCCTCAATACTCAACCTTCAATGCTCAATCCTCAATACCCAATCCTCAATCCTCAATCCTCAATCGTCGGTCTTCAATCCTCAATACTCAATCTTCAATCCTCAATCCTCAATCCTCAATCCTCAATCCTCATTCTTCAATCCTCAATACCCAATCCTCAATCTCCAATCCTCAATCCTCAGTCCTCAATTCTCAACCCTCAATCCTCAGTCCTCAGCCCTCAAACCTCAATCCTCAAACCTCAGCCCTCATCCTCAATCCTCAACCCTCAATACTCAATCTTCAATCCTCAATCCTCTACCCTCAATACTCAATCTTCAATCCTCAATCCTCAGACATCAAACCTCAATTCTGAATCCTCAATCCTGAATCCTCAACCTTCAATCCTCAATACCCAATCCTCAATCTTCAATCCTCAATCCTCAATCCTCAATCCACAATCCTCAATATTCAATCCTCAATACTCAATCTTCAATCCTCAATCCTCAATCCTCAATCCTCAATCCTCAATGCTCAATCCTCAACCCTCAATCTTCAAACCTCAATACTCAATCTGCAATCCTCAATCCTCAATCCTGAATCCTCAATCCTCATTCTTCAATCCTCAATACCGAATCCTCAATCTTCAATCCTCAATCCTGAATCCTCAATTCTCAATCCTGAATTCCCAATCCTCATGCTTCAAACATGAATACTCAACGCTCAGTCCTCGTCCTCAATCCACAACCGTCAATCCTCAATCTTCAATCATCAATATTCAATCCTCAATACTCAATCCGCGATCCTCAATCCTCATCCCTCAATCCTCAATGTTCAATGCTCAATACCCAATCCTCAATCTTCAATCCTCAAACCTCAATCCTCAATCCTCAAACCTCAATACTCAGTCCTCAAATCTCAATCCTGAATCCTCAATCCTGAATCTTAATTCTTCGGCCCTCAGTCCTCAACAATGAGTTGTCAATCCTCAATCCTCAATAGAATATCCTCAGTTCCGTGTTTTCAATACGCAATACTCAATCTGCAATCTTCAAGTCTCTATCCACAAACATTAATTCTCATCACTCAACCCTCAGCACTCAGTACCCTGTACTCAATCTTCAATCCTCAATCCTCAATCCTCAATCCTCAATCCTCAATCTTCAATCCTCAATACTCAATCTTCAATCCTCAATCCTCAATCCTCAATCCTCAATCTTCATTCCTCAATCCTCAATCCTCAATCCTCAATCCTCATTCTTCCATCCTCAATACCCTATCCTCAATCTTCAATCCTCAATACTCCATCCTCAATTCTCAATCCTCAATCCTCGGTCCTCAGACCTCAAACATCAATACTCAACCCTCAGTCTTCGTCCTCAATCCACAACCCTCAGTCCTCAACCCTCAATCTTCAATCATCAATATACAATCTTCAGTCCTCAATCGTCAATACTCAATTATCAATCCTCAATCCTCAATGTTCAATCCGCGATACCCAATCCTCAAAGTTCAATCCTCAACACTCAATCCTCAATCCTCAATCCTCAATCCTCAATCCTCAATCCTCAATCCTCAATCCTCAGTCCCCAAACCTCGATCATCAATCTTCAATCCTCAATCCTCAATCCTCAATCCTCAATCCTCAATCCTCAATCCTCAATCCTCAATCCTCAATCCTCAGTCCCCAAACCTCAATCATCAATCCTCAACCCTCAATACTCAATCTTCAATCCTCAATACTCAATCTTCAATCCTCAATCCTCAATCCTCAATCCTCAATCCTCATTCCTCAATCCTCAATCCTCAATCCTCAGTCCTCATTCTTCAATCCTCATTACCCAATCCTCTATCTTCAATCCTCAATTCTCAATCCTCAATTCTCAATCCTCAATCCTCGGTCCTCAGACCTCAAACATCAATACTCAACCCTCTGTCCTCGTCCTCAATCCACAACCCTCAATCCTCAATCATCAATCTTCAATCATCAATATACAATCTTCAGTCCTCAATCGTCAATACTCAATTATCAATCCTCAATCCTCAATGTTCAATCCGCGATACCCAATCCTCAAAGTTCAATCCTCAATACTCAATCCTCAATCCTCAATCCTCAATCCTCAATCCTCAATCCTCAATCCTCAATCCTCAGTCCTCAAACCTCAATCCTGAATCCTCAATCCTGAATCCTCAATCTTCGGCCCACAGTCCTCAACAATGGGTTGTCAATCCTCAATCCTCAATAGAATATCCTCAATTCACAGTTTTCAATACACAATACTCAATCTGCAATCTTCAAACCTCTATCCACAAACATCAACTCTCATCACTCAACCCTCAACACTCAGTCCTCAATATTCAAACCTCAATTCTCAATCCTCAATCCTCAATCGTCAATCGTCGATCCTCAATACTCAATATTCAATCCTCAATCCTCAATCCTCAATCCTCAATCCTCATTCTTCAATCCTCAATACCCAATCATCAATCTTCAATCCTCAATCCTCAATCCTCAATCCTCAATCCTCATTCTTCAATCCTCAATACCCAATACTCAATCTTCAATCCTCAATCCTCAATCCTCAATCTTCAATCCTCAATCCTCAACCCTCAATACTCAATCTTCAATCCTCAATCCTCAGTCATCAAACCTCAATCCTCAATCGTCATTCTTCAATCCTCAATACCGAATCCTCAATCTTCAATCCTCAATCCTGAATCCTCAATTCTCAATCCTGAATTCCCAATCCTCATACTTCAATCCTCAATACTCAATCTTCAAAACTCAATCCTCAATCCTCAATCCTCAATCCTGATTCTTCAATCCTCAATACCCAATCTTCAATCTTCAACCCTCAATCCTCAATCCTCAATTCTCAATCCTCAATCC
Organism: Calliopsis andreniformis; assembly: GCF_051401765.1. Lineage (NCBI taxonomy): Eukaryota > Metazoa > Arthropoda > Insecta > Hymenoptera > Andrenidae > Calliopsis > Calliopsis andreniformis. Next base: position 485,692 of record NW_027480550.1, on the reverse strand, counting down.
TCAGCCCTCAAACCTCAATTCTGAATCCTCAATCCTGAATCCTCAATCTTCGGCCCTCAGTCCTCAACAATCAGTTGTCAATCCTCAATACTCAATAGAATATCCTCAATTCACAGTTTTCAATACTCAATACTCAATCTGCAATCTTCAAACATCTATCCACAAACATCAATTCTCATCACTCAACCCTCACCACTCAGTCCTCAATATTCAATCCTCAATCCTCAATCCTGAATCCTCAATCGTCAATCGTGAATCCTCAATACTCAATATTCAATCCTCAATCCTCAATCCTCAATCCTCAATTCTCAATCCTCAATCATCGGTCCTCAGACCTCAAACATCAATACTCAACCCTCAGACCTCGTCCTCAATCCACAACCCTCAATCCTCAATCCTCGATCTTCAATCATCAATATACAATCTTCAGTCCTCAATCCTCAATACTCAATTATCAATCCTCAATCCTCACTGTTCAATCCGCGATACCCAATCCTCAAGGTTCAATCCTCAATGCTCAATCCTCAATCCTCAATCCTCAATCCTCAATCCTCAATCCTCAATCCTCAATCCTCAGTCCCCAAACCTCAAACATCAATCTTCAATCCTCAATACTCAACCTTCAATGCTCAATCCTCAATACCCAATCCTCAATCCTCAATCCTCAATCGTCGGTCTTCAATCCTCAATACTCAATCTTCAATCCTCAATCCTCAATCCTCAATCCTCAATCCTCATTCTTCAATCCTCAATACCCAATCCTCAATCTCCAATCCTCAATCCTCAGTCCTCAATTCTCAACCCTCAATCCTCAGTCCTCAGCCCTCAAACCTCAATCCTCAAACCTCAGCCCTCATCCTCAATCCTCAACCCTCAATACTCAATCTTCAATCCTCAATCCTCTACCCTCAATACTCAATCTTCAATCCTCAATCCTCAGACATCAAACCTCAATTCTGAATCCTCAATCCTGAATCCTCAACCTTCAATCCTCAATACCCAATCCTCAATCTTCAATCCTCAATCCTCAATCCTCAATCCACAATCCTCAATATTCAATCCTCAATACTCAATCTTCAATCCTCAATCCTCAATCCTCAATCCTCAATCCTCAATGCTCAATCCTCAACCCTCAATCTTCAAACCTCAATACTCAATCTGCAATCCTCAATCCTCAATCCTGAATCCTCAATCCTCATTTTTCAATCCTCAATACCGAATCCTCAATCTTCAATCCTCAATCCTGAATCCTCAATTCTCAATCCTGAATTCCCAATCCTCATACTTCAAACATCAATACTCAACCCTCAGTCCTCGTCCTCAATCCGCAACCGTCAATCCTCAATCTTCAATCATCAATATTCAATCCTCAATCCTCAATCCGCGATCCTCAATCCTCATCCCTCAATCCTCAATGTTCAATGCTCAATACCCAATCCTCAATCTTCAATCCTCAATCCTCAATCCTCAATCCTCAAACCTCAATACTCAGTCCTCAAATCTCAATCCTGAATGCTCAATCCTGAATCTTAATTCTTCGGCCTTCAGTCCTCAACAATGGGTTGTCAATCCTCAATCCTCAATAGAATATCCTCAGTTCAGAGTTTTCAATACGCAATACTCAATCTGCAATCTTCAAGTCTCTATCCACAAACATCAATTCTCATCACTCAACCCTCAACACTCAGTCCCCTATCCTCAATCTTCAATCCTCAATCCTCAATCCTCAATCCTCAATCCTCAACCTTCAATCCTCAATACTCAATCTTCAATCCTCAATCCTCAATCCTCAATCCTCAATCTTCATTCCTCAATCCTCAATCCTCAATCCTCAATCCTCATTCTTCAATCCTCAATACCCAATCCTCAATCTTCAATCCTCAATACTCAATCCTCAATTCTCAATCCTCAATCCTCGGTCCTCAGACCTCAAACATCAATACTCAACCCTCAGTCCTCGTCCTCAATCCACAACCCTCAATCCTCAATCCTCAATCTTCAATCATCAATATACAATCTTCTGTCCTCAATCGTCAATACTCAATTATCAATCTTCAATGCTCAATGTTCAATCCGCGATACCCAATCCTCAAAGTTCAATCCTCAATCCTCAATTCTCAACCCTCAATCCTCAGTCCTCAGTCCTCAAACCTCAATCCTCAACCCTCAGCACTCATCCTCAATCCTCAATCCTCAATCCTCAATCCTCAATCTTCAATCCACAATACTCAATCTTCAATCCTCAATCCTCAGCCCTCAAACCTCAATTCTGAATCCTCAATCCTGAATCCTCAATCTTCGGCCCTCAGTCCTCAACAATCAGTTGTCAATCCTCAATCCTCAATAGAATATCCTTAATTCACAGTTTTCAATACTCAATACTCAATCTGCAATCTTCAAACCTCTATCCACAAACATCAATTCTCATCACTCAACCCTCAACACTCAGTCCTCAATATTCAATCCTCAATTCTCAATCCTCAATCCTCAATCGTCAATCGTGAATCCTCAATACTCAATATTCAATCCTCAATCCTCAATCCTCTATCCTCAATCCTCATTCTTCAATCCTCAACACCCAATCCTCAATCCTCAATCCTCAACTCTCAATCCCCAATCCTCAATCTTCAATCCTCATTCTTCAATCGTCAATACCCAATACTCAATCTTCAATCCTCAGTCGTCAATCCTCAGTTCTCAATCCTCAATCCTCAATTCTCAATCCTCAATCCTCGGTCCTCAGACCTCAAACATCAATACTCAACCCTCAGTCCTCGTCCTCAATCCACAACCCTCAATCCTCAATCCTCAACCTTCAATCATCAATATACAATCTTCAGTCCTCAATCCTCAATACTCAATTATCAATCCTCAATCCTCACTGTTCAATCCGCGATACCCAATCCTCAAAGTTCAATCCTCAATGCTCAATCCTCAATTCTCAACCCTCAATCCTCAGTCCTCAGTTCTCAAACCTCAATCCTCAACCCTCAGCCCTCATCCTCAATCCTCAACCCTCAATCCTCAATCTTCAATCCTCAATCCTCAACCCTCAATACTCAATCTTCAATCCTCAATCCTCAGTCATCAAACCTCAATTCTGAATCCTCAATCCTGAATCCTCAACCTTCAATCCTCAATACCCAATACTCAATCTTCAATCCTCAATCCTCAATCCCCAATCCTCAATCCACAATCCTCAATCTTCAATCCTCAATACTCAATCTTCAATCCTCAATCCTCAATCCTCAATCCTCAATCCTCAATGCTCAATCATCAATCCTCAATCTTCAATCCTCAATACTCAATGTGCAATCCTCAATCCTCAATCCTGAATCCTCAATCCTCATTCTTCAATCCTCAATACCGAATCCTCAATCTTCAATCCTCAATCCTGAATCCTCAATTCTCAATCCTCAATTCCCAATCCTCATGCTTCAAACATGAATACTCAACGCTCAGTCCTCGTCCTCAATCCACAACCGTCAATCCTCAATCTTCAATCATCAATATTCAATCCTCAATACTCAATCCGCGATCCTCAATCCTCATCCCTCAATCCTCAATGTTCAATGCTCAATACCCAATCCTCAATCTTCAATCCTCAAACCTCAATCCTCAATCCTCAAACCTCAATACTCAGTCCTCAAATCTCAATCCTGAATCCTCAATCCTGAATCTTAATTCTTCGGCCCTCAGTCCTCAACAATGAGTTGTCAATCCTCAATCCTCAATAGAATATCCTCAGTTCCGTGTTTTCAATACGCAATACTCAATCTGCAATCTTCAAGTCTCTATCCACAAACATTAATTCTCATCACTCAACCCTCAGCACTCAGTACCCTGTACTCAATCTTCAATCCTCAATCCTCAATCCTCAATCCTCAATCCTCAATCTTCAATCCTCAATACTCAATCTTCAATCCTCAATCCTCAATCCTCAATCCTCAATCTTCATTCCTCAATCCTCAATCCTCAATCCTCAATCCTCATTCTTCAATCCTCAATACCCTATCCTCAATCTTCAATCCTCAATACTCCATCCTCAATTCTCAATCCTCAATCCTCGGTCCTCAGACCTCAAACATCAATACTCAACCCTCAGTCTTCGTCCTCAATCCACAACCCTCAGTCCTCAACCCTCAATCTTCAATCATCAATATACAATCTTCAGTCCTCAATCGTCAATACTCAATTATCAATCCTCAATCCTCAATGTTCAATCCGCGATACCCAATCCTCAAAGTTCAATCCTCAACACTCAATCCTCAATCCTCAATCCTCAATCCTCAATCCTCAATCCTCAATCCTCAATCCTCAGTCCCCAAACCTCGATCATCAATCTTCAATCCTCAATCCTCAATCCTCAATCCTCAATCCTCAATCCTCAATCCTCAATCCTCAATCCTCAATCCTCAGTCCCCAAACCTCAATCATCAATCTTCAACCCTCAATACTCAATCTTCAATCCTCAATACTCAATCTTCAATCCTCAATCCTCAATCCTCAATCCTCAATCCTCATTCCTCAATCCTCAATCCTCAATCCTCAGTCCTCATTCTTCAATCCTCATTACCCAATCCTCTATCTTCAATCCTCAATTCTCAATCCTCAATTCTCAATCCTCAATCCTCGGTCCTCAGACCTCAAACATCAATACTCAACCCTCTGTCCTCGTCCTCAATCCACAACCCTCAATCCTCAATCATCAATCTTCAATCATCAATATACAATCTTCAGTCCTCAATCGTCAATACTCAATTATCAATCCTCAATCCTCAATGTTCAATCCGCGATACCCAATCCTCAAAGTTCAATCCTCAATACTCAATCCTCAATCCTCAATCCTCAATCCTCAATCCTCAATCCTCAATCCTCAATCCTCAGTCCTCAAACCTCAATCCTGAATCCTCAATCCTGAATCCTCAATCTTCGGCCCACAGTCCTCAACAATGGGTTGTCAATCCTCAATCCTCAATAGAATATCCTCAGTTCAGAGGTTTCAATACGCAATACTCAATCTGCAATCTTCAAACCTCTATCCACAAACATCAATTCTCATCACTCAACCCTCAACACTCAGTACTCAATGTTCAATCCTCAATCCTCAATCCTCAATCCTCAATCGTCAATTCTCAATCCCCAATCCTCAATCTTCAATCCTCAATCCTCAACCCTCAATCCTCAATCCTCAATCTTCAATCCTCAATACTCAATCTTCAATCCTCAATCCTCAATCCTCAATCCCCAATCCTCAATCCACAATCCTCAACCTTCATTCCTCAATACTGAATCTTCAATCCTCAGTCTTCAATCCTCAATCCTCAATCCTCATTCTTCAATCCTCAATACCCAATCCTCAATCTTCTATCCTCAATCCTCAATCCTCAATTCTCAATCCTCAATGCTCGATCCTCAGATCTCAAACATCAATACTCAACCCTCAATCGTCAGTCTTCATTCCTCAATACTCAATCTTCAATCCTCAATCCTCTATCGTCAATCCTCAATCCTCATTCTTCAATCCTCAATACCCAATGCTCAATCATCAATCCTCAATCCTCAATCCTCAATTCTCAATCCTCAATCCTCAGTCCTCAGTCCTCAAACCTCAATCCTCAATCCTCAGCCCTCATCCTCAATCCTCAATCCTCAATCTTCAATCCTCAGTGCTCAATCCTCAATACTCAACCTTCAATCCTCAATACTCAGTCCTCAAACCTCAATTCTGAATCCTCAATCCTATATCCTCAATCTTCAATCCTCAATCCCCAATCCTCAATCTTCAATCCTCAATCCTCAACCCCAATCCTCAATCCTCAATCTTCAATCCCCATTACTCAATCTTCAATCCTCAATCCTCAATCCTCAATCCTCAATCCTCAATCATCAATCCTGAATCCTCAATCCTCATACTTCAAACATCAATACTCAAACCTCAGTCCTCGACCTCAATCCACAACCCTCAATCCTCAATCCTCAATCCTCAATCCTCAATCCTCAATCCTCAGTCCTCAAACCTCAATCTTCAATCCTCAATACTCAATCTTCAATCCTCAATCCTCAATTCTCAATCCTGAATCCTCAATCTTCAATCCTCAATCCCCAATCCTCAATCTTCAATCCTCAATCCTCAACACTCAATCCTCAATACTCAATCTTCAATACTCAATACTCAAACTTCAATCCTCAATACCCAATCCTCAGTCTTCAATCCTCCATCCTCAATCCTCAATCCTCAATCGTCAATCCTCGATCCTCAATCTTCAATCCTCAGTCCCAAATCCTCAACCTTCAATCCTCAATCCTCAACCCTCAATCTTCAATCCTCAATACTCAAACTTCAATCCTCAATCCTCAATCCTCAATCGTCAGTCTTCAATCCTCAATTCTCAATCTTCAATCCTCAATCTTCAATCCTCAATCCTCAACCCTCATTCTTCAATCCTCAATACCCAATCCTCAATCTCCAATTCTCGATCCTCAATCCTCAATTCTCAATCCACAATCCTCAGTCCTCAGTCCTCAAACCTCAATCCTCAACCCTCTAGCACTCATCCACAATCCTCAATCTTCAATCCTCAATACTCAATCTTCAATCCTCAATCCTCAGTCCTCAAACCTCAATTCTGAATCCTCAATCCTGAATTCTCAGTCTACGGCCCTCAGTCCTCAACAATCAGCTGTCAATCCTCAATACTGAATAGAATATCCTCAATTCACAGTTTTCAATACTCAATACTCAATCTGCAATCTTCAAACCTCTACCCACAAACATCAATTCTCATCACTCAACCCTTAACACTCAGTCCTCAATATTCAATCCTCAATTCTCAATCCTCAATCCTCAATGGTCAATCGTCAATCCTCAATACTCAATATTCAATCCTCAATCCTCAATCCTCAATCCTCAATCCTCATTCTTCAATCCTCAATACCCAATACTCAATCATCAATCCTCAATCCTCAATCCTCAACTCTCAATCCCCAATCCTCAATCTTCAATCCTCATTCTTCAATCGTCAATACCCAATACACAATCTTCAATCCTCAGTCCTCAATCCTCAATCCTGAATCCTCAACCCTCGGTCCTCAGTCCTCAACAATCAGATGTCAATCCTCAATCCTCAATAGAATATCATCATTTCACAGTTTTCAATACTCAATACTCAACCTGCAATCTTCAAATCTCTATCCACAAACATCAATTCTCATCACTCAACCCTCAATACTCAGTCCCCAATCCTCAATCTTCAAACCTCAATGTTCAATCCGCGATACCCTATCCTCAATGTTCAATCCTCAATACTCAATCCTCAATCCTCAATCCTCGATCCTCAATCCTCAATCCTCAATCCTCAGCCCCCAAACCTCAATCCTCAATCTTCAATCCTCAATACTCAATCTTCAATCCTCAATACTCAACCTTCAGACATCAGACCTCAACAATCAGTCGTCAATCCTCAATCCTCAATAGAATATCCTCAATTCACAGTTTTCAATACTCACTACTCAATCTGCAATCTTCAGATCTCTACCCACAAACAACGATACTCATCACTCAACCCTCAATACTCAGACCCCAACCCTCAATCTTCAAACCTAAATCCTCAATCCTCTACCATCAATCCTCAATTTTCAATCCTGAATACCCAATCTTCAATCCTCAGTCATCGATACTCCATCCTCAATCCTCAATCCTCAATCGTCAATCTCCAATCCTGAATACTCAACCTTCAATCCTCAATCCTCAATCCTCAATCTTCAATCCCCAATCCTCAGTCTACAATCCTCAATACCCAATCCTCAATCTTCAATCCTCAATCCTCAATCCTCAATTCTCAATCCTCAATCCTCAGTCCTCAGTCCTCAAACCTCAATCCTCGAACCTCAGACCTCATCGTCAATCCTCAATCGTCAATCCTCAATATTCAATCCTCAATACTCAATTTTCAATCCTCAATCCTCAATTCGCAATCCTCAATACTCAATTCTCAATCGTCAATTCTCAATCCCCAATCCTCAATCTTCAATCCTCAATCCTCAACCCTCAATCCTCAATCCTCAATCTTCAATCCTCAATACTCAATCTTCAATCCTCAATCCTCAATCCTCAATCCCCAATCCTCAATCCACAATCCTCAACCTTCATTCCTCAATACTGAATCTTCAATCCTCAGTCTTCAATCCTCAATCCTCAATCCTCATTCTTCAATCCTCAATACCCAATCCTCAATCTTCTATCCTCAATCCTCAATCCTCAATTCTCAATCCTCAATGCTCGATCCTCAGATCTCAAACATCAATACTCAACCCTCAATCGTCAGTCTTCATTCCTCAATACTCAATCTTCAATCCTCAATCCTCTATCCTCAATCCTCAATCCTCATTCTTCAATCCTCAATACCCAATGCTCAATCATCAATCCTCAATCCTCAATCCTCAATTCTCAATCCTCAATCCTCAGTCCTCAGTCCTCAAACCTCAATCCTCAATCCTCACCTCTCATCCTCAATCCTCAATCCTCAATCTTCAATCCTCAGTGCTCAATCCTCAATACTCAACCTTCAATCCTCAATACTCAGTCCTCAAACCTCAATTCTGAATCCTCAATCCTATATCCTCAATCTTCAATCCTCAATCCCCAATCCTCAATCTTCAATCCTCAATCCTCAACCCCAATCCTCAATCCTCAATCTTCAATCCCCATTACTCAATCTTCAATCCTCAATCCTCAATCCTCAATCCTCAATCCTCAATACTCAATGCTCAATCCTCAATCTTCGATCGTCAATACTCAATCTGCAATCCTCAATCCTCAATCCTCAATCCTCAATCCTCGTTCTTCAATCCTCAATACCGAATCCTCAATCTTCAATCCTCAATCCTCAATCATCAATCCTGAATCCTCAATCCCCATACTTCAAACATCAATACTCAAACCTCAGTCCTCGACCTCAATCCACAACCCTCAATCCTCAATCCTCAATCTTCAATCCTCAATCCTCAATCCTCAATACTCAATCTTCAATCCTCAATCCTCAGTCCTCAAACCTCAATTCTGAATCCCCTGTCCTGAATCCTCAATCTTCAATCCTCAATAACCAATCCTCAATCTTCAATCCTCAATCCTCAATCCTCAATTCTCGATCCTCAATCCTCAATCCTCAATCGTCAATTCTCAATCCTCAATCCTCAGTCCTCAGTCCTCAATACACAATCTTCAATTCTCAATCCTCAGCCCTCAATCCTCAAACCTCATTCTTCAATCCTCAATACCCAATCCTCAATCTTCAATCCTCAATCCTAAATCCTCAATTCTCAAACCTCAATCCTCAGTCCTCGGTCCTCAAACTTCAATCCTCAACCCTGAGCCCTCATCCTGAATCCTCAATCCTCAATCTTCAATCCTCAATCCTCAATCCTCAATACTCAATCTTCAATCCTCAATCCTCAGTCCTCAAACCTCAATTCTGAATCCTCAATCCTGAATCCTCAATCTTCAATCATCAATCCTCAATACACAATCGTCAATCCTCAATCTTCAGTCCTCAATACTCAATCCTCAATCCTCAATCCTCATTCTTCAATCCTCAATACCCAATCCTCAATCTTCAGTCCTCAGTCCTCAATCCTCAATTCTCAATCCTCAATCCTCAGTCCTCAGTCCTCAAACCTCAATCCTCAACCCTCAGCCCTCATCGTCAATCCTCAATCCTCAATCCTCAATCTTCAATCCTCAATACTCAATTTTCAATCCTCAATCCTCAATTCTCAATCCTCAATACTCAATTCTCAATCGTGAATTCTCAATCCCCAATCCTCAATCTTCAATCCTCAATCCTCAATCCTCAATCCTCAATCCTCAATCTTCAATCCTCAATACTCAATCATCAATCCTCAATCCTCAATCCTCAATCCCCAATCCTCAATCCTCAATCCTCAACCTTCATTCCTCAATACTCAATCTTCAATCCTCAGTCCTCAATCCTCAATCCTCAATCCTCATTCTTCAATCCTCAATACCCAATCCTCAATCTTCAATCCTCAATCCTCAATCCTCAATTCTCAATCCTCAATGCTCGATCCTCAGACCTCAAACATCAATACTCAACCCTCAATCGTCAGTCTTTATTCCTCAATACTCAATCTTCAATCCTCAATCCTCAAGCCTCAATCCTCAATCCTCATTCTTCAATCCTCAATAACCAATGCTCAATCATCAATCCTCAATCCTCAATCCTCAATTCTCTATCCTCAATTCTCAGTCCTCAGTCCTCAAACCTCAATCCTCAATCCTCAGCCCTCATCCTCAATCCTCAATCCTCAATCTTCAATCCTCAATCCTCAATCCTCAATACTCAATCTTCAATCCTCAATACTCAGTCCTCAAACCTCAATTCTGAATCCTCAATCCTAAATCCTCAATCTTCAATCCTCAATCCCCAATCCTCAATCTTCAATCCTCAATCCTCAATCCTCAATCCTCAATCCTCAATATTCAATCGTCAATACTCAATCTTCAATCAACAACGTGCTACGGCTATGGCTATGTCTGCTATGGTTATTGCTATAGCTACTACGGCTATGGCTATGGCTGCTAAGACTATGGCTATGGCTACCGCTGCTGTGGCTATGGCTATGTATGCTATGGCTACGGCTATGGCTACGGCTATGGCTGATATGGCTATGTCTATCGCTGGTATGGCTATGGCTACGTCTCCTATGGCTATCGCTATGCGTGCTATGGCTATGGCTATGGCTGCTATGGTTATGGCTATAGCTGCTATGGCTATGGCTCTGGCTGCTATAGCAATGGCTATGGCTGCTTTGGGTATGGCTATAGCTGCTATGGCTATGGCTATGGCCGCTATGGCTATGGCTATGGCTGCTCTGGCTATGGCTGTGGCCATGTCTGCTAGGGCTATGGCTATGGCTGCTATGGCTATGGCTACGGCTGCAATGGCTATCGCTATGACGGCTATGGCTATGGCTACGGCTGCTATGGCTATGGCTATGGCTGCAATAGCTTTGGCTGTGGCTACTATGGCTATGGCTATGGCTATGGCTCCTATGGATATGGCTATGGCTGCTATGGCCGTGGCGATGGCTGCTGTGGCTATGCCTATAACTGCTATGGCTATGGCATTGGCTACTGTGGCTATGGCTATGTTTATGGCTGCTGTGGCTGTGGCTACGGCTGCTGTGGCTGTCGTTATGCGTGCTATGGCTATGGCTATGGCTGCTCTGGCTATGGTTATGGCTGCTATGGCTATCGCTATTTGTGCTACGGCTACGGCTATGTCTGCTATGGTTATTGCTATAGCTACTACGGCTATGGCTATGGCTGCTGAGACCATGGCTATGGCTACCGCTGCTGTGGCTATGGCTATAGCTGCTATGGCTATGGCTCTGGCTGCTATGGCTATGGCTATGGCTATGACTGCTATAGCTATGGCTATGGCAACGGCTGCTATGGCTATGGCTATGGCGGCTATGGCAATGGCTACGGCTGCTCTGGCTATGGCTATGGCCATGGCTGCTATGCCTATGGCAATGGCTATGGCTGCTATGGCTATGGCTGCTATAGCTGCTATGGCTATGGCATTGGCTATGGCTCCTATGGATACGGCTATGGCTGCTATGGCCATGGCTATGGCTGCTATGGCTATGGCTATGGCTGCTTTGGCTATGGCTACAGCTGCTATAGCTACGGCTCAGGCTGCTATGGCTATGCCTGCTATGTCTGTGGCTATGGCTGCTGTGGCTATGGCTGCTATAGCTATGGCTATGGCTGCTAATGCTATGACTATGGCTGCGGCTGCTATGGCTATGAGTATGTCTGCTATGGCGGTGGCTATGGCTATGGCTGCTATAGCTATGGCTATGGCTATGGCTGCTATGGCTATGACTATGTCTGCTATGGCGGTGGCTATGGCTATGGCTGCTATGGCTATGTCTATGGTTGCTATGGCTATGGCTGTGGCTATTGCTGCAATGGATACAGCTATGGCTCCTATGGCTATGGCTATGGCTGCTATGGCTATGGCTTTGGCTGCTATGGCTATGGCTATGGCTGCCGTGACTATGGCGATCTCTATGGCAGCAATAGCTTTGGCTGTGGCTGCAATGGCTATGGCTGTGGCTGCTATGGCTGCTATGGCCATGGCTATTACTGCTATGTCTATGGCTGCTATGGCTATGACTGTGGCTGCATTAGCTTTGGCTGTGGCTGTGTCTGCTATGGCTATGGCTATGGCTATGGCTATGTCTATGGCTGCGGCTGCTATGGCTATGGCTATGTCTGGTATGGCTGTGGCTATGGCTGTGGCTGCTATAGCTATGGCTATGGCAACGGCTGATATGGCTATGGCTATGGCGGCTATGGCAATGGCTACGGCTGCTCTGGCTATGGCTATGGCCATGGCTGCTATGCCTATGGCAATGGCTATGGCTGCTATGGCTATGGCTGCTATAGCTGCTATGGCTATGGCTTTGGCTATGGCACCTATGGATATGGCTATGGCTGCTATGGCCATGGCTATGGCTGCTATGGCTATGGCTATGGCTGCTTTGGCTATGGCTACAGCTGCTATAGCTACTGCTCTGGCTGCTATGGCTATGTCTATGGTTGCTATGGCTATGGCTGTGGCTATTGCTGCAATGGATATAGCTATGGCTCCTATGGCTATGGCTATGGCTGCTACGTCTATGGCCGGTATAGCTATGCGTATGGCTGCTACCGCTATGGCTATAACTGCTATGGCTATGGCTTTGACAAAGGCTGCTATGGCTATGTCTATGGCTGCTATGACTATGGCTATGGATGCTATGGCAATGGCTACGGATGCTTTGGCTATGGCTATGGATGACATGGCTATGGCTGCGGCTGCTATGGCTATCGCTATGCTTGCTACTGCTATGGCTATGGCTGCTATGGCTACTGCTATGGCTATGGCTATTGCTGCTATGGTTACTGCTAAGGCTACGGCTATGGCTGCTATGGCCATGGCTATGGCTGCTATGGCAATGGCTATGGCTGCTATGGCTGCCATGGCTATGGCTGTTGCTGCTAAGGCTATGGCTATGGCTATGGCTGTGGCTATGGCTTCTATGGCTATGGCTATGGCTGCTATGGCTATGGCTATGGCTGCTATGGCTGCTATGGCTATGGCTATGGCTGCTTTGGGTATGGCTATAGCTGCAATGGCTATGGCTATGGCTGCTATGGCTATGGCTATGGCTGCTCTGGCTATGGCTGTGGCCATGGTTGCTAGGGCTACGGCTATGGCTGCTATGGCTATGGCTACGGCTGCTATGGCTATGGCTGCGGCTGCTATGGCTATCGCTATGCGTGCTATTGCTATGGCTATCGCTGCTATGGCTATGGCTATGGCTGCTATGGCTATGGCTATGGCTGCTTTGGATATGGCTGCTATAGCTATGGCTATGGCTGATATGGCTATGGCTATAGCTGCTATGGCTATGGGTATGGATGCTTTGGCTATGGCTATGGCTGATATGGCTATGGCTATGGCTGCTATGGCTATGGCTTTGGCTGCTATGGCTATGGCTACGGCTGCTATGGCTACCGCTATGACTGCTATGGCTATGGCTATGGCTGCTATGGCTATGGCTATGGCTGCAATAGCTTTGGCAATGGCTGCTTCGGGTATGGCTATAGCTGCTATGGCTATGGCTCCGGCTGCTATGGCTATTTCTATGACTGCTATTGCTATGGCTGCAATGGCTATGGCTATGGCTACGGCTGCTATGGCTATGGCTATGGCTGCAATGTCCATGGCAATGGCTGCTATGTCTATGGCTGGTATAGCTATGCCTATGGCTGCTACGGCTATGGCTATAACTGCTGTGGCAATGGCATTGGCTGCTTTGGCTATGGCTATGGCTATGTCTGCTCTGGCTATGGCTATGTCTTCCCTGGCTATGGCTATGGCTGCTGTGGCTATGGCTATGGCTATGGCAATGGCTGCTATTGCTATGGCTATGGCTGCTGTGGATATGGCTATGGCTATGGCAGTGGCTGCTATGGCTATGGCTACGGCTGCTATGGCTATCGCTATGGCTGCTGTGGCTATGGCTATGGCTGCTATGGCTATGGCTATGGCTGCAATAGCTTTGGCAGTGGCTTCTATGGCTATGGCTATGGCTGCTATGGCTATGGCTATGACTGCTATGACTATGGCTATGGCTATGGCTGCTATGGCTATGGCCATGGCTGGTATGGCTATGGCCTTGGCTACGGTTATGGCTGATATGGCCGCTATGGCTATGGCTATGCCTGCTATTGCTATCGCTAATGCTGCAATGGCAATGGCTATGGCTACGGCTATGGCTGTGGCTGCTATGGCTATGGCTATGGCTGCTCTGGCTATGGCTGTGGCCATGGCTGCTAGGGCTACGGCTATGGCTGCTATGGCTATGGCTACGGCTGCTATGGCTATGGCTGCGGCTGCTATGGCTATCGCTATGCGTGCTATTGCTATGGCTATCGCTGCTATGGCTATGGCTATGGCTGCTATGGCTATGGCTATGGCTGCTTTGGATATGGCTGCTATAGCTATGGCTATGGCTGATATGGCTATGGCTATAGCTGCTATGGCTATGGGTATGGATGCTTTGGCTATGGCTATGGCTGATATGGCTATGGCTATGGCTGCTATGGCTATGGCTACGGCAGCTATGGCTATAGCTATGGCTGCTATGGCTATGGCTATGGATACTTTGGCTATGGCTAAAGCTGCTATGGCTATGACTATAGCTGCTATTGCTATGGCTATGGCTGCTATGGCTATGGCTATGGCTGCTATGGCTATGGCGATGGCTGCTATGCCTATGGCTATGGCTGCTATGACTATGGCTATGGATGCTATGGCAATGGCTACGGATTCTTTGGCTATGGCTATGGATGACATGGCTATGGCTGCGGCTGCTATGGCTATCGCTATGCTTGCTACTGCTATGGCTATGGCTGCTATGGCTACTGCTATGGCTATGGCTATTGCTGCTATGGTTACTGCTAAGGCTACGGCTATGGCTGCTATGGCCATGGCTATGGCTGCTATGGCTATGGCTATGGCTGCTATGGCTGCCATGGCTATGGCTGTTGCTGCTAAGGCTATGGCTATGGCTATGGCTGTGGCTATGGCTTCTATGGCTATGGCTATGGCTGCTATGGCTATGGCTATGGCTGCTATGCCTGCTATGGCTATGGCTATGGCTGCTTTGGGTATGGCTATAGCTGCAATGGCTATGGCTATGGCTGCTATGGCTATGGCTATGGCTGCTCTGGCTATGGCTGTGGCCACGGCTGCCAGGGCTACGGCTATGGCTGCTATGGCTATGGCTACGGCTGCTATGGCTATGGCTGCGGCTGCTATGGCTATCGCTATGCGTGCTATTGCTATGGCTATCGCTGCTATGTCTATGGCTATGGCTGCTATGGCTATGGCTATGGCTGCTTTGGATATGGCTGCTATAGCTATGGCTATGGCTGATATGGCTATGGCTATAGCTGCTATGGCTATGGGTATGGATGCTTTGGCTATGGCTATGGCTGATATGGCTATGGCTATGGCTGCTATGGCTATGGCTACGGCAGCTATGGCTGTCGCTATGCGTGCTATGGCTATGGCTATGGCTGCTATGGCTATGGCTATGGATACTTTGGCTATGGCTAAAGCTGGTATGGCTATGACTATAGCTGCTATTGCTATGGCTATGGCTGCTATGGCTATGGCTATGGTTGCTATGGCTATGGCGATGGCTGCTATGCCTATGGCTATGGCAGCTATGACTATGGCTATGGATGCTATGGCAATGGCTACGGATGCTTTGGCTACGGCTATGGATGACATGGCTATGGTTGCGGCTGCTATGGCTATCGCTATGCTTGCTACTGCTATGGCTATGGCTGCTATGGCTATGGCTATGGCTGCTATGGCTGCTATGGCTATGGCTATTGCTGCTATAGCTACTGCTATGGCTATGGCTCTTGCTGCTATGGCTACTGCTATGGTTATGGCTATAGCTGCTATGGCTATGGCTCTGGCTGCTATGGCAATGGCTATGACTGCTTTGGGTATGGCTATAGCTGCTATGGCTATTCCTATGGCTGCTATGGCTATGGCTATGGCTGCTCTGGCTACGGCTATGGCCATGTCTGCTTGGGCTATGGCTATGGCTGCTATGGCTATGGCTACGGCTGCTATGGCTACCGCTATGACTGCTATGGCTATGGCTATGGCTGCTATGGCTATGGCTATGGCTGCAATAGCTTTGGCAATGGCTGCTTCGGGTATGGCTATAGCTGCTATGGCTATGGCTCCGGCTGCTATGGCTATTTCTATGACTGCTATTGCTATGGCTGCAATGGCTATGGCTATGGCTACGGCTGCTATGGCTATGGCTATGGCTGCAATGTCCATGGCAATGGCTGCTATGTCTATGGCTGGTGTAGCTATGCCTATGGCTGCTACGGCTATGGCTATAACTGCTGTGGCAATGGCATTGGCTGCTTTGGCTATGGCTATGGCTATGTCTGCTCTGGCTATGGCTATGTCTTCCCTGGCTATGGCTATGGCTGCTGTGGCTATGGCTATGGCTATGGCAATGGCTGCTATTGCTATGGCTATGGCTGCTGTGGATATGGCTATGGCTATGACAGTGGCTGCTATGGCTATGGCTACGGCTGCTATGGCTATCGCTATGACTGCTGTGGCTATGGCTATGGCTGCTATGGCTATGGCTATGACTGCTATGACGATGGCTATGGCTAGGGCTGCTATGGCTATGGCCATGGCTGGTATGGCTATGGCCTTGGCTACGGTTATGGCTGATATGGCCGCTATGGCTATGGCTATGCCTGCTATTGCTATCGCTAATGCTGCAATGGCAATGGCTATGGCTACGGCTATGGCTGTGGCTGCTATGGCTATGGCTATGGCTGCTCTGGCTATGGCTGTGGCCATGGCTGCTAGGGCTACGGCTATGGCTGCTATGGCTATGGCTACGGCTGCTATGGCTATGGCTGCGGCTGCTATGGCTATCGCTATGCGTGCTATTGCTATGGCTATCGCTGCTATGGCCATGGCTATGGCTGCTATGGCTATGGCTATGGCTGCTTTGGATATGGCTGCTATAGCTATGGCTCTGGCTGCTCTGGCCATGGCTGTGGCCATGGCTGCTAGGGCTACGGCTATGGCTGCTATGGCTATGGCTATGGATACTTTGGCTATGGCTAAAGCTGCTATGGCTATGACTATAGCTGCTATTGCTATGGCTATGGCTGCTATGGCTATGGCTATGGCTGCTATGGCTATGGCGATGGCTGCTATGCCTATGGCTATGGCTGCTATGACTATGGCTATGGATGCTATGGCAATGGCTACGGATGCTTTGGCTATGGCTATGGATGACATGGCTATGGCTGCGGCTGCTATGGCTATCGCTATGCTTGCTACTGCTATGGCTATGGCTGCTATGGCTACTGCTATGCCTATGGCTATTGCTGCTATGGTTCCTGCTAAGGCTACGGCTATGGCTGCTATGGCCATGGCTATGGCTGCTATGGCTATGGCTATGGCTGCTATGGCTGCCATGGCTATGGCTGTTGCTGCTAAGGCTATGGCTATGGCTATGGCTGTGGCTATGGCTTCTATGGCTATGGCTATGGCTGCTATGGCTATGGCTATGGCTGCTATGGCTGCTATGGCTATGGCTATGGCTGCTTTGGGTATGGCTATAGCTGCAATGGCTATGGCTATGGCTGCTATGGCTATGGCTATGGCTGCTCTAGCTATGGCTGTGGCCATGGCTGCTAGGGCTACGGCTATGGCTGCTATGGCTATGGCTACGGCTGCTATGGCTATGGCTGCGGCTGCTATGGCTATCGCTATGCGTGCTATTGCTATGGCTATCGCTGCTATGGCTATGGCTATGGCTGCTATGGCTATGGCTATGGCTGCTTTGGATATGGCTGCTATAGCTATGGCTATGGCTGATATGGCTATGGCTATAGCCGCTATGGCTATGGGTATGGATGCTTTGGCTATGGCTATGGCTGATATGGCTATGGCTATGGCTGCTATGGCTATGGCTACGGCAGCTATGGCTGTCGCTATGCGTGCTATGGCTATGGCTATGGCTGCTATGGCTATGGCTATGGATACTTTGGCTATGGCTAAAGCTGCTATGGCTATGACTATAGCTGCTATTGCTATGGCTATGGCTGCTATGGCTATGGCTATGGCTGCTATGGCTATGGCGATGGCTGCTATGCCTATGGCTATGGCAGCTATGACTATGGGTATGGATGCTATGGCAATGGCTACGGATGCTTTGGCTATGGCTATGGATGACATGGCTATGGCTGCGGCTGCTATGGCTATCGCTATGCTTGCTACTGCTATGGCTATGGCTGCTATGGCTATGGCTATGGCTGCTATGGCTGCTATGGCTATGGCTATTGCTGCTATAGCTACTGCTATGGCTATGGCTCTTGCTGCTATGGCTACTGCTATGGCTATGGCTATTGCTGCTATGGTTACTGCTAAGGCTACGGCTATGGCTGCTATGGCCATGGCTATGGCTGCTGGGGCTGCTATGGCGATGAATATTGTTGCTATGGCTATGGCTATGGCTATGGCTATGGCTATGTCTCCTATGGATATGGCTATGGCTGCTATGGCCATGGCTATGGCTGCTATGGCTATGGATATGACTGCTTTGGCTATGGCTACAGCTGCTATAGCTACGGCTCTGGCTGCTATGGCTATGCCTGCTATGGCTGTGGCTATGGCTGCTATGGCAATGGCTACGGATGCTTTGGCTATGGCTATGGATGACATGGCTATGGCTGCGGCTGCTATGGCTATCGCTATGCTTGCTACTGCTATGGCTATGGCTGCTATGGCTATGGCTATGGCTGCTATGGCTGCTATGGCTATGGCTATTGCTGCTATAGCTACTGCTATGGCTATGGCTCTTGCTGCTATGGCTACTGCTATGGCTATGGCTACGGCTGCTATGGCTACCGCTATGACTGCTATGGCTATGGCTATGGCTGCTATGGCTATGGCTATGGCTGCAATAGCTTTGGCAATGGCTGCTTCGGGTATGGCTATAGCTGCTATGGCTATGGCTCCGGCTGCTATGGCTATTTCTATGACTGCTATTGCTATGGCTGCAATGGCTATGGCTATGGCTACGGCTGCTATGGCTATGGCTATGGCTGCAATGTCCATGGCAATGGCTGCTATGTCTATGGCTGGTATAGCTATGCCTATGGCTGCTACGGCTATGGCTATAACTGCTGTGGCAATGGCATTGGCTGCTTTGGCTATGGCTATGGCTATGTCTGCTCTGGCTATGGCTGTGTCTTCCCTGGCTATGGCTATGGCTGCTGTGGCTATGGCTATGGCTAGGGCAATGGCTGCTATTGCTATGGCTATGGCTGCTGTGGATATGGCTATGGCTATGGCAGTGGCTGCTATGGCTATGGCTGCGGCTGCTATGGCTATCGCTATGCGTGCTATTGCTATGGCTATCGCTGCTATGGCTATGGCTATGGCTGCTATGGCTATGGCTATGGCTGCTTTGGATATGGCTGCTATAGCTATGGCTATGGCTGATATGGCTATGGCTATAGCTGCTATGGCTATGGGTATGGATGCTTTGGCTATGGCTATGGCTGCTATGGCTATGGCTACGGCTGCTATGGCTATCGCTATGACTGCTGTGGCTATGGCTATGGCTGCTATGGCTATGGCTATGGCTGCAATAGCTTTGGCAGTGGCTTCTATGGCTATGGCTATGGCTGCTATGGCTATGGCTATGACTGCTATGACTATGGCTATGGCTATGGCTGCTATGGCTATGGCGATGGCTGCTATGCCTATGGCTATGGCAGCTATGACTATGGCTATGGATGCTATGGCAATGGCTACGGATGCTTTGGCTACGGCTATGGATGACATGGCTATGGCTGCGGCTGCTATGGCTATCGCTATGCTTGCTACTGCTATGGCTATGGCTGCTATGGCTATGGCTATGGCTGCTATGGCTGCTATGGCTATGGCTATTGCTGCTATAGCTACTGCTATGGCTATGGCTCTTGCTGCTATGGCTACTGCTATGGCTATGGCTATTGCTGCTATGGTTACTGCTAAGGCTACGGCTATGGCTGCTATGGCCATGGCTATGGCTGCTGGGGCTGCTATGGCGATGAATATTGTTGCTATGGCTATGGCTATGGCTATGGCTATGGCTATGGCTATGTCTCCTATGGATATGGCTATGGCTGCTATGGCCATGGCTATGGCTGCTATGGCTATGGCTATGACTGCTTTGGCTATGGCTACAGCTGCTATAGCTACGGCTCTGGCTGCTATGGCTATGTCTGCTATGGCTGTGGCTATGACTATGGCTGCTATAGTTATGGCTATGGCTATGGCTGCTATGGCTATGGCTGGTACAGCTATAGCTATGTCTATGGCTGCTATGGCTATGGCTATGCCCATGGCTGCTGTGGCTATGGCTATGGCTACTATGGCTATGGCTATGACTGCTCTGGCTGCTATGGCTATGGCTATTGTTGCTACGGCTATGGCTATGGCTATGGCTATGGCTGCTATGGCTATGGCTTTGGCTGCTATGGCTATGGCTATGGCTGCTGTGACTATGGCGATGGCTATGGCTACTATGGTTATGACTATAGCTGCTATGGCTATGGCTCTGGCTGCTATGGCAATGGCTCTGGCTGCTATGGCTATGGCTATGGCTGCGGCTGCTATGGCTATGGCTATGTCTGCTATGGCTGTGGCTCTGGCTATGGCTGCTATAGCTATGGCTATGGATATGTCTGCTATGGCTATGGCTATGGCGGCTATGGCTATGGCTACGTCAGCTATGGCTATTGGTATGGCTGCAATGGCTACGGCTATGGCTGCTATGGCTATGGCAATGGCTATGACTGCTATGGCTATGGCTGCTATGGCTGCTATGGCTACACGTATGGCTATGGCTCCTATGGATATGGCTATGGCTGCTATGGCCATGGCTATGGCTGCTATGGCTATGGCTATGGCTGCTTTGGCTATGGCTACAGCTACTATAGCTACGGCTCTGGCTGCTATGGCTATGCCTGCTATGGCTGTGGCTATGGCTGCTGTGGCTATGGCTGCTACAGCTATGGCTATGGCTGCTAATGCTATGACTATTGCTGCCATGGCTATGGCTATGGCTATGTCTGCTCTGGCTATGGCTATGGCTGCTATGGCTACGGCTATGGCTGCTATAGCCGCTATGGCTATGGCTATGCCTGCTATTTCTGTCGCTAATGCTGCAATGGCAATGGCAATGGCTACGGCTATGGCTATGGCTGCTATGGCTATGGCTATGGCTGGTCTGGCTATGGCTATTGCCATGGCTGCTATGGCTATGGCTATGGCTGCTATGGCTCCTATGGCTATGGCTATGGCTGTGGCTACTATGGTTATGGCTACAGCTGCTATGGCTATGGCTCTGGCTGCTATGGCAATGACTATGGCTGCTTTGGGTATGGCTATAGCCGCTATGGCTATTCCTATGGCTGCTATGACTATGGCTATGGCCATGGCTGCTAGGGCTTTGGCTATGGCTGATATGGCTATGTCTATCGCTGGTATGGCTATGGCTACGGCTCCTATGGCTAGCGCTATGCGTGCTATGGCTATGGCTATGGCTGCTATGGCTATGGCTATGTCTGCTATGGCTATGGGTATGGCTGCTATGAATATGGCTATTGATGCCATGGCTATGGCTATGGCTGCTCTGGCTATGGTAATGGCTGCTATGGCTATCGCTATGCGTGCTACGGCTATGGCTATGTCTGCTATGGTTATTGCTATAGCTACTACGGCTATGGCTATGGCTGCTAAGGCTATGGCTATGGCTACCGCTGCTGTGGCTATGGCCATGGATGCTATGGCTACGGCTATGGCTACGGCTATGGCTGATATGGCCGCTATGGCTATGGCTATGCCTGCTATTGCTATCGCTAATGCTGCAATGGCAATGGCTATGGCTACGGCTATGGCTATGACTGCTATGGCTATGGCAATGGCTGCTCTGGCTATGGCTATGGCCATGGCTGCTATGGCTATGGCTATGGCTGCTATGGCTATCGCTATGCGTGCTATGGCTATGGCTATGGCTGCTATGGCTATGGCTATGGCTGCTATGGCTGCTATGGCTATGGCTATGGCTATGGCTAGTATGGTTATGGCTATAGCTGCTATGGCTATGCCTCTGGCTGCTATGGCAATGGCTATGTCTGCTTTGGGTATGGCTATAGCTGCTATGGCTATGGCAATGGCTGCTATGGGTGTGGCTACGGCTGCTCTGGCTATGGCTGTGGCCATGGCTGCTAGGGCTATGGCTATGGCTGCTATGGCTATGGCTACGGCTGCAATGGCTATCGCTATGACGGCTATGGCTGTGGCTACGGCTGCTATGGCTATGGCTATGGCTTCAATAGCTTTGGCTGTGGCTACTATGGTTATGGCTATTGCTATGGCTGCTATGGCTGTGGCTATGGCTACTATGGCTATGGCTATGGCTATGGCTGCTATGGCTATGTCTATGGCTGCTTTGGGTATGGCTATAGCTGCTATGGCTATGGCTATGGCTTCTATGGCTATGGCTATGGCTGCTATGGCTATGGCTATGACTGCTATGACTATGGCTATGGCTATGGCTGCTATGGCTATGGCTATGGCTATGTCTGCTATGGCTGGTATGGCTATGAATATCGCTGCTATAGCTTTGGCTGTGGCTACTATGCCTGTGGCTTTTGTTGATATGGCTATGGCCATGACTGGTATGGCTATGGCCATGGCTACGGCTATGGCTGATATGGCCGCTATGGCTATGGCTATGCCTGCTATTGCAATCGCTAATGCTGCAATGGCAACGGCTATGGCTACGGCTATGGCTATGGCTGCTATGGCTATGGCAATGGCTGCTCTGGCTATGGCTATGGCCATGGCTGCTATGGCTATGGCTATGGCTGCTATGGCTATGGCTATGTCTATGTCTGCTATGGCTGCTATGGCTATTAATATCGCTGCTATATCTTTGGCTGTGGCTACTATGGCTATGGCTATAGTTGCTATGGCTATGGCTATGGCTATGGCTGCTATGGCTGCTATGGCTATGGCTATGGCTGCTATGGCTATGGCTATGGCTGCTATGGCTGCCATGGCTCTGGCTATTGCTGCTAAGGCTATGGCTATGGCTATGGCTGTGGCTATGGCTTCTATGGCTATGGCTATGGCTGCTAAGGCTATGGCTATGGCTGCTATGGCTGCTATGGCTATGGCTATGGCTGCTTTGGGTATGGCTATAGCTGCAATGGCTATGTGTATGGCTGCTATGGCTATGGCTATGGCTGCTCTGGCTATGGCTGTGGCCATGGCTGCTAGGGCTACGGCTATGGCTGCTATGGCTATGGCTACGGCTGCTATGGCTATGGCTGCGGCTGCTATGGCTATCGCTATGCGTGCTATTGCTATGGCTATCGCTGCTATGGCTATGGCTATGGCTGCTATGGCTATGGCTATGGCTGCTTTGGATATGGCTGCTATAGTTATGGCTATGGCTGATATGGCTATGGCTATAGCTGCTATGGCTATGGGTATGGATGCTTTGGCTATGGCTATGGCTGATATGGCTATGGCTATGGCTGGTATGGCTATGGCTACGGCAGCTATGGCGGTCGCTATGCGTGCTATGGCTATGGCTATGGCTGCTATGGCTATGGCTATGGATACTTTGGCTATGGCTAAAGCTGCTATGGCTATGACTATAGCTGCTATTGCTATGGCTATGGCTGCTATGGCTATGGCTATGGCTGCTATGGCTATGGCGATGGCTGCTATGCCTATGGCTATGGCAGCTATGACTATGGCTATGGATGCTATGGCAATGGCTACGGATGCTTTGGCTATGGCTATGGATGACATGGCTATGGCTGCGGCTGCTATGGCTATCGCTATGCTTGCTACTGCTATGGCTATGGCTGCTATGGCTATGGCTATGGCTGCTATGGCTGCTATGGCTATGGCTATTGCTGCTATGGTTACTGCTAAGGCTACGGCTATGGCTGCTATGACCATGGCTATGGCTGCTATGGCTATGGCTATGGCTGCTATGGCTGCCATGGCTATGGCTGTTGCTGCTAAGGCTATGGCTATGGCTATGGCTGTGGCTATGGCTTCTATGGCTATGGCTATTGCTGCTATGGCTATGGCTATGGCTGCTATGGCTGCTATGGCTATGGCTATGGCTGCTTTGGGTATGGCTATAGCTGCAATGGCTATGGCTATGGCTGCTATGGCTATGGCTATGGCTGCTCTGGCTATGGCTGTGGCCATGGCTGCTAGGGCTACGGCTATGGCTGCTATGGCTATGGCTACGGCTGCTATGGCTGCTATGGCTATGGCTATGGCTATGGCTACTATGGTTATGGCTATAGCTGCTATGGCTATGGCTCTGGCTGCTATGGCAATGGCTATGGCTGCTTTGGGTATGGCTATAGCTGCTATGGCTATGGATATGGCTGCTATGGCTATGGCTCTGGCTGCTCTGGCTATGGCTGTGGCCATGGCTGCTGGGGCTATGGCTATGGCTGCTATGGCTATGGATACGGCTGCTATTGCTGTCGCTATGACGGCTGTGGCTATGGCTACGGCTGCTATGGCTATGGCTATGGCTGCAATAGCTTTGGCTGTGGCTACTATCGCTATGGCTATGGCTATGGCTACTATGGTTATGGCTATTGCTATGGCTGCTATGGCTGTGGCTATGGCTACTATAGCTATGGCTATGGCTATGGCTGCTATGGCTATGGCAATGTCAGCCATGGCTCTGGCTTTGGCTATGGCTGGTACAGCTATAGCTATTGCTATGGCTGCTATGGCTGTGGCTATGGCTACTATGGCTATGGCTATGGCTATGGCTGCTATGGCTATGTCTATGGCTGCTTTGGGTATGGCTATAGCTGCTATGGCTATGGCTATGGCTTCTATGGCTATGGCTATGGCTGCTATGGCTATGGCTATGACTGCTATGACTATGGCTATGGCTATGGCTGCTATGGCTATGGCTATGGCTATGTCTGCTATGGCTGGTATGGCTATGAATATCGCTGCTATAGCTTTGGCTGTGGCTACTATGCCTGTGGCTTTTGTTGCTATGGCTATGGCCATGACTGGTATGGCTATGGCCATGGCTACGGCTATGGCTGATATGGCCGCTATGGCTATGGCTATGCCTGCTATTGCAATCGCTAATGCTGCAATGGCAACGGCTATGGCTACGGCTATGGCTATGGCTGCTATGGCTATGGCAATGGCTGCTCTGGCTATGGCTATGGCCATGGCTGCTATGGCTATGGCTATGGCTGCTATGGCTATGGCTATGTCTATGTCTGCTATGGCTGCTATGGCTATTAATATCGCTGCTATATCTTTGGCTGTGGCTACTATGGCTATGGCTATAGTTGCTATGGCTATGGCTATGGCTATGGCTGCTATGGCTGCTATGGCTATGGCTATGGCTGCTATGGCTATGGCTATGGCTGCTATGGCTGCCATGGCTCTGGCTATTGCTGCTAAGGCTATGGCTATGGCTATGGCTGTGGCTATGGCTTCTATGGCTATGGCTATGGCTGCTAAGGCTATGGCTATGGCTGCTATGGCTGCTATGGCTATGGCTATGGCTGCTTTGGGTATGGCTATAGCTGCAATGGCTATGTGTATGGCTGCTATGGCTATGGCTATGGCTGCTCTGGCTATGGCTGTGGCCATGGCTGCTAGGGCTACGGCTATGGCTGCTATGGCTATGGCTACGGCTGCTATGGCTATGGCTGCGGCTGCTATGGCTATCGCTATGCGTGCTATTGCTATGGCTATCGCTGCTATGGCTATGGCTATGGCTGCTATGGCTATGGCTATGGCTGCTTTGGATATGGCTGCTATAGTTATGGCTATGGCTGATATGGCTATGGCTATAGCTGCTATGGCTATGGGTATGTATGCTTTGGCTATGGCTATGGCTGATATGGCTATGGCTATGGCTGCTATGGCTATGGCTACGGCAGCTATGGCGGTCGCTATGCGTGCTATGGCTATGGCTATGGCTGCTATGGCTATGGCTATGGATACTTTGGCTATGGCTAAAGCTGCTATGGCTATGACTATAGCTGCTATTGCTATGGCTATGGCTGCTATGGCTATGGCTATGGCTGCTATGGCTATGGCGATGGCTGCTATGCCTATGGCTATGGCAGCTATGACTATGGCTATGGATGCTATGGCAATGGCTACGGATGCTTTGGCTATGGCTATGGATGACATGGCTGTGGCTGCGGCTGCTATGGCTATCGCTATGCTTGCTACTGCTATGGCTATGGCTGCTATGGCTATGGCTATGGCTGCTATGGCTGCTATGGCTATGGCTATTGCTGCTATGGTTACTGCTAAGGCTACGGCTATGGCTGCTATGACCATGGCTATGGCTGCTATGGCTATGGCTATGGCTGCTATGGCTGCCATGGCTATGGCTGTTGCTGCTAAGGCTATGGCTATGGCTATGGCTGTGGCTATGGCTTCTATGGCTATGGCTATTGCTGCTATGGCTATGGCTATGGCTGCTATGGCTGCTATGGCTATGGCTATGGCTGCTTTGGGTATGGCTATAGCTGCAATGGCTATGGCTATGGCTGCTATGGCTATGGCTATGGCTGCTCTGGCTATGGCTGTGGCCATGGCTGCTAGGGCTACGGCTATGGCTGCTATGGCTATGGCTACGGCTGCTATGGCTGCTATGGCTATGGCTATGGCTATGGCTACTATGGTTATGGCTATAGCTGCTATGGCTATGGCTCTGGCTGCTATGGCAATGGCTATGGCTGCTTTGGGTATGGCTATAGCTGCTATGGCTATGGATATGGCTGCTATGGCTATGGCTCTGGCTGCTCTGGCTATGGCTGTGGCCATGGCTGCTGGGGCTATGGCTATGGCTGCTATGGCTATGGATACGGCTGCTATTGCTGTCGCTATGACGGCTGTGGCTATGGCTACGGCTGCTATGGCTATGGCTATGGCTGCAATAGCTTTGGCTGTGGCTACTATCGCTATGGCTATGGCTATGGCTACTATGGTTATGGCTATTGCTATGGCTGCTATGGCTGTGGCTATGGCTACTATAGCTATGGCTATGGCTATGGCTGCTATGGCTATGGCAATGTCAGCCATGGCTCTGGCTTTGGCTATGGCTGGTACAGCTATAGCTATGGCTATGGCTGCTATGGCTATGGCTATGCCCATGGCTGCTGTGGCTATGGCTATGGCTACTATGGCTATGGCCATGACTGCTCTGGCTGCTATGGCTATGGCTATGGCTGCTAGGGCTATGGCTATGGCTGCTATGGCTATGGCTACGGCTGCTATGGCTGCCGCTATGACGGCTGTGGCTATGGCTACGGCTGCTATTGCTATGGCTGCAATAGCTTTGGCTGTGGCTACTATCGCTGTGGCTATGGCTATGGCTACTATGGTTATGGCTATTGCTATGGCTGCTATGGCTGTGGCTATGGCTACTATGGCTATGGCTATGGCTACGGCTGCTATGGCTATGGCTATTGCTGCTATGGCTATGGCAATGTCTGCCGTGGCTCTGGCTTTGGCTATGGCTGGTACAGCTATAGCTATGGCTATGGCTGCTATGGCTATGGCTATGCCCATGGCTGCTGTGGCTATGGCTATGGCTCCTATGGCTATGGCCATGACTGCTCTGGCTGCTATGGCTATGGCTATTGTCGCTACGGCTATGGCTATGGCTATGGCTGCTAGGGCTGTGGCTATGGCTGCTATGGCTATGGCTACGGCTGCTATGGCTGTCGCTATGACGGCTGTGGCTATGGCTACGGCTGCTATGGCTATGGCTATGGCTGCTTTGGGTATGGCTGTAGCTGCAATGGCTATGGCTACGGCTGCTATGGCTATGGCTATGGCTGCTCTGGCTATGGCTGTGGCCACGGCTGCCAGGGCTACGGCTATGGCTGCTATGGCTATGGCTACGGCTGCTATGGCTATGGCTGCGGCTGCTATGGCTATCGCTATGCGTGCTATTGCTATGGCTATCGCTGCTATGGCTATGGCTATGGCTGCTATGGCTATGGCTATGGCTGCTTTGGATATGGCTGCTATAGCTATGGCTATGGCTGATATGGCTATGGCTATAGCTGCTATGGCTATGGGTATGGATGCTTTGGCTATGGCTATGGCTGATATGGCTATGGCTATGGCTGCTATGGCTATGGCTACGGCAGCTATGGCTGTCGCTATGCGTGCTATGGCTATGGCTATGGCTGCTATGGCTATGGCTATGGATACTTTGGCTATGGCTAAAGCTGGTATGGCTATGACTATAGCTGCTGTTGCTATGGCTATGGCTGCTATGGCTATGGCTATGGTTGCTATGGCTATGGCGATGGCTGCTATGCCTATGGCTATGGCAGCCATGACTATGGCTATGGATGCTATGGCAATGGCTACGGATGCTTTGGCTACGGCTATGGATGACATGGCTATGGCTGCGGCTGCTATGGCTATCGCTATGCTTGCTACTGCTATGGCTATGGCTGCTATGGCTATGGCTATGGCTGCTATGGCTGCTATGGCTATGGCTATTGCTGCTATAGCTACTGCTATGGCTATGGCTCTTGCTGCTATGGCTACTGCTATAGCTATGGCTATTGCTGCTATGGTTACTGCTAAGGCTACGGCTATGGCTGCTATGGCCATGGCTATGGCTGCTGGGGCTGCTATGGCGATGAATATTGTTGCTATGGCTATGGCTATGGCTATGGCTATGGCTATGTCTCCTATGGATATGGCTATGGCTGCTATGGCCATGGCTATGGCTGCTATGGCTATGGCTATGACTGCTTTGGCTATGGCTACAGCTGCTATAGCTACGGCTCTGGCTGCTATGGCTATGTCTGCTATGGCTGTGGCTATGACTATGGCTGCTATAGTTATGGCTATGGCTATGGCTGCTATGGCTATGGCTGGTACAGCTATAGCTATGTCTATGGCTGCTATGGCTATGGCTATGCCCATGGCTGCTGTGGCTATGGCTATGGCTACTATGGCTATGGCTATGACTGCTCTGGCTGCTATGGCTATGGCTATTGTTGCTACGGCTATGGCTATGGCTATGGCTATGGCTGCTATGGCTATGGCTTTGGCTGCTATGGCTATGGCTATGGCTGCTGTGACTATGGCGATGGCTATGGCTACTATGGTTATGACTATAGCTGCTATGGCTATGGCTCTGGCTGCTATGGCAATGGCTATGGCTGCTTTGGGTATGGCTATAGCTGCTATGGCTATGGCTATGGCTGCTATGGCTATGGCTATGGCTGCTCTGGCTATGGCTGTGGCCATGGCTGCTAGGGCTATATCTATGGCTGCTATGGCTATGACTACGGCTGCAATGGCTATCGCTATGACGGCTATGGCTATGGCTACGGCTGCTATGGCTATGGCTATGGCTGCTGTGACTATGGCGATGGCTATGGCAGCAATAGCTTTGGATGTGGCTCCAATGGCTATGGCTGTGGCTGCTATAGCAGCTATGGCCTTGGCTATTACTGCTATGTCTATGGCTGCAATGGCTATGACTATGGCTTCATTAGCTTTGGCTGTGGCTATGTCTGCTATGGCTATGGCTATGGCTATGGCTATGGCTATTATGGCTATGGCTATAGCTGCTATGGCTATGGCTCCGGCTGCTATGGCTATGGCTATTGCTATGCCTGGGTATGGATACAGCTGCTATGGTTATGGCTCTGGCTGCTATGGCTATGGCTATGGCTGCGGCTGCTATGGCTATGGCTATGTCTGCTATGGCTGTGGCTCTGGCTATGGCTGCTATAGCTATGGCTATGGATATGTCTGCTATGGCTATGGCTATGGCGGCTATGGCTATGGCTACGTCAGCTATGGCTATTGTTATGGCTGCAATGGCTACGGCTATGGCTGCTTTGGCTATGGCAATGGCTATGACTGCTATGGCTATGGCGGCTATGGCTGCTATGGCTACACGTATGGCTATGGCTCCTATGGATATGGCTATGGCTGCTATGGCCATGGCTATGGCTGCTATGGCTATGGCTATGGCTGCTTTGGCTATGGCTACAGCTACTATAGCTACGGCTCTGGCTGCTATGGCTATGCCTGCTATGGCTGTGGCTATGGCTGCTGTGGCTATGGCTGCTACAGCTATGGCTATGGCTGCTAATGCTATGACTATTGCTGCTATGGCTATGGCTATGGCTATGTCTGCTCTGGCTATGGCTATGGCTGCTATGGCTATGGCTATGGCTGGTCTGGCTATGGCTATTGCCATGGCTGCTATGGCTATGGCTATGGCTGCTATGGCTCCTATGGCTATGGCTATGGCTGTGGCTACTATGGTTATGGCTACAGCTGCTATGGCTATGGCTCTGGCTGCTATGGCAATGACTATGGCTGCTTTGGGTATGGCTATAGCCGCTATGGCTATTCCTATGGCTGCTATGACTATGGCTATGGCCATGGCTGCTAGGGCTTTGGCTATGGCTGATATGGCTATGTCTATCGCTGGTATGGCTATGGCTACGGCTCCTATGGCTATCGCTATGCGTGCTATGGCTATGGCTATGGCTGCTATGGCTATGGATATGTCTGCTATGGCTATGGGTATGGCTGCTATGAATATGGCTATTGATGCCATGGCTATGGCTATGGCTGCTCTGGCTATGGTAATGGCTGCTATGGCTATCGCTATGCGTGCTACGGCTATGGCTATGTCTGCTATGGTTATTGCTATAGCTACTACGGCTATGGCTATGGCTGCTAAGGCTATGGCTATGGCTACCGCTGCTGTGGCTATGGCTATGGCTATGTCTGCTATGGCTGGTATGGCTATGAATATCGCTGCTATAGCTTTGGCTGTGGCTACTATGCCTGTGGCTTTTGTTGCTATGGCTATGGCCATGACTGGTATGGCTATGGCCATGGCTACTGCTATGGCTGATATGGCCGCTATGGCTATGGCTATGCCTGCTATTGCAATCGCTAATGCTGCAATGGCAACGGCTATGGCTACGGCTATGGCTATGGCTGCTATGGCTATGGCAATGGCTGCTCTGGCTATGGCTATGGCTGCTATGGCTATGGCTATGTCTATGTCTGCTATGGCTGCTATGGCTATTAATATCGCTGCTACATCTTTGGCTGTGGCTACTATGGCTATGGCTATAGTTGCTATGGCTATGGCTATGGCTATGGCTGCTATGGCTGCTATGGCTATGGCTATGGCTGCTATGGCTATGGCTATGGCTGCTATGGCTGCCATGGCTATGGCTATTGCTGCTAAGGCTATGGCTATGGCTATGGCTGTGGCTATGGCTTCTACGGCTATGGCTATGGCTGCTAAGGCTATGGCTATGGCTGCTATGGCTGCTATGGCTATGGCTATGGCTGCTTTGGGTATGGCTATAGCTGCAATGGCTATGGCTATGGCTGCTATGGCTATGGCTATGGCTGCTCTGGCTATGGCTGTGGCCATGGCTGCTAGGGCTACGGCTATGGCTGCTATGGCTATGGCTACGGCTGCTATGGCTATGGCTGCGGCTGCTATGGCTATCGCTATGCGTGCTATTGCTATGGCTATCGCTGCTATGGCTATGGCTATGGCTGCTATGGCTATGGCTATGGCTGCTTTGGATATGGCTGCTATAGTTATGGCTATGGCTGATATGGCTATGGCTATAGCTGCTATGGCTATGGGTATGGATGCTTTGGCTATGGCTATGGCTGATATGGCTATGGCTATGGCTGCTATGGCTATGGCTACGGCAGCTATGGCGGTCGCTATGCGTGCTATGGCTATGGCTATGGCTGCTATGGCTATGGCTATGGATACTTTGGCTATGGCTAAAGCTGCTATGGCTATGACTATAGCTGCTATTGCTATGGCTATGGCTGCTATGGCTATGGCTACGGCTGCTATGGCTATGGCGATGGCTGCTATGCCTATGGCTATGGCAGCTATGACTATGGCTATGGATGCTATGGCAATGGCTACGGATGCTTTGGCTATGGCTATGGATGACATGGCTATGGCTGCGGCTGCTATGGCTATCGCTATGCTTGCTACTGCTATGGCTATGGCTGCTATGGCTATGGCTATGGCTGCTATGGCTGCTATGGCTATGGCTATTGCTGCTATGGTTACTGCTAAGGCTACGGCTATGGCTGCTATGGCCATGGCTATGGCTGCTATGGCTATGGCTATGGCTGCTATGGCTGCCATGGCTATGGCTGTTGCTGCTAAGGCTATGGCTATGGCTATGGCTGTGGCTATGGCTTCTATGGCTATGGCTATTGCTGCTATGGCTATGGCTATGGCTGCTATGGCTGCTATGGCTATGGCTATGGCTGCTTTGGGTATGGCTATAGCTGCAATGGCTATGGCTATGGCTGCTATGGCTATGGCTATGGCTGCTCTGGCTATGGCTGTGGCCATGGCTGCTAGGGCTACGGCTATGGCTGCTATGGCTATGGCTACGGCTGCTATGGCTGCTATGGCTATGGCTATGGCTATGGCTACTATGGTTATGGCTATAGCTGCTATGGCTATGGCTCTGGCTGCTATGGCAATGGCTATGGCTGCTTTGGGTATGGCTATAGCTGCTATGGCTATGGATATGGCTGCTATGGCTATGGCTCTGGCTGCTCTGGCTATGGCTGTGGCCATGGCTGCTGGGGCTATGGCTATGGCTGCTATGGCTATGGCTACGGCTGCTATTGCTGTCGCTATGACGGCTGTGGCTATGGCTACGGCTGCTATGGCTATGGCTGTGGCTGCAATAGCTTTGGCTGTGACTACTATCGCTATGGCTATGGCTATGGCTACTATGGTTATGGCTATTGCTATGGCTGCTATGGCTGTGGCTATGGCTACTATAGCTATGGCTATGGCTATGGCTGCTATGGCTATGGCAATGTCAGCCATGGCTCTGGCTTTGGCTATGGCTGGTACAGCTATAGCTATGGCTATGGCTGCTATGGCTATGGCTATGCCCATGGCTGCTGTGGCTATGGCTATGGCTACTATGGCTATGGCCATGACTGCTCTGGCTGCTATGGCTATGGCTATTGTTGCTACGGCTATGGCTATGGCTATGGCTGCTAGGGCTATGGCTATGGCTGCTATGGCTATGGCTACGGCTGCTATGGCTGCCGCTATGACGGCTGTGGCTATGGCTACGGCTGCTATTGCTATGGCTGCAATAGCTTTGGCTGTGGCTACTATCGCTGTGGCTATGGCTATGGCTACTATGGTTATGGCTATTGCTATGGCTGCTATGGCTGTGGCTATGGCTACTATGGCTATGGCTATGGCTACGGCTGCTATGGCTATGGCTATTGCTGCTATGGTTATGGCAATGTCTGCCGTGGCTCTGGCTTTGGCTATGGCTGGTACAGCTATAGCTATGGCTATGGCTGCTATGGCTATGGCTATGCCCATGGCTGCTGTGGCTATGGCTATGGCTACTATGGCTATGGCCATGACTGCTCTGGCTGCTATGGCTATGGCTATTGTCGCTACGGCTATGGCTATGGCTATGGCTGCTAGGGCTGTGGCTATGGCTGCTATGGCTATGGCTACGGCTGCTATGGCTGTCGCTATGACGGCTGTGGCTATGGCTACGGCTGCTATGGTTATGGCTATGGCTGCAATAGCTTTGGCTGTGGCTACTATCGCTATGGCTATGGCTATGGCTACTATGGTTATGGCTATTGCTATGGCTGCTATGGCTGTGGCTATGGCTACTATGGCTATGGCTATGGCTATGGCTGCTATGGCTATGGCTATGGCTGCTGTGGCTATGGCAATGTCTGCCATGGCTCTGGCTTTGGCTATGGCTGGTACAGCTATAGCTATGGCTATGGCTGCTATGGCTATGGCTATGCCCATGGCTGCTCTGGCTATGGCTATGGCTACTATGGCTATGTCCATGACTGCTCTGGCTGCTATGGCTATGGCTATTGTTGCTACGGCTATGGCTATGGCTATGGCTATGGCTGCTATGGCTATGGCTATGGCTGCTATGGCTATGGCTATGGCTGGTGTGACTATGGCGATGGCTATGGCAGCAATAGCTTTGGCTGTGGCTACAATGGCTATGGCTGTGGCTGCTATGGCTGCTATGGCCATGGCTATTACTGCTATGTCTATGGCTGCAATGGCTATGACTATTCCTGCATTAGCTTTGACTGTGGCTATGTCTGCTATGGCTATGGCTATGGCTATGGCTGTGGCTATTGCTGCTATGGATATAGCTATGGCTCCTATGGCTATGGCTATGGCTGCTACGTCTATAGCTGGTATAGCAATGCGTATCGCTGCTACGGCTATCGCTATAACTGCTATGGCTATGGCATTGGCTGCTCTCGCTATGGCTATGGATATGGCTGTTATGTCTATGGCTATGACTGATATGGCTATGACCATGTCTGGTATGGCTCCTATGGCTATGGCTATGGCGATGGCTGCTATGCCTATGGCTATGGCAGCTATGACTATGGCTATGGATGCTATGGCAATGGCTACGGATGCTTTGGCTATGGCTATGGATGACATGGCTATGGCTGCGGCTGCTATGGCTATCGCTATGCTTGCTACTGCTATGGCTATGGCTGCTATCGCTATGCTTGCTACTGCTATGGCTATGGCTGCTATGGCTATGGCTATGGCTGCTATGGCTGCTATGGCTATGGCTATTGCTGCTATGGTTACTGCTAAGGCTACGGCTATGGCTGCTATGGCCATGGCTATGGCTGCTCTGGCTATGGCTGTGGCCATGGCTGCTAGGGCTACGGCTATGGCTGCTATGGCTATGGCTACGGCTGCTATGGCTGCTATGGCTATGGCTATGGCTATGGCTACTATGGTTATGGCTATAGCTGCTATGGCTATGGCTCTGGCTGCTATGGCAATGGCTATGGCTGCTTTGGGTATGGCTATAGCTGCTATGGCTATGGATATGGCTGCTATGGCTATGGCTCTGGCTGCTCTGGCTATGGCTGTGGCCATGGCTGCTGGGGCTATGGCTATGTCTGCTATGGCTATGGCTACGGCTGCTATTGCTGTCGCTATGACGGCTGTGGCTATGGCTACGGCTGCTATGGCTATGGCTATGGCTGCAGTAGCTTTGGCTGTGGCTACTATCGCTATGGCTATGGCTATGGCTACTATGGTTATGGCTATTGCTATGGCTGCTATGGCTGTGGCTATGGCTACTATAGCTATGGCTATGGCTATTGCTGCTATGGCTATGGCAATGTCTGCCGTGGCTCTGGCTTTGGCTATGGCTGGTACAGCTATAGCTATGGCTATGGCTGCTATGGCTATGGCTATGCCCATGGCTGCTGTGGCTATGGCTATGGCTACTATGGCTATGGCCATGACTGCTCTGCCTGCTATGGCTATGGCTATTGTTGCTACGGCTATGGCTATGGCTATGGCTATGGCTGCTATGGCTATGGCTATGGCTGCTATGGCTATGGCTACGGCTGCTATGGTTGTCGCTATGACGGCTGTGGCTATGGCTACGGCTGCTATGGCTATGGCTATGGCTGCAATAGCTTTGGCTGTGGCTACTATCGCTATAGCTATGGCTATGGCTACTATGGTCATGGCTATTGCTATGGCTGCTATGGCTGTGGCTATGGCTACTATGGCTATGGCTGTGGCTATGGCTGCTATGGCTATGGCTATGGCTGCTATGGCTATGGCAATGTCTGCCTTGGCTCTGGCTTTGGCTATGGCTGGTACAGCTATAGCTATGGCTATGGCTGCTATGGCTATGGCTATGCCCATGGCTGCTGTGGCTATGGCTATGGCTACTATGGCTATGTCCATGACTGCTCTGGCTGCTATGGCTATGGCTATTGTTGCTACGGCTATGGCTATGGCTATGGCTATGGCTGCTAGGGCTACGGCTATGGCTGCTATGGCTATGGCTACGGCTGCTATGGCTATGGCTGCGGCTGCTATGGCTACCGCTATGCGTGCTATTGCTATGGCTATCGCTGCTATGGCTATGGCTATGGCTGCTATGGCTATGGCTATGGCTGCTATGGCTATGGCGATGGCTGCTATGCCTATGGCTATGGCTGCTATGACTATGGCTATGGATGCTATGGCAATGGCTACGGATGCTTTGGCTATGGCTATGGATGACATGGCTATGGCTGCGGCTGCTATGGCTATCGCTATGCTTGCTACTGCTATGGCTATGGCTGCTATGGCTACTGCTATGGCTATGGCTATTGCTGCTATGG
Source organism: Calliopsis andreniformis (assembly GCF_051401765.1). Lineage (NCBI taxonomy): Eukaryota > Metazoa > Arthropoda > Insecta > Hymenoptera > Andrenidae > Calliopsis > Calliopsis andreniformis. The sequence goes on along the minus strand of NW_027480550.1, from coordinate 449,228 downwards.
TTCCTGCTAAGGCTACGGCTATGGCTGCTATGGCCATGGCTATGGCTGCTATGGCTATGGCTATGGCTGCTATGGCTGCCATGGCTATGGCTGTTGCTGCTAAGGCTATGGCTATGGCTATGGCTGTGGCTATGGCTTCTATGGCTATGGCTATGGCTGCTATGTCTATGGCTATGGCTGCTATGGCTGCTATGGCTATGGCTATGGCTGCTTTGGGTATGGCTATAGCTGCAATGGCTATGGCTATGGCTGCTATGGCTATGGCTATGACTGCTATGACTATGGCTATGGCTATGGCTGCTATGGCTATGGCTATGGCTATGTCTGCTATGGCTGGTATGGCTATGAATATCGCTGCTATAGCTTTGGCTGTGGCTACTATGCCTGTGGCTTTTGTTGCTATGGCTATGGCCATGACTGGTATGGCTATGGCCATGGCTACGGCTATGGCTGATATGGCCGCTATGGCTATGGCTATGCCTGCTATTGCAATCGCTAATGCTGCAATGGCAACGGCTATGGCTACGGCTATGGCTATGGCTGCTATGGCTATGGCAATGGCTGCTCTGGCTATGGCTATGGCCATGGCTGCTATGGCTATGGCTATGGCTGCTATGGCTATGGCTATGTCTATGTCTGCTATGGCTGCTATGGCTATTAATATCGCTGCTATATCTTTGGCTGTGGCTACTATGGCTATGGCTATAGTTGCTATGGCTATGGCTATGGCTATGGCTGCTATGGCTGCTATGGCTATGGCTATGGCTGCTATGGCTATGGCTATGGCTGCTATGGCTGCCATGGCTATGGCTATTGCTGCTAAGGCTATGGCTATGGCTATGGCTGTGGCTATGGCTTCTATGGCTATGGCTATGGCTGCTAAGGCTATGGCTATGGCTGCTATGGCTGCTATGGCTATGGCTATGGCTGCTTTGGGTATGGCTATAGCTGCAATGGCTATGGCTATGGCTGCTATGGCTATGGCTATGGCTGCTCTGGCTATGGCTGTGGCCATGGCTGCTAGGGCTACGGCTATGGCTGCTATGGCTATGGCTACGGCTGCTATGGCTATGGCTGCGGCTGCTATGGCTATCGCTATGCGTGCTATTGCTATGGCTATCGCTGCTATGGCTATGGCTATGGCTGCTATGGCTATGGCTATGGCTGCTTTGGATATGGCTGCTATAGTTATGGCTATGGCTGATATGGCTATGGCTATAGCTGCTATGGCTATGGGTATGGATGCTTTGGCTATGGCTATGGCTGATATGGCTATGGCTATGGCTGCTATGGCTATGGCTACGGCAGCTATGGCGGTCGCTATGCGTGCTATGGCTATGGCTATGGCTGCTATGGCTATGGCTATGGATACTTTGGCTATGGCTAAAGCTGCTATGGCTATGACTATAGCTGCTATTGCTATGGCTATGGCTGCTATGGCTATGGCTATGGCTGCTATGGCTATGGCGATGGCTGCTATGCCTATGGCTATGGCAGCTATGACTATGGCTATGGATGCTATGGCAATGGCTACGGATGCTTTGGCTATGGCTATGGATGACATGGCTATGGCTGCGGCTGCTATGGCTATCGCTATGCTTGCTACTGCTATGGCTATGGCTGCTATGGCTATGGCTATGGCTGCTATGGCTGCTATGGCTATGGCTATTGCTGCTATGGTTACTGCTAAGGCTACGGCTATGGCTGCTATGGCCATGGCTATGGCTGCTATGGCTATGGCTATGGCTGCTATGGCTGCCATGGCTATCGCTGTTGCTGCTAAGGCTATGGCTATGGCTATGGCTGTGGCTATGGCTTCTATGGCTATGGCTATTGCTGCTATGGCTATGGCTATGGCTGCTATGGCTGCTATGGCTATGGCTATGGCTGCTTTGGGTATGGCTATAGCTGCAATGGCTATGGCTATGGCTGCTATGGCTATGGCTATGGCTGCTCTGGCTATGGCTGTGGCCATGGCTGCTAGGGCTACGGCTATGGCTGCTATGGCTATGGCTACGGCTGCTATGGCTGCTATGGCTATGGCTATGGCTATGGCTACTATGGTTATGGCTATAGCTGCTATGGCTATGGCTCTGGCTGCTATGGCAATGGCTATGGCTGCTTTGGGTATGGCTATAGCTGCTATGGCTATGGATATGGCTGCTATGGCTATGGCTCTGGCTGCTCTGGCTATGGCTGTGGCCATGGCTGCTGGGGCTATGGCTATGGCTGCTATGGCTATGGCTACGGCTGCTATTGCTGTCGCTATGACGGCTGTGGCTATGGCTACGGCTGCTATGGCTATGGCTATGGCTGCAATAGCTTTGGCTGTGGCTACTATCGCTATGGCTATGGCTATGGCTACTATGGTTATGGCTATTGCTATGGCTGCTATGGCTGTGGCTATGGCTACTATAGCTATGGCTATGGCTATTGCTGCTATGGCTATGGCAATGTCTGCCGTGGCTCTGGCTTTGGCTATGGCTGGTACAGCTATAGCTATGGCTATGGCTGCTATGGCTATGGCTATGCCCATGGCTGCTGTGGCTATGGCTATGGCTACTATGGCTATGGCCATGACTGCTCTGGCTGCTATGGCTATGGCTATTGTCGCTACGGCTATGGCTATGGCTATGGCTGCTAGGGCTGTGGCTATGGCTGCTATGGCTATGGCTACGGCTGCTATGGCTGTCGCTATGACGGCTGTGGCTATGGCTACGGCTGCTATGGTTATGGCTATGGCTGCAATAGCTTTGGCTGTGGCTACTATCGCTACGGCTATGGCTATGGCTACTATGGTTATGGCTATTGCTATGGCTGCTATGGCTGTGGCTATGGCTACTATGGCTATGGCTATGGCTATGGCTGCTATGGCTATGGCTATGGCTGCTATGGCTATGGCAATGTCTGCCATGGCTCTGGCTTTGGCTATGGCCGGTACAGCTATAGCTATGGCTATGGCTGCTATGGCTGTGGCTATGCCCATGGCTGCTGTGGCTATAGCTATGTCTACTATGGCTATGGCCATGACTGCTCTGCCTGCTATGGCTATGGCTATTGTTGCTACGGCTATGGCTATGGCTATGGCTATGGCTGCTATGGCTATGGCTATGGCTGCTATGGATATGGCTACGGCTGCTATGGTTGTCGCTATGACGGCTGTGGCTATGGCTACGGCTGCTATGGCTATGGCTATGGCTGCAATAGCTTTGGCTGTGGCTACTATCGCTACAGCTATGGCTATGGCTACTATGGTTATGGCTATTGCTATGGCTGCTATGGCTGTGGCTATGGCTACTATGGCTATGGCTGTGGCTATGGCTGCTATGGCTATGGCTATGGCTGCTATGGCTATGGCAATGTCTGCCTTGGCTCTGGCTTTGGCTATGGCTGGTACAGCTATAGCTATGGCTATGGCTGCTATGGCTATGGCTATGCCCATGGCTGCTGTGGCTATGGCTATGGCTACTATGGCTATGTCCATGACTGCTCTGGCTGCTATGGCTATGGCTATTGTTGCTACGGCTATGGCTATGGCTATGGCTATGGCTGCTATGGCTATGGCTATGGCTGCTATGGCTATGGCTATGGCTGGTGTGACTATGGCGATGGCTATGGCAGCAATAGCTTTGGCTGTGGCTACAATGGCTATGGCTGTGGCTGCTATGGCTGCTATGGCCATGGCTATTACTGCTATGTCTATGGCTGCAATGGCTATGACTATGGCTGCATTAGCTTTGACTGTGGCTATGTCTGCTATGGCTATGGCTATGGCTATGGCTGTGGCTATTGCTGCTATGGATATAGCTATGGCTCCTATGGCTATGGCTATGGCTGCTACGTCTATAGCTGGTATAGCAATGCGTATCGCTGCTACGGCTATCGCTATAACTGCTATGGCTATGGCATTGGCTGCTCTGGCTATGGCTATGGATATGGCTGCTATGTCTATGGCTATGACTGATATGGCTAAGACCATGTCTGGTATGGCTCCTATGGCTATTGCTATGGCTATGGCTACTATGGTTATGGCTATAGCTGCTATGGCTATGGCTCTGGCTGCTATGGCAATGGCTATGACTGCTTTGGGTATGGCTATAGCTGCTATGGCTATTCCTATGGCTGCTATGGCTATGGCTATGGCTGCTCTGGCTACGGCTATGGCCATGTCTGCTTGGGCTATGGCTATGGCTGCTATGGCTATGGCTACGGCTGCTATGGCTACCGCTATGACTGCTATGGCTATGGCTATGGCTGCTATGGCTATGGCTATGGCTGCAATAGCTATGGCAATGGCTGCTTCGGGTATGGCTATAGCTGCTATGGCTATGGCTCCGGCTGCTATGGCTATTTCTATGACTGCTATTGCTATGGCTGCAATGGCTATGGCTATGGCTACGGCTGCTATGGCTATGGCTATGGCTGCAATGTCCATGGCAATGGCTGCTATGTCTACGGCTGGTATAGCTATGCCTATGGCTGCTACGGCTATGGCTATAACTGCTGTGGCAATGGCATTGGCCGCTTTGGCTATGGCTATGGCTATGTCTGCTCTGGCTATGGCTATGTCTTCCCTGGCTATGGCTATGGCTGCTGTGGCTATGGCTATGGCTATGGCAATGGCTGCTATTGCTATGGCTATGGCTGCTGTGGATATGGCTATGGCTATGACAGTGGCTGCTATGGCTATGGCTACGGCTGCTATGGCTATCGCTATGACTGCTGTGGCTATGGCTATGGCTGCTATGGCTATGGCTATGACTGCTATGACTATGGCTATGGCTATGGCTGCTATGGCTATGGCCATGGCTGGTATGGCTATGGCCTTGGCTACGGTTATGGCTGATATGGCCGCTATGGCTATGGCTATGCCTGCAATTGCTATCGCTAATGCTGCAATGGCAATGGCTATGGCTACGGCTATGGCTGTGGCTGCTATGGCTATGGCTATGGCTGCTCTGGCTATGGCTGTGGCCATGGCTGCTAGGGCTACGGCTATGGCTGCTATGGCTATGGCTACGGCTGCTATGGCTATGGCTGCGGCTGCTATGGCTACCGCTATGCGTGCTATTGCTATGGCTATCGCTGCTATGGCTATGGCTATGGCTGTTATGGCTATGGCTATGACTGCTTTGGATATGGCTGCTATAGCTATGGCTATGGCTGCTCTGGCTATGGCTGTGGCCATGGCTGCTAGGGCTACGGCTATAGCTGCTATGGCTATGGCTATGGATACTTTGGCTATGGCTAAAGCTGCTATGGCTATGACTATAGCTGCTATTGCTATGGCTATGGCTGCTATGGCTATGGCTATGGCTGCTATGGCTATGGCGATGGCTGCTATGCCTATGGCTATGGCTGCTATGACTATGGCTATGGATGCTATGGCAATGGCTACGGATGCTTTGGCTATGGCTATGGATGACATGGCTATGGCTGCGGCTGCTATGGCTATCGCTATGCTTGCTACTGCTATGGCTATGGCTGCTATGGCTACTGCTATGGCTATGGCTATTGCTGCTATGGTTCCTGCTAAGGCTACGGCTATGGCTGCTATGGCCATGGCTATGGCTGCTATGGCTATGGCTATGGCTGCTATGGCTGCCATGGCTATGGCTGTTGCTGCTAAGGCTATGGCTATGGCTATGGCTGTGGCTATGGCTTCTATGGCTATGGCTATGGCTGCTATGGCTATGGCTATGGCTGCTATGGCTGCTATGGCTATGGCTATGGCTGCTTTGGGTATGGCTATAGCTGCAATGGCTATGGCTATGGCTGCTATGGCTATGGCTATAGCTGCTCTGGCTATGGCTGTGGCCATGGCTGCTAGGGCTACGGCTATGGCTGCTATGGCTATGGCTACGGCTGCTATGGCTATGGCTGCGGCTGCTATGGCTATCGCTATGCGTGCTATTGCTATGGCTATCGCTGCTATGGCTATGGCTATGGCTGCTATGGCTATGGCTATGGCTGCTTTGGATATGGCTGCTATAGCTATGGCTATGGCTGATATGGCTATGGCTATAGCTGCTATGGCTATGGGTATGGATGCTTTGGCTATGGCTATGGCTGATATGGTTATGGCTATGGCTGCTATGGCTATGGCTACGTCAGCTATGGATGTCGCTATGCGTGCTATGGCTATGGCTATGGCTGCTATGGCTATGGCTATGGATACTTTGGCTATGGCTAAAGCTGCTATGGCTATCGCTATGCTTGCTACTGCTATGGCTATGGCTGCTATGGCTATGGCTATGGCTGCTATGGCTGCTATGGCTATGGCTATTGCTGCTATAGCTACTGCTATGGCTATGGCTCTTGCTGCTATGGCTACTGCTATGGCTATGGCTATTGCTGCTATGGTTACTGCTAAGGCTACGGCTATGGCTGCTATGGCCATGGCTATGGCTGCTGGGGCTGCTATGGCGATGAATATTGTTGCTATGGCTATGGCTATGGCTATGGCTATGGCTATGTCTCCTATGGATATGGCTATGGCTGCTATGGCCATGGCTATGGCTGCTATGGCTATGGCTATGACTGCTTTGGCTATGGCTACAGCTGCTATAGCTACGGCTCTGGCTGCTATGGCTATGCCTGCTATGGCTGTGGCTATGGCTGCTATGGCAATGGCTACGGATGCTTTGGCTATGGCTATGGATGACATGGCTATGGCTGCGGCTGCTATGGCTATCGCTATGCTTGCTACTGCTATGGCTATGGCTGCTATGGCTATGGCTATGGCTGCTATGGCTGCTATGGCTATGGCTATTGCTGCTATAGCTACTGCTATGGCTATGGCTCTTGCTGCTATGGCTACTGCTATGGGAATGGCTATTGCTGCTATGGTTACTGCTAAGGCTACGGCTATGGCTGCTATGGCCATGGCTATGGCTGCTGGGGCTGCAATGGCGATGAATATTGTTGCTATGGCTATGGCTATGGCTATGGCTATGGCTATGTCTCCTATGGATATGGCTATGGCTGCTATGGCCATGGCTATGGCTGCTATGGCTATGGCTATGACTGCTTTGGCTATGGCTACAGCTGCTATAGCTACGGCTCTGGCTGCTATGGCTATGCCTGCTATGGCTGCGGCTATGGCTGCTGTGGCTATGGCTGCTATAGCTATGGCTATGGCTGCTAATGCTATGACTATGGCTGCGGCTGCTATGGCTATGGCTATGTCTGCTATGGCTGTGGCTATGACTATGGCTGCTATAGTTATGGCTATGGCTATGGCTGCTATGGCTATGGCTGGTACAGCTATAGCTATGGCTATGGCTGCTATGGCTATGGCTATGCCCATGGCTGCTGTGGCTATGGCTATGGCTACTATGGCTATGGCTATGACTGCTCTGGCTGCTATGGCTATGGCTATTGTTGCTACGGCTATGGCTATGGCTATGGCTATGGCTGCTATGGCTATGGCTTTCGCTGCTATGGCTATGGCTACGGCTGCTATGGCTACCGCTATGACTGCTATGGCTATGGCTATGGCTGCTATGGCTATGGCTATGGCTGCAATAGCTTTGGCAATGGCTGCTTCGGGTATGGCTATAGCTGCTATGGCTATGGCTCCGGCTGCTATGGCTATTTCTATGACTGCTATTGCTATGGCTGCAATAGCTATGGCTATGGCTACGGCTGCTATGGCTATGGCTATGGCTGCAATGTCCATGGCAATGGCTGCTATGTCTATGGCTGGTATAGCTATGCCTATGGCTGCTACGGCTATGGCTATAACTGCTGTGGCAATGGCATTGGCTGCTTTGGCTATGGCTATGGCTATGTCTGCTCTGGCTATGGCTGTGTCTTCCCTGGCTATGGCTATGGCTGCTGTGGCTATGGCTATGGCTATGGCAATGGCTGCTATTGCTATGGCTATGGCTGCTGTGGATATGGCTATGGCTATGGCAGTGGCTGCTATGGCTATGGCTGCGGCTGCTATGGCTATCGCTATGCGTGCTATTGCTATGGCTATCGCTGCTATGGCTATGGCTATGGCTGCTATGGCTATGGCTATGGCTGCTTTGGATATGGCTGCTATAGCTATGGCTATGGCTGATATGGCTATGGCTATAGCTGCTATGGCTATGGGTATGGATGCTTTGGCTATGGCTATGGCTGCTATGGCTATGGCTACGGCTGCTATGGCTATCGCTATGACTGCTGTGGCTATGGCTATGGCTGCTATGGCTATGGCTATGGCTGCAATAGCTTTGGCAGTGGCTTCTATGGCTATGGCTATGGCTGCTATGGCTATCGCTATGACTGCTGTGGCTATGGCTATGGCTGCTATGGCTATGGCTATGGCTGCAATAGCTTTGGCAGTGGCTTCTATGGCTATGGCTATGGCTGCTATGGCTATGGCTATGACTGCTATGACTATGGCTATGGCTATGGCTGCTGTGGCTATGGCTATGGCTATGGCAATGGCTGCTATTGCTATGGCTATGGCTGCTGTGGATATGGCTATGGCTATGGCAGTGGCTGCTATGGCTATGGCTGCGGCTGCTATGGCTATCGCTATGCGTGCTATTGCTATGGCTATCGCTGCTATGGCTATGGCTATGGCTGCTATGGCTATGGCTATGGCTGCTTTGGATATGGCTGCTATAGCTATGGCTATGGCTGATATGGCTATGGCTATAGCTGCTATGGCTATGGGTATGGATGCTTTGGCTATGGCTATGGCTGCTATGGCTATGGCTACGGCTGCTATGGCTATCGCTATGACTGCTGTGGCTATGGCTATGGCTGCTATGGCTATGGCTATGGCTGCAATAGCTTTGGCAGTGGCTTCTATGGCTATGGCTATGGCTGCTATGGCTATGGCTATGACTGCTATGACTATGGCTATGGCTATGGCTGCTATGGCTATGGCCATGGCTGGTATGGCTATGGCCTTGGCTACGGTTATGGCTGATATGGCCGCTATGGCTATGGCTATGGCTGCTCTGGCTATGGCTGTGGCCATGGCTGCTAGGGCTACGGCTATGGCTATGTCTGCTATGGCTGGTATGGCTATGGCTATGGCTGCTTTGGGTATGGCTATAGCTGCAATGGCTATGGCTATGGCTGCTATGGCTATGGCTATGACTGCTATGACTATGGCTATGGCTATGGCTGCTATGGCTATGGCTATGGCTATGTCTGCTATGGCTGGTATGGCTATGAATATCGCTGCTATAGCTTTGGCTGTGGCTACTATGCCTGTGGCTTTTGTTGCTATGGCTATGGCCATGACTGGTATGGCTATGGCCATGGCTACGGCTATGGCTGATATGGCCGCTATGGCTATGGCTATGCCTGCTATTGCAATCGCTAATGCTGCAATGGCAACGGCTATGGCTACGGCTATGGCTATGGCTGCTATGGCTATGGCAATGGCTGCTCTGGCTATGGCTATGGCCATGGCTGCTATGGCTATGGCTATGGCTGCTATGGCTATGGCTATGTCTATGTCTGCTATGGCTGCTATGGCTATTAATATCGCTGCTATATCTTTGGCTGTGGCTACTATGGCTATGGCTATAGTTGCTATGGCTATGGCTATGGCTATGGCTGCTATGGCTGCTATGGCTATGGCTATGGCTGCTATGGCTATGGCTATGGCTGCTATGGCTGCCATGGCTATGGCTATTGCTGCTAAGGCTATGGCTATGGCTATGGCTGTGGCTATGGCTTCTATGGCTATGGCTATGGCTGCTAAGGCTATGGCTATGGCTGCTATGGCTGCTATGGCTATGGCTATGGCTGCTTTGGGTATGGCTATAGCTGCAATGGCTATGGCTATGGCTGCTATGGCTATGGCTATGGCTGCTCTGGCTATGGCTGTGGCCATGGCTGCTAGGGCTACGGCTATGGCTGCTATGGCTATGGCTACGGCTGCTATGGCTATGGCTGCGGCTGCTATGGCTATCGCTATGCGTGCTATTGCTATGGCTATCGCTGCTATGGCTATGGCTATGGCTGCTATGGCTATGGCTATGGCTGCTTTGGATATGGCTGCTATAGTTATGGCTATGGCTGATATGGCTATGGCTATAGCTGCTATGGCTATGGGTATGGATGCTTTGGCTATGGCTATGGCTGATATGGCTATGGCTATGGCTGCTATGGCTATGGCTACGGCAGCTATGGCGGTCGCTATGCGTGCTATGGCTATGGCTATGGCTGCTATGGCTATGGCTATGGATACTTTGGCTATGGCTAAAGCTGCTATGGCTATGACTATAGCTGCTGTTGCTATGGCTATGGCTGCTATGGCTATGGCTATGGCTGCTATGGCTATGGCGATGGCTGCTATGCCTATGGCTATGGCAGCTATGACTATGGCTATGGATGCTATGGCAATGGCTACGGATGCTTTGGCTATGGCTATGGATGACATGGCTATGGCTGCGGCTGCTATGGCTATCGCTATGCTTGCTACTGCTATGGCTATGGCTGCTATGGCTATGGCTATGGCTGCTATGGCTGCTATGGCTATGGCTATTGCTGCTATGGTTACTGCTAAGGCTACGGCTATGGCTGCTATGGCCATGGCTATGGCTGCTATGGCTATGGCTATGGCTGCTATGGCTGCCATGGCTATGGCTGTTGCTGCTAAGGCTATGGCTATGGCTATGGCTGTGGCTATGGCGTCTATGGCTATGGCTATTGCTGCTATGGCTATGGCTATGGCTGCTATGGCTGCTATGGCTATGGCTATGGCTGCTTTGGGTATGGCTATAGCTGCAATGGCTATGGCTATGGCTGCTATGGCTATGGCTATGGCTGCTCTGGCTATGGCTGTGGCCATGGCTGCTAGGGCTACGGCTATGGCTGCTATGGCTATGGCTACGGCTGCTATGGCTGCTATGGCTATGGCTATGGCTATGGCTACTATGGTTATGGCTATAGCTGCTATGGCTATGGCTCTGGCTGCTATGGCAATGGCTATGGCTGCTTTGGGTATGGCTATAGCTGCTATGGCTATGGATATGGCTGCTATGGCTATGGCTCTGGCTGCTCTGGCTATGGCTGTGGCCATGGCTGCTGGGGCTATGGCTATGGCTGCTATGGCTATGGCTACGGCTGCTATTGCTGTCGCTATGACGGCTGTGGCTATGGCTACGGCTGCTATGGCTATGGCTATGGCTGCAATAGCTTTGGCTGTGGCTACTATCGCTATGGCTATGGCTATGGCTACTATGGTTATGGCTATTGCTATGGCTGCTATGGCTGTGGCTATGGCTACTATAGCTATGGCTATGGCTATTGCTGCTATGGCTATGGCAATGTCTGCCGTGGCTCTGGCTTTGGCTATGGCTGGTACAGCTATAGCTATGGCTATGGCTGCTATGGCTATGGCTATGCCCATGGCTGCTGTGGCTATGGCTATGGCTACTATGGCTATGGCCATGACTGCTCTGGCTGCTATGGCTATGGCTATTGTCGCTACGGCTATGGCTATGGCTATGGCTGCTAGGGCTGTGGCTATGGCTGCTATGGCTATGGCTACGGCTGCTATGGCTGTCGCTATGACGGCTGTGGCTATGGCTACGGCTGCTATGGTTATGGCTATGGCTGCAATAGCTTTGGCTGTGGCTACTATCGCTACGGCTATGGCTATGGCTACTATCGTTATGGCTATTGCTATGGCTGCTATGGCTGTGGCTATGGCTACTATGGCTATGGCTATGGCTATGGCTGCTATGGCTATGGCTATGGCTGCTATGGCTATGGCAATGTCTGCCATGGCTCTGGCTTTGGCTATGGCTGGTACAGCTATAGCTATGGCTATGGCTGCTATGGCTGTGGCTATGCCCATGGCTGCTGTGGCTATAGCTATGGCTACTATGGCTATGGCCATGACTGCTCTGCCTGCTATGGCTATGGCTATTGTTGCTACGGCTATGGCTATGGCTATGGCTATGGCTGCTATGGCTATGGCTATGGCTGCTATGGATATGGCTACGGCTGCTATGGTTGTCGCTATGACGGCTGTGGCTATGGCTACGGCTGCTATGGCTATGGCTATGGCTGCAATAGCTTTGGCTGTGGCTACTATCGCTATAGCTATGTCTATGGCTACTATGGTTATGGCTATTGCTATGGCTGCTATGGCTGTGGCTATGGCTACTATGGCTATGGCTGTGGCTATGGCTGCTATGGCTATGGCTATGGCTGCTATGGCTATGGCAATGTCTGCCTTGGCTCTGGCTTTGGCTATGGCTGGTACAGCTATAGCTATGGCTATGGCTGCTATGGCTATGGCTATGCCCATGGCTGCTGTGGCTATGGCTATGGCTACTATGGCTATGTCCATGACTGCTCTGGCTGCTATGGCTATGGCTATTGTTGCTACGGCTATGGCTATGGCTATGGCTATGGCTGCTAATGCTATGGCTATGGCTGCTATGGCTATGGCTATGGCTGGTGTGACTATGGCGATGGCTATGGCAGCAATAGCTTTGGCTGTGGCTACAATGGCTATGGCTGTGGCTGCTATGGCTGCTATGGCCATGGCTATTACTGCTATGTCTATGGCTGCAATGGCTATGACTATGGCTGCATTAGCTTTGACTGTGGCTATGTCTGCTATGGCTATGGCTATGGCTATGGCTGTGGCTATTGCTGCTATGGATATAGCTATGGCTCCTATGGCTATGGCTATGGCTGCTACGTCTATAGCTGGTATAGCAATGCGTATCGCTGCTACGGCTATCGCTATAACTGCTATGGCTATGGCATTGGCTGCTCTGGCTATGGCTATGGATATGGCTGCTATGTCTATGGCTATGACTGATATGGCTATGACCATGTCTGGTATGGCTCCTATGGCTATGGCTATGGCTATGGCTACTATGGCTATGGCTACGGCTGCTATGGCTATCGCTATGACTGCTGTGGCTATGGCTATGGCTGCTATGGCTATGGCTATGACTGCTATGACTATGGCTATGGCTATGGCTGCTATGGCTATGGCCATGGCTGGTATGGCTATGGCCTTGGCTACGGTTATGGCTGATATGGCCGCTATGGCTATGGCTATGCCTGCAATTGCTATCGCTAATGCTGCAATGGCAATGGCTATGGCTACGGCTATGGCTGTGGCTGCTATGGCTATGGCTATGGCTGCTCTGGCTATGGCTGTGGCCATGGCTGCTAGGGCTACGGCTATGGCTGCTATGGCTATGGCTACGGCTGCTATGGCTATGGCTGCGGCTGCTATGGCTACCGCTATGCGTGCTATTGCTATGGCTATCGCTGCTATGGCTATGGCTATGGCTGTTATGGCTATGGCTATGACTGCTTTGGATATGGCTGCTATAGCTATGGCTATGGCTGCTCTGGCTATGGCTGTGGCCATGGCTGCTAGGGCTACGGCTATGGCTGCTATGGCTATGGCTATGGATACTTTGGCTATGGCTAAAGCTGCTATGGCTATGACTATAGCTGCTATTGCTATGGCTATGGCTGCTATGGCTATGGCTATGGCTGCTATGGCTATGGCGATGGCTGCTATGCCTATGGCTATGGCTGCTATGACTATGGCTATGGATGCTATGGCAATGGCTACGGATGCTTTGGCTATGGCTATGGATGACATGGCTATGGCTGCGGCTGCTATGGCTATCGCTATGCTTGCTACTGCTATGGCTATGGCTGCTATGGCTACTGCTATGGATATGGCTATTGCTGCTATGGTTCCTGCTAAGGCTACGGCTATGGCTGCTATGGCCATGGCTATGGCTGCTATGGCTATGGCTATGGCTGCTATGGCTGCCATGGCTATGGCTGTTGCTGCTAAGGCTATGGCTATGGCTATGGCTGTGGCTATGGCTTCTATGGCTATGGCTATGGCTGCTATGGCTATGGCTATGGCTGCTATGGCTGCTATGGCTATGGCTATGGCTGCTTTGGGTATGGCTATAGCTGCAATGGCTATGGCTATGGCTGCTATGGCTATGGCTATAGCTGCTCTGGCTATGGCTGTGGCCATGGCTGCTAGGGCTACGGCTATGGCTGCTATGGCTATGGCTACGGCTGCTATGGCTATGGCTGCGGCTGCTATGGCTATCGCTATGCGTGCTATTGCTATGGCTATCGCTGCTATGGCTATGGCTATGGCTGCTATGGCTATGGCTATGGCTGCTTTGGATATGGCTGCTATAGCTATGGCTATGGCTGATATGGCTATGGCTATAGCTGCTATGGCTATGGGTATGGATGCTTTGGCTATGGCTATGGCTGATATGGTTATGGCTATGGCTGCTATGGCTATGGCTACGTCAGCTATGGATGTCGCTATGCGTGCTATGGCTATGGCTATGGCTGCTATGGCTATGGCTATGGATACTTTGGCTATGGCTAAAGCTGCTATGGCTATCGCTATGCTTGCTACTGCTATGGCTATGGCTGCTATGGCTATGGCTATGGCTGCTATGGCTGCTATGGCTATGGCTATTGCTGCTATAGCTACTGCTATGGCTATGGCTCTTGCTGCTATGGCTACTGCTATGGCTATGGCTATTGCTGCTATGGTTACTGCTAAGGCTACGGCTATGGCTGCTATGGCCATGGCTATGGCTGCTGGGGCTGCTATGGCGATGAATATTGTTGCTATGGCTATGGCTATGGCTATGGCTATGGCTATGTCTCCTATGGATATGGCTATGGCTGCTATGGCCATGGCTATGGCTGCTATGGCTATGGCTATGACTGCTTTGGCTATGGCTACAGCTGCTATAGCTACGGCTCTGGCTGCTATGGCTATGCCTGCTATGGCTGTGGCTATGGCTGCTATGGCAATGGCTACGGATGCTTTGGCTATGGCTATGGATGACATGGCTATGGCTGCGGCTGCTATGGCTATCGCTATGCTTGCTACTGCTATGGCTATGGCTGCTATGGCTATGGCTATGGCTGCTATGGCTGCTATGGCTATGGCTATTGCTGCTATAGCTACTGCTATGGCTATGGCTCTTGCTGCTATGGCTACTGCTATGGGAATGGCTATTGCTGCTATGGTTACTGCTAAGGCTACGGCTATGGCTGCTATGGCCATGGCTATGGCTGCTGGGGCTGCTATGGCGATGAATATTGTTGCTATGGCTATGGCTATGGCTATGGCTATGGCTATGTCTCCTATGGATATGGCTATGGCTGCTATGGCCATGGCTACGGCTGCTATGGCTATGGCTATGACTGCTTTGGCTATGGCTACAGCTGCTATAGCTACGGCTCTGGCTGCTATGGCTATGCCTGCTATGGCTGCGGCTATGGCTGCTGTGGCTATGGCTGCTATAGCTATGGCTATGGCTGCTAATGCTATGACTATGGCTGCGGCTGCTATGGCTATGGCTATGTCTGCTATGGCTGTGGCTATGACTATGGCTGCTATAGTTATGGCTATGGCTATGGCTGCTATGGCTATGGCTGGTACAGCTATAGCTATGGCTATGGCTGCTATGGCTATGGCTATGCCCATGGCTGCTGTGGCTATGGCTATGGCTATTATGGCTATGGCTATGACTGCTCTGGCTGCTATGGCTATGGCTATTGTTGCTACGGCTATGGCTATGGCTATGGCTATGGCTGCTATGGCTATGGCTATGGCTGCTATGGCCATGGCTATGGCTGCTATGGCTATGGCTATGACTGCTTTGGCTATGGCTACAGCTGCTATAGCTACGGCTCTGGCTGCTATGGCTATGCCTGCTATGGCTATGGCTATGGCTGCAATAGCTTTGGCAATGGCTGCTTCGGGTATGGCTATAGCTGCTATGGCTATGGCTCCGGCTGCTATGGCTATTTCTATGACTGCTATTGCTATGGCTGCAATGGCTATGGCTATGGCTACGGCTGCTATGGCTATGGCTATGGCTGCAATGTCCATGGCAATGGCTGCTATGTCTATGGCTGGTATAGCTATGCCTATGGCTGCTACGGCTATGGCTATAACTGCTGTGGCAATGGCATTGGCTGCTTTGGCTATGGCTATGGCTATGTCTGCTCTGGCTATGGCTGTGTCTTCCCTGGCTATGGCTATGGCTGCTGTGGCTGTGGCTATGGCTATGGCAATGGCTGCTATTGCTATGGCTATGGCTGCTGTGGATATGGCTATGGCTATGGCAGTGGCTGCTATGGCTATGGCTGCGGCTGCTATGGCTATCGCTATGCGTGCTATTGCTATGGCTATCGCTGCTATGGCTATGGCTATGGCTGCTATGGCTATGGCTATGGCTGCTTTGGATATGGCTGCTATAGCTATGGCTATGGCTGATATGGCTATGGCTATAGCTGCTATGGCTATGGGTATGGATGCTTTGGCTATGGCTATGGCTGCTATGGCTATGGCTACGGCTGCTATGGCTATCGCTATGACTGCTGTGGCTATGGCTATGGCTGCTATGGCTATGGCTATGGCTGCAATAGCTTTGGCAGTGGCTTCTATGGCTATGGCTATGGCTGCTATGGCTATCGCTATGACTGCTGTGGCTATGGCTATGGCTGCTATGGCTATGGCTATGGCTGCAATAGCTTTGGCAGTGGCTTCTATGGCTATGGCTATGGCTGCTATGGCTATGGCTATGACTGCTATGACTATGGCTATGGCTATGGCTGCTGTGGCTATGGCTATGGCTATGGCAATGGCTGCTATTGCTATGGCTATGGCTGCTGTGGATATGGCTATGGCTATGGCAGTGGCTGCTATGGCTATGGCTGCGGCTGCTATGGCTATCGCTATGCGTGCTATTGCTATGGCTATCGCTGCTATGGCTATGGCTATGGCTGCTATGGCTATGGCTATGGCTGCTTTGGATATGGCTGCTATAGCTATGGCTATGGCTGATATGGCTATGGCTATAGCTGCTATGGCTATGGGTATGGATGCTTTGGCTATGGCTATGGCTGCTATGGCTATGGCTACGGCTGCTATGGCTATCGCTATGACTGCTGTGGCTATGGCTATGGCTGCTATGGCTATGGCTATGGCTGCAATAGCTTTGGCAGTGGCTTCTATGGCTATGGCTATGGCTGCTATGGCTATGGCTATGACTGCTATGACTATGGCTATGGCTATGGCTGCTATGACTATGGCTATGGCTATGGCTGCTGTGGCTATGGCTATGGCTATGGCAATGGCTGCTATTGCTATGGCTATGGCTGCTGTGGATATGGCTATGGCTATGGCAGTGGCTGCTATGGCTATGGCTGCGGCTGCTATGGCTATCGCTATGCGTGCTATTGCTATGGCTATCGCTGCTATGGCTATGGCTATGGCTGCTATGGCTATGGCTATGGCTGCTTTGGATATGGCTGCTATAGCTATGGCTATGGCTGATATGGCTATGGCTATAGCTGCTATGGCTATGGGTATGGATGCTTTGGCTATGGCTATGGCTGCTATGGCTATGGCTACGGCTGCTATGGCTATCGCTATGACTGCTGTGGCTATGGCTATGGCTGCTATGGCTATGGCTATGGCTGCAATAGCTTTGGCCGTGGCTTCTATGGCTATGGCTATGGCTGCTATGGCTATGGCTATGACTGCTATGACTATGGCTATGGCTATGGCTGCTATGGCTATGGCCATGGCTGGTATGGCTATGGCCTTGGCTACGGTTATGGCTGATATGGCCGCTATGGCTATGGCTATGGCTGCTCTGGCTATGGCTGTGGCCATGGCTGCTAGGGCTACGGCTATGGCTATGTCTGCTATGGCTGGTATGGCTATGGCTATGGCTGCTTTGGGTATGGCTATAGCTGCAATGGCTATGGCTATGGCTGCTATGGCTATGGCTATGACTGCTATGACTATGGCTATGGCTATGGCTGCTATGGCTATGGCTATGGCTATGTCTGCTATGGCTGGTATGGCTATGAATATCGCTGCTATAGCTTTGGCTGTGGCTACTATGCCTGTGGCTTTTGTTGCTATGGCTATGGCCATGACTGGTATGGCTATGGCCATGGCTACGGCTATGGCTGATATGGCCGCTATGGCTATGGCTATGCCTGCTATTGCAATCGCTAATGCTGCAATGGCAACGGCTATGGCTACGGCTATGGCTATGGCTGCTATGGCTATGGCAATGGCTGCTCTGGCTATGGCTATGGCCATGGCTGCTATGGCTATGGCTATGGCTGCTATGGCTATGGCTATGTCTATGTCTGCTATGGCTGCTATGGCTATTAATATCGCTGCTATATCTTTGGCTGTGGCTACTATGGCTATGGCTATAGTTGCTATGGCTATGGCTATGGCTATGGCTGCTATGGCTGCTATGGCTATGGCTATGGCTGCTATGGCTGCCATGGCTATGGCTATTGCTGCTAAGGCTATGGCTATGGCTATGGCTGTGGCTATGGCTTCTATGGCTATGGCTATGGCTGCTAAGGCTATGGCTATGGCTGCTATGGCTGCTATGGCTATGGCTATGGCTGCTTTGGGTATGGCTATAGCTGCAATGGCTATGGCTATGGCTGCTATGGCTATGGCTATGGCTGCTCTGGCTATGGCTGTGGCCATGGCTGCTAGGGCTACGGCTATGGCTGCTATGGCTATGGCTACGGCTGCTATGGCTATGGCTGCGGCTGCTATGGCTATCGCTATGCGTGCTATTGCTATGGCTATCGCTGCTATGGCTATGGCTATGGCTGCTATGGCTATGGCTATGGCTGCTTTGGATATGGCTGCTATAGTTATGGCTATGGCTGATATGGCTATGGCTATAGCTGCTATGGCTATGGGTATGGATGCTTTGGCTATGGCTATGGCTGATATGGCTATGGCTATGGCTGCTATGGCTATGGCTACGGCAGCTATGGCGGTCGCTATGCGTGCTATGGCTATGGCTATGGCTGCTATGGCTATGGCTATGGATACTTTGGCTATGGCTAGAGCTGCTATGGCTATGACTATAGCTGCTGTTGCTATGGCTATGGCTGCTATGGCTATGGCTATGGCTGCTATGGCTATGGCGATGGCTGCTATGCCTATGGCTATGGCAGCTATGACTATGGCTATGGATGCTATGGCAATGGCTACGGATGCTTTGGCTATGGCTATGGATGACATGGCTATGGCTGCGGCTGCTATGGCTATCGCTATGCTTGCTACTGCTATGGCTATGGCTGCTATGGCTATGGCTATGGCTGCTATGGCTGCTATGGCTATGGCTATTGCTGCTATGGTTACTGCTAAGGCTACGGCTATGGCTGCTATGGCCATGGCTATGGCTGCTATGGCTATGGCTATGGCTGCTATGGCTGCCATGGCTATGGCTGTTGCTGCTAAGGCTATGGCTATGGCTATGGCTGTGGCTATGGCTTCTATGGCTATGGCTATTGCTGCTATGGCTATGGCTATGGCTGCTATGGCTGCTATGGCTATGGCTATGGCTGCTTTGGGTATGGCTATAGCTGCAATGGCTATGGCTATGGCTGCTATGGCTATGGCTATGGCTGCTCTGGCTATGGCTGTGGCCATGGCTGCTAGGGCTACGGCTATGGCTGCTATGGCTATGGCTACGGCTGCTATGGCTGCTATGGCTATGGCTATGGCTATGGCTACTATGGTTATGGCTATAGCTGCTATGGCTATGGCTCTGGCTGCTATGGCAATGGCTATGGCTGCTTTGGGTATGGCTATAGCTGCTATGGCTATGGATATGGCTGCTATGGCTATGGCTCTGGCTGCTCTGGCTATGGCTGTGGCCATGGCTGCTGGGGCTATGGCTATGGCTGCTATGGCTATGGCTACGGCTGCTATTGCTGTCGCTATGACGGCTGTGGCTATGGCTACGGCTGCTATGGCTATGGCTATGGCTGCAATAGCTTTGGCTGTGGCTACTATCGCTATGGCTATGGCTATGGCTACTATGGTTATGGCTATTGCTATGGCTGCTATGGCTGTGGCTATGGCTACTATAGCTATGGCTATGGCTATTGCTGCTATGGCTATGGCAATGTCTGCCGTGGCTCTGGCTTTGGCTATGGCTGGTACAGCTATAGCTATGGCTATGGCTGCTATGGCTATGGCTATGCCCATGGCTGCTGTGGCTATGGCTATGGCTACTATGGCTATGGCCATGACTGCTCTGGCTGCTATGGCTATGGCTATTGTCGCTACGGCTATGGCTATGGCTATGGCTGCTAGGGCTGTGGCTATGGCTGCTATGGCTATGGCTACGGCTGCTATGGCTGTCGCTATGACGGCTGTGGCTATGGCTACGGCTGCTATGGTTATGGCTATGGCTGCAATAGCTTTGGCTGTGGCTACTATCGCTACGGCTATGGCTATGGCTACTATCGTTATGGCTATTGCTATGGCTGCTATGGCTGTGGCTATGGCTACTATGGCTATGGCTATGGCTATGGCTGCTATGGCTATGGCTATGGCTGCTATGGCTATGGCAATGTCTGCCATGGCTCTGGCTTTGGCTATGGCTGGTACAGCTATAGCTATGGCTATGGCTGCTATGGCTGTGGCTATGCCCATGGCTGCTGTGGCTATAGCTATGGCTACTATGGCTATGGCCATGACTGCTCTGCCTGCTATGGCTATGGCTATTGTTGCTACGGCTATGGCTATGGCTATGGCTATGGCTGCTATGGCTATGGCTATGGCTGCTATGGATATGGCTACGGCTGCTATGGTTGTCGCTATGACGGCTGTGGCTATGGCTACGGCTGCTATGGCTATGGCTATGGCTGCAATAGCTTTGGCTGTGGCTACTATCGCTATAGCTATGTCTATGGCTACTATGGTTATGGCTATTGCTATGGCTGCTATGGCTGTGGCTATGGCTACTATGGCTATGGCTGTGGCTATGGCTGCTATGGCTATGGCTATGGCTGCTATGGCTATGGCAATGTCTGCCTTGGCTCTGGCTTTGGCTATGGCTGGTACAGCTATAGCTATGGCTATGGCTGCTATGGCTATGGCTATGCCCATGGCTGCTGTGGCTATGGCTATGGCTACTATGGCTATGTCCATGACTGCTCTGGCTGCTATGGCTATGGCTATTGTTGCTACGGCTATGGCTATGGCTATGGCTATGGCTGCTAATGCTATGGCTATGGCTGCTATGGCTATGGCTATGGCTGGTGTGACTATGGCGATGGCTATGGCAGCAATAGCTTTGGCTGTGGATACAACGGCTATGGCTGTGGCTGCTATGGCTGCTATGGCCATGGCTATTACTGCTATGTCTATGGCTGCAATGGCTATGACTATGGCTGCATTAGCTTTGACTGTGGCTATGTCTGCTATGGCTATGGCTATGGCTATGGCTGTGGCTATTGCTGCTATGGATATAGCTATGGCTCCTATGGCTATGGCTATGGCTGCTACGTCTATAGCTGGTATAGCAATGCGTATCGCTGCTACGGCTATCGCTATAACTGCTATGGCTATGGCATTGGCTGCTCTGGCTATGGCTATGGATATGGCTGCTATGTCTATGGCTATGACTGATATGGCTATGACCATGTCTGGTATGGCTCCTATGGCTATGGCTATGGCTATGGCTACTATGGTTATGGCTATAGCTGCTATGGCTATGGCTCTGGCTGCTATGGCAATGGCTATGACTGCTTTGGGTATGGCTATAGCTGCTATGGCTATTCCTATGGCTGCTATGGCTATGGCTATGGCTGCTCTGGCTACGGCTATGGCCATGTCTGCTTGGGGTATGGCTATGGCTGCTATGGCTATGGCTACGGCTGCTATGGCTACCGCTATGACTGCTATGGCTATGGCTATGGCTGCTATGGCTATGGCTATGGCTGCAATAGCTTTGGCAATGGCTGCTTCGGGTATGGCTATAGCTGCTATGGCTATGGCTCCGGCTGCTATGGCTATTTCTATGACTGCTATTGCTATGGCTGCAATGGCTATGGCTATGGCTACGGCTGCTATGGCTATGGCTATGACTGCTATGACTATGGCTATGGCTATGGCTGCTATGGCTATGGCCATGGCTGGTATGGCTATGGCCTTGGCTACGGTTATGGCTGATATGGCCGCTATGGCTATGGCTATGCCTGCAATTGCTATCGCTAATGCTGCAATGGCAATGGCTATGGCTACGGCTATGGCTGTGGCTGCTATGGCTATGGCTATGGCTGCTCTGGCTATGGCTGTGGCCATGGCTGCTAGGGCTACGGCTATGGCTGCTATGGCTATGGCTACGGCTGCTATGGCTATGGCTGCGGCTGCTATGGCTACCGCTATGCGTGCTATTGCTATGGCTATCGCTGCTATGGCTATGGCTATGGCTGTTATGGCTATGGCTATGGCTGCTTTGGATATGGCTGCTATAGCTATGGCTCTGGCTGCTCTGGCTATGGCTGTGGCCATGGCTGCTGGGGCTATGGCTATGGCTGCTATGGCTATGGCTACGGCTGCTATTGCTGTCGCTATGACGGCTGTGGCTATGGCTACGGCTGCTATGGCTATGGCTATGGCTGCAATAGCTTTGGCTGTGGCTACTATCGCTATGGCTATGGCTATGGCTACTATGGTTATGGCTATTGCTATGGCTGCTATGGCTGTGGCTATGGCTACTATAGCTATGGCTATGGCTATTGCTGCTATGGCTATGGCAATGTCTGCCGTGGCTCTGGCTTTGGCTATGGCTGGTACAGCTATAGCTATGGCTATGGCTGCTATGGCTATGGCTATGCCCATGGCTGCTGTGGCTATGGCTATGGCTACTATGGCTATGGCCATGACTGCTCTGGCTGCTATGGCTATGGCTATTGTCGCTACGGCTATGGCTATGGCTATGGCTGCTAGGGCTGTGGCTATGGCTGCTATGGCTATGGCTACGGCTGCTATGGCTGTCGCTATGACGGCTGTGGCTATGGCTACGGCTGCTATGGTTATGGCTATGGCTGCAATAGCTTTGGCTGTGGCTACTATCGCTACGGCTATGGCTATGGCTACTATCGTTATGGCTATTGCTATGGCTGCTATGGCTGTGGCTATGGCTACTATGGCTATGGCTATGGCTATGGCTGCTATGGCTATGGCTATGGCTGCTATGGCTATGGCAATGTCTGCCATGGCTCTGGCTTTGGCTATGGCTGGTACAGCTATAGCTATGGCTATGGCTGCTATGGCTGTGGCTATGCCCATGGCTGCTGTGGCTATAGCTATGGCTACTATGGCTATGGCCATGACTGCTCTGCCTGCTATGGCTATGGCTATTGTTGCTACGGCTATGGCTATGGCTATGGCTATGGCTGCTATGGCTATGGCTATGGCTGCTATGGATATGGCTACGGCTGCTATGGTTGTCGCTATGACGGCTGTGGCTATGGCTACGGCTGCTATGGCTATGGCTATGGCTGCAATAGCTTTGGCTGTGGCTACTATCGCTATAGCTATGTCTATGGCTACTATGGTTATGGCTATTGCTATGGCTGCTATGGCTGTGGCTATGGCTACTATGGCTATGGCTGTGGCTATGGCTGCTATGGCTATGGCTATGGCTGCTATGGCTATGGCAATGTCTGCCTTGGCTCTGGCTTTGGCTATGGCTGGTACAGCTATAGCTATGGCTATGGCTGCTATGGCTATGGCTATGCCCATGGCTGCTGTGGCTATGGCTATGGCTACTATGGCTATGTCCATGACTGCTCTGGCTGCTATGGCTATGGCTATTGTTGCTACGGCTATGGCTATGGCTATGGCTATGGCTGCTAATGCTATGGCTATGGCTGCTATGGCTATGGCTATGGCTGGTGTGACTATGGCGATGGCTATGGCAGCAATAGCTTTGGCTGTGGCTACAACGGCTATGGCTGTGGCTGCTATGGCTGCTATGGCCATGGCTATTACTGCTATGTCTATGGCTGCAATGGCTATGACTATGGCTGCATTAGCTTTGACTGTGGCTATGTCTGCTATGGCTATGGCTATGGCTATGGCTGTGGCTATTGCTGCTATGGATATAGCTATGGCTCCTATGGCTATGGCTATGGCTGCTACGTCTATAGCTGGTATAGCAATGCGTATCGCTGCTACGGCTATCGCTATAACTGCTATGGCTATGGCATTGGCTGCTCTGGCTATGGCTATGGATATGGCTGCTATGTCTATGGCTATGACTGATATGGCTATGACCATGTCTGGTATGGCTCCTATGGCTATGGCTATGGCTATGGCTACTATGGTTATGGCTATAGCTGCTATGGCTATGGCTCTGGCTGCTATGGCAATGGCTATGACTGCTTTGGGTATGGCTATAGCTGCTATGGCTATTCCTATGGCTGCTATGGCTATGGCTATGGCTGCTCTGGCTACGGCTATGGCCATGTCTGCTTGGGCTATGGCTATGGCTGCTATGGCTATGGCTACGGCTGCTATGGCTACCGCTATGACTGCTATGGCTATGGCTATGGCTGCTATGGCTATGGCTATGGCTGCAATAGCTTTGGCAATGGCTGCTTCGGGTATGGCTATAGCTGCTATGGCTATGGCTCCGGCTGCTATGGCTATTTCTATGACTGCTATTGCTATGGCTGCAATGGCTATGGCTATGGCTACGGCTGCTATGGCTATGGCTATGGCTGCAATGTCCATGGCAATGGCTGCTATGTCTACGGCTGGTATAGCTATGCCTATGGCTGCTACGGCTATGGCTATAACTGCTGTGGCAATGGCATTGGCCGCTTTGGCTATGGCTATGGCTATGTCTGCTCTGGCTATGGCTATGTCTTCCCTGGCTATGGCTATGGCTGCTGTGGCTATGGCTATGGCTATGGCAATGGCTGCTATTGCTATGGCTATGGCTGCTGTGGATATGGCTATGGCTATGACAGTGGCTGCTATGGCTATGGCTACGGCTGCTATGGCTATCGCTATGACTGCTGTGGCTATGGCTATGGCTGCTATGGCTATGGCTATGACTGCTATGACTATGGCTATGGCTATGGCTGCTATGGCTATGGCCATGGCTGGTATGGCTATGGCCTTGGCTACGGTTATGGCTGATATGGCCGCTATGGCTATGGCTATGCCTGCAATTGCTATCGCTAATGCTGCAATGGCAATGGCTATGGCTACGGCTATGGCTGTGGCTGCTATGGCTATGGCTATGGCTGCTCTGGCTATGGCTGTGGCCATGGCTGCTAGGGCTACGGCTATGGCTGCTATGGCTATGGCTACGGCTGCTATGGCTATGGCTGCGGCTGCTATGGCTACCGCTATGCGTGCTATTGCTATGGCTATCGCTGCTATGGCTATGGCTATGGCTGTTATGGCTATGGCTATGGCTGCTTTGGATATGGCTGCTATAGCTATGGCTATGGCTGCTCTGGCTATGGCTGTGGCCATGGCTGCTGTGGCTATGGCTATGGCTACTATGGCTATGGCCATGACTGCTCTGGCTGCTATGGCTATGGCTATTGTCGCTACGGCTATGGCTATGGCTATGGCTGCTAGGGCTGTGGCTATGGCTGCTATGGCTATGGCTACGGCTGCTATGGCTGTCGCTATGACGGCTGTGGCTATGGCTACGGCTGCTATGGTTATGGCTATGGCTGCAATAGCTTTGGCTGTGGCTACTATCGCTATGGCTATGGCTATGGCTACTATGGTCATGGCTATTGCTATGGCTGCTATGGCTGTGGCTATGGCTACTATGGCTATGGCTGTGGCTATGGCTGCTATGGCTATGGCTATGGCTGCTATGGCTATGGCAATGTCTGCCTTGGCTCTGGCTTTGGCTATGGCTGGTACAGCTATAGCTATGGCTATGGCTGCTATGGCTATGGCTATGCCCATGGCTGCTGTGGCTATGGCTATGGCTACTATGGCTATGTCCATGACTGCTCTGGCTGCTATGGCTATGGCTATTGTTGCTACGGCTATGGCTATGGCTATGGCTATGGCTGCTATGGCTATGGCTATGGCTGCTATGGCTATGGCTATGGCTGGTGTGACTATGGCGATGGCTATGGCAGCAATAGCTTTGGCTGTGGCTACAATGGCTATGGCTGTGGCTGCTATGGCTGCTATGGCCATGGCTATTACTGCTATGTCTATGGCTGCAATGGCTATGACTATGGCTGCATTAGCTTTGACTGTGGCTATGTCTGCTATGGCTATGGCTATGGCTATGGCTGTGGCTATTGCTGCTATGGATATAGCTATGGCTCCTATGGCTATGGCTATGGCTGCTACGTCTATAGCTGGTATAGCAATGCGTATCGCTGCTACGGCTATCGCTATAACTGCTATGGCTATGGCATTGGCTGCTCTGGCTATGGCTATGGATATGGCTGCTATGTCTATGGCTATGACTGATATGGCTATGACCATGTCTGGTATGGCTCCTATGGCTATGGCTATGGCGATGGCTGCTATGCCTATGGCTATGGCAGCTATGACTATGGCTATGGATGCTATGGCAATGGCTACGGATGCTTTGGCTATGGCTATGGATGACATGGCTATGGCTGCGGCTGCTATGGCTATCGCTATGCTTGCTACTGCTATGGCTATGGCTGCTATGGCTATGGCTATGGCTGCTATGGCTGCTATGGCTATGGCTATTGCTGCTATGGTTACTGCTAAGGCTACGGCTATGGCTGCTATGGCCATGGCTATGGCTGCTCTGGCTATGGCTGTGGCCATGGCTGCTAGGGCTACGGCTATGGCTGCTATGGCTATGGCTACGGCTGCTATGGCTGCTATGGCTATGGCTATGGCTATGGCTACTATGGTTATGGCTATAGCTGCTATGGCTATGGCTCTGGCTGCTATGGCAATGGCTATAGCTGCTATGGCTATTCCTATGGCTGCTATGGCTATGGCTATGGCTGCTCTGGCTACGGCTATGGCCATGTCTGCTTGGGCTATGGCTATGGCTGCTATGGCTATGGCTACGGCTGCTATGGCTACCGCTATGACTGCTATGGCTATGGCTATGGCTGCTATGGCTATGGCTATGGCTGCAATAGCTTTGGCAATGGCTGCTTCGGGTATGGCTATAGCTGCTATGGCTATGGCTCCGGCTGCTATGGCTATTTCTATGACTGCTATTGCTATGGCTGCAATGGCTATGGCTATGGCTACGGCTGCTATGGCTATGGCTATGGCTGCAATGTCCATGGCAATGGCTGCTATGTCTACGGCTGGTATAGCTATGCCTATGGCTGCTACGGCTATGGCTATAACTGCTGTGGCAATGGCATTGGCCGCTTTGGCTATGGCTATGGCTATGTCTGCTCTGGCTATGGCTATGTCTTCCCTGGCTATGGCTATGGCTGCTGTGGCTATGGCTATGGCTATGGCAATGGCTGCTATTGCTATGGCTATGGCTGCTGTGGATATGGCTATGGCTATGACAGTGGCTGCTATGGCTATGGCTACGGCTGCTATGGCTATCGCTATGACTGCTGTGGCTATGGCTATGGCTGCTATGGCTATGGCTATGACTGCTATGACTATGGCTATGGCTATGGCTGCTATGGCTATGGCCATGGCTGGTATGGCTATGGCCTTGGCTACGGTTATGTCTGATATGGCCGCTATGGCTATGGCTATGCCTGCAATTGCTATCGCTAATGCTGCAATGGCAATGGCTATGGCTACGGCTATGGCTGTGGCTGCTATGGCTATGGCTATGGCTGCTCTGGCTATGGCTGTGGCCATGGCTGCTAGGGCTACGGCTATGGCTGCTATGGCTATGGCTACGGCTGCTATGGCTATGGCTGCGGCTGCTATGGCTACCGCTATGCGTGCTATTGCTATGGCTATCGCTGCTATGGCTATGGCTATGGCTGTTATGGCTATGGCTATGGCTGCTTTGGATATGGCTGCTATAGCTATGGCTATGGCTGCTCTGGCTATGGCTGTGGCCATGGCTGCTGTGGCTATGGCTATGGCTACTATGGCTATGGCCATGACTGCTCTGGCTGCTATGGCTATGGCTATTGTCGCTACGGCTATGGCTATGGCTATGGCTGCTAGGGCTGTGGCTATGGCTGCTATGGCTATGGCTACGGCTGCTATGGCTGTCGCTATGACGGCTGTGGCTATGGCTACGGCTGCTATGGTTATGGCTATGGCTGCAATAGCTTTGGCTGTGGCTACTATCGCTATGGCTATGGCTATGGCTACTATGGTCATGGCTATTGCTATGGCTGCTATGGCTGTGGCTATGGCTACTATGGCTATGGCTGTGGCTATGGCTGCTATGGCTATGGCTATGGCTGCTATGGCTATGGCAATGTCTGCCTTGGCTCTGGCTTTGGCTATGGCTGGTACAGCTATAGCTATGGCTATGGCTGCTATGGCTATGGCTATGCCCATGGCTGCTGTGGCTATGGCTATGGCTACTATGGCTATGTCCATGACTGCTCTGGCTGCTATGGCTATGGCTATTGTTGCTACGGCTATGGCTATGGCTATGGCTATGGCTGCTATGGCTATGGCTATGGCTGCTATGGCTATGGCTATGGCTGGTGTGACTATGGCGATGGCTATGGCAGCAATAGCTTTGGCTGTGGCTACAATGGCTATGGCTGTGGCTGCTATGGCTGCTATGGCCATGGCTATTACTGCTATGTCTATGGCTGCAATGGCTATGACTATGGCTGCATTAGCTTTGACTGTGGCTATGTCTGCTATGGCTATGGCTATGGCTATGGCTGTGGCTATTGCTGCTATGGATATAGCTATGGCTCCTATGGCTATGGCTATGGCTGCTACGTCTATAGCTGGTATAGCAATGCGTATCGCTGCTACGGCTATCGCTATAACTGCTATGGCTATGGCATTGGCTGCTCTGGCTATGGCTATGGATATGGCTGCTATGTCTATGGCTATGACTGATATGGCTATGACCATGTCTGGTATGGCTCCTATGGCTATGGCTATGGCGATGGCTGCTATGCCTATGGCTATGGCAGCTATGACTATGGCTATGGATGCTATGGCAATGGCTACGGATGCTTTGGCTATGGCTATGGATGACATGGCTATGGCTGCGGCTGCTATGGCTATCGCTATGCTTGCTACTGCTATGGCTATGGCTGCTATGGCTATGGCTATGGCTGCTATGGCTGCTATGGCTATGGCTATTGCTGCTATGGTTACTGCTAAGGCTACGGCTATGGCTGCTATGGCCATGGCTATGGCTGCTCTGGCTATGGCTGTGGCCATGGCTGCTAGGGCTACGGCTATGGCTGCTATGGCTATGGCTACGGCTGCTATGGCTGCTATGGCTATGGCTATGGCTATGGCTACTATGGTTATGGCTATAGCTGCTATGGCTATGGCTCTGGCTGCTATGGCAATGGCTATAGCTGCTATGGCTATTCCTATGGCTGCTATGGCTATGGCTATGGCTGCTGTGGATATGGCTATGGCTATGACAGTGGCTGCTATCGCTATGGCTACGGCTGCTATGGCTATCGCTATGACTGCTGTGGCTATGGCTATGGCTGCTATGGCTATGGCTATGACTGCTATGACTATGGCTATGGCTATGGCTGCTATGGCTATGGCCATGGCTGGTATGGCTATGGCCTTGGCTACGGTTATGGCTGATATGGCCGCTATGGCTATGGCTATGCCTGCAATTGCTATCGCTAATGCTGCAATGGCAATGGCTATGGCTACGGCTATGGCTGTGGCTGCTATGGCTATGGCTATGGCTGCTCTGGCTATGGCTGTGGCCATGGCTGCTAGGGCTACGGCTATGGCTGCTATGGCTATGGCTACGGCTGCTATGGCTATGGCTGCGGCTGCTATGGCTACCGCTATGCGTGCTATTGCTATGGCTATCGCTGCTATGGCTATGGCTATGGCTGTTATGGCTATGGCTATGGCTGCTTTGGATATGGCTGCTATAGCTATGGCTATGGCTGCTCTGGCTATGGCTGTGGCCATGGCTGCTAGGGCTACGGCTATGGCTGCTATGGCTATGGCTATGGATACTTTGGCTATGGCTAAAGCTGCTATGGCTATGACTATAGCTGCTATTGCTATGGCTATGGCTGCTATGGCTATGGCTATGGCTGCTATGGCTATGGCTATGGCTGCTATGGCTGCCATGGCTATGGCTGTTGCTGCTAAGGCTATGGCTATGGCTATGGCTGTGGCTATGGCTTCTATGGCTATGGCTATGGCTGCTATGGCTATGGCTATGGCTGCTATGGCTGCTATGGCTATGGCTATGGCTGCTTTGGGTATGGCTATAGCTGCAATGGCTATGGCTATGGCTGCTATGGCTATGGCTATAGCTGCTCTGGCTATGGCTGTGGCCATGGCTGCTAGGGCTACGGCTATGGCTGCTATGGCTATGGCTACGGCTGCTATGGCTATGGCTGCGGCTGCTATGGCTATCGCTATGCGTGCTATTGCTATGGCTATCGGTGCTATGGCTATGGCTATGGCTGCTATGGCTATGGCTATGGCTGCTTTGGATATGGCTGCTATAGCTATGGCTATGGCTGATATGGCTATGGCTATAGCTGCTATGGCTATGGGTATGGATGCTTTGGCTATGGCTATGGCTGATATGGCTATGGCTATGGCTGCTATGGCTATGGCTACGTCAGCTATGGCTGTCGCTATGCGTGCTATGGCTATGGCTATGGCTGCTATGGCTATGGCTATGGATACTTTGGCTATGGCTAAAGCTGCTATGGCTATGACTATAGCTGCTATTGCTATGGCTATGGCTGCTATGGCTATGGCTATGGCTGCTATGGCTATGGCGATGGCTGCTATGCCTATGGCTATGGCAGCTATGACTATGGCTATGGATGCTATGGCAATGGCTACGGATGCTTTGGCTATGGCTATGGATGACATGGCTATGGCTGCGGCTGCTATGGCTATCGCTATGCTTGCTACTGCTATGGCTATGGCTGCTATGGCTATGGCTATGGCTGCTATGGCTGCTATGGCTATGGCTATTGCTGCTATAGCTACTGCTATGGCTATGGCTCTTGCTGCTATGGCTACTGCTGTGGCTATGGCTATTGCTGCTATGGTTACTGCTAAGGCTACGGCTATGGCTGCTATGGCCATGGCTATGGCTGCTGGGGCTGCTATGGCGATGAATATTGTTGCTATGGCTATGGCTATGGCTATGGCTATGGCTATGTCTCCTATGGATATGGCTATGGCTGCTATGGCCATGGCTATGGCTGCTATGGCTATGGCTATGACTGCTTTGGCTATGGCTACAGCTGCTATAGCTACGGCTCTGGCTGCTATGGCTATGCCTGCTATGGCTGTGGCTATGGCTGCTATGGCAATGGCTACGGATGCTTTGGCTATGGCTATGGATGACATGGCTATGGCTGCGGCTGCTATGGCTATCGCTATGCTTGCTACTGCTATGGCTATGGCTGCTATGGCTATGGCTATGGCTGCTATGGCTGCTATGGCTATGGCTATTGCTGCTATAGCTACTGCTATGGCTATGGCTCTTGCTGCTATGGCTACTGCTGTGGCTATGGCTATTGCTGCTATGGTTACTGCTAAGGCTACGGCTATGGCTGCTATGGCCATGGCTATGGCTGCTGGGGCTGCTATGGCGATGAATATTGTTGCTATGGCTATGGCTATGGCTATGGCTATGGCTATGTCTCCTATGGATATGGCTATGGCTGCTATGGCCATGGCTATGGCTGCTATGGCTATGGCTATGACTGCTTTGGCTATGGCTACAGCTGCTATAGCTACGGCTCTGGCTGCTATGGCTATGCCTGCTATGGCTGCGGCTATGGCTGCTGTGGCTATGGCTGCTATAGCTATGGCTATGGCTGCTAATGCTATGACTATAGCTGCGGCTGCTATGGCTATGGCTATGTCTGCTATGGCTGTGGCTATGACTATGGCTGCTATAGTTATGGCTATGGCTATGGCTGCTATGGCTATGGCTGGTACAGCTATAGCTATGGCTATGGCTGCTATGGCTATGGCTATGCCCATGGCTGCTGTGGCTATGGCTATGGCTACTATGGCTATGGCTATGACTGCTCTGGCTGCTATGGCTATGGCTATTGTTGCTACGGCTATGGCTATGGCTATGGCTATGGCTGCTATGGCTATGGCTTTGGCTGCTATGGCTATGGCTACGGCTGCTATGGCTACCGCTATGACTGCTATGGCTATGGCTATGGCTGCTATGGCTATAGCTATGGCTGCAATAGCTTTGGCAATGGCTGCTTCGGGTATGGCTATAGCTGCTATGGCTATGGCTCCGGCTGCTATGGCTATTTCTATGACTGCTATTGCTATGGCTGCAATGGCTATGGCTGTGGCTACGGCTGCTATGGCTATGGCTATGGCTGCAATGTCCATGGCAATGGCTGCTATGTCTATGGCTGGTATAGCTATGCCTAAGGCTGCTACGGCTATGGCTATAACTGCTGTGGCAATGGCATTGGCTGCTTTGGCTATGGCTATGGCTATGTCTGCTCTGGCTATGGCTGTGTCTTCCCTGGCTATGGCTATGGCTGCTGTGGCTATGGCTATGGCTATGGCAATGGCTGCTATTGCTATGGCTATGGCTGCTGTGGATATGGCTATGGCTATGGCAGTGGCTGCTATGGCTATGGCTGCGGCTGCTATGGCTATCGCTATGCGTGCTATTGCTATGGCTATCGCTGCTATGGCTATGGCTATGGCTGCTATGGCTATGGCTATGGCTGCTTTGGATATGGCTGCTATAGCTATGGCTATGGCTGATATGGCTATGGCTATAGCTGCTATGGCTATGGGTATGGATGCTTTGGCTATGGCTATGGCTGCTATGGCTATGGCTACGGCTGCTATGGCTATCGCTATGACTGCTGTGGCTATGGCTATGGCTGCTATGGCTATGGCTATGGCTGCAATAGCTTTGGCAGTGGCTTCTATGGCTATGGCTATGGCTGCTATGGCTTTGGCTATGACTGCTATGACTATGGCTATGGCTATGGCTGCTATGGCTATGGCCATGGCTGGTATGGCTATGGCCTTGGCTACGGTTATGGCTGATATGGCCGCTATGGCTATGGCTATGCCTGCTATTGCTATCGCTAATGCTGCAATGGCAATGGCTATGGCTACGGCTATGGCTGTGGCTGCTATGGCTATGGCTATGGCTGCTCTGGCTATGGCTGTGGCCATGGCTGCTAGGGCTACGGCTATGGCTGCTATGGCTATGGCTACGGCTGCTATGGCTATGGCTGCGGCTGCTATGGCTATCGCTATGCGTGCTATTGCTATGGCTATCGCTGCTATGGCTATGGCTATGGCTGCTATGGCTATGGCTATGGCTGCTTTGGATATGGTTTGTATAGCTATGGCTATGGCTGATATGGCTATGGCTATAGCTGCTATGGCTATGGGTATGGATGCTTTGGCTATGGCTATGGCTGATATGGCTATGGCGATGGCTGCTATGCCTATGGCTATGGCAGCTATGGCTATGGCTATGGATGCTATGGCAATGGCTACGGATGCTTTGGCTATGGCTATGGATGACATGGCTATGGCTGCGGCTGCTATGGCTATCGCTATGCTTGCTACTGCTATGGCTATGGCTGCTATGGCTACTGCTATGGCTATGGCTATTGCTGCTATGGTTACTGCTAAGGCTACGGCTATGGCTGCTATGGCCATGGCTATGGCTGCTATGGCTATGGCTATGGCTGCTATGGCTGCCATGGCTATGGCTGTTGCTGCTAGGGCTATGGCTATGGCTATGGCTGTGGCTATGGCTTCTATGGCTATGGCTATGGCTGCTATGGCTATGGCTATGGCTGCTATGGCTGCTATGGCTATGGCTATGGCTGCTTTGGGTATGGCTATAGCTGCAATGGCTATGGCTATGGCTGCTATGGCTATGGCTATGGCTGCTCTGGCTATGGCTGTGGCCATGGCTGCTAGGGCTACGGCTATGGCTGCTATGGCTATGGCTACGGCTGCTATGGCTATGGCTGCGGCTGCTATGGCTATCGCTATGCGTGCTATTGCTATGGCTATCGCTGCCATGGCTATGGCTATGGCTGCTATGGCTATGGCTATGGCTGCTATGGCTACTGCTATGGCTATGGCTATTGCTGCTATGGTTACTGCTAAGGCTACGGCTATGGCTGCTATGGCCATGGCTATGGCTGCTATGGCTATGGCTATGGATACTTTGGCTATGGCTAAAGCTGCTATGGCTATGACTATAGCTGCTATTGCTATGGCTATGGCTGCTATGGCTATGGCTACGGCTGCTATGGCTATGGCGATGGCTGCTATGCCTATGGCTATGGCAGCTATGACTATGGCTATGGATGCTATGGCAATGGCTACGGATGCTTTGGCTATGGCTATGGATGACATGGCTATGGCTGCGGCTGCTATGGCTATCGCTATGCTTGCTACTGCTATGGCTATGGCTGCTATGGCTATGGCTATGGCTGCTATGGCTGCTATGGCTATGGCTATTGCTGCTATGGTTACTGCTAAGGCTACGGCTATGGCTGCTATGGCCATGGCTATGGCTGCTATGGCTATGGCTATGGCTGCTATGGCTGCCATGGCTATGGCTGTTGCTGCTAAGGCTATGGCTATGGCTATGGCTGTGGCTATGGCTTCTATGGCTATGGCTATTGCTGCTATGGCTATGGCTATGGCTGCTATGGCTGCTATGGCTATGGCTATGGCTGCTTTGGGTATGGCTATAGCTGCAATGGCTATGGCTATGGCTGCTATGGCTATGGCTATGGCTGCTCTGGCTATGGCTGTGGCCATGGCTGCTAGGGCTACGGCTATGGCTGCTATGGCTATGGCTACGGCTGCTATGGCTGCTATGGCTATGGCTATGGCTATGGCTACTATGGTTATGGCTATAGCTGCTATGGCTATGGCTCTGGCTGCTATGGCAATGGCTATGGCTGCTTTGGGTATGGCTATAGCTGCTATGGCTATGGATATGGCTGCTATGGCTATGGCTCTGGCTGCTCTGGCTATGGCTGTGGCCATGGCTGCTGGGGCTATGGCTATGGCTGCTATGGCTATGGCTACGGCTGCTATTGCTGTCGCTATGACGGCTGTGGCTATGGCTACGGCTGCTATGGCTATGGCTGTGGCTGCAATAGCTTTGGCTGTGACTACTATCGCTATGGCTATGGCTATGGCTACTATGGTTATGGCTATTGCTATGGCTGCTATGGCTGTGGCTATGGCTACTATAGCTATGGCTATGGCTATTGCTGCTATGGTTATGGCAATGTCTGCCGTGGCTCTGGCTTTGGCTATGGCTGGTACAGCTATAGCTATGGCTATGGCTGCTATGGCTATGGCTATGCCCATGGCTGCTGTGGCTATGGCTATGGCTACTATGGCTATGGCCATGACTGCTCTGGCTGCTATGGCTATGGCTATTGTCGCTACGGCTATGGCTATGGCTATGGCTGCTAGGGCTGTGGCTATGGCTGCTATGGCTATGGCTACGGCTGCTATGGCTGTCGCTATGACGGCTGTGGCTATGGCTACGGCTGCTATGGTTATGGCTATGGCTGCAATAGCTTTGGCTGTGGCTACTATCGCTATGGCTATGGCTATGGCTACTATGGTTATGGCTATTGCTATGGCTGCTATGGCTGTGGCTATGGCTACTATGGCTATGGCTATGGCTATGGCTGCTATGGCTATGGCTATGGCTGCTGTGGCTATGGCAATGTCTGCCATGGCTCTGGCTTTGGCTATGGCTGGTACAGCTATAGCTATGGCTATGGCTGCTATGGCTATGGCTATGCCCATGGCTGCTGTGGCTATAGCTATGGCTACTATGGCTATGGCCATGACTGCTCTGCCTGCTATGGCTATGGCTATTGTTGCTACGGCTATGGCTATGGCTATGGCTATGGCTGCTATGGCTATGGCTATGGCTGCTATGGCTATGGCTACGGCTGCTATGGTTGTCGCTATGACGGCTGTGGCTATGGCTACGGCTGCTATGGCTATGGCTATGGCTGCAATAGCTTTGGCTGTGGCTACTATCGCTATAGCTATGGCTATGGCTACTATGGTCATGGCTATTGCTATGGCTGCTATGGCTGTGGCTATGGCTACTATGGCTATGGCTGTGGCTATGGCTGCTATGGCTATGGCTATGGCTGCTATGGCTATGGCAATGTCTGCCTTGGCTCTGGCTTTGGCTATGGCTGGTACAGCTATAGCTATGGCTATGGCTGCTATGGCTATGGCTATGCCCATGGCTGCTCTGGCTATGGCTATGGCTACTATGGCTATGTCCATGACTGCTCTGGCTGCTATGGCTATGGCTATTGTTGCTACGGCTATGGCTATGGCTATGGCTATGGCTGCTATGGCTATGGCTATGGCTGCTATGGCTATGGCTATGGCTGGTGTGACTATGGCGATGGCTATGGCAGCAATAGCTTTGGCTGTGGCTACAATGGCTATGGCTGTGGCTGCTATGGCTGCTATGGCCATGGCTATTACTGCTATGTCTATGGCTGCAATGGCTATGACTATTCCTGCATTAGCTTTGACTGTGGCTATGTCTGCTATGGCTATGGCTATGGCTATGGCTGTGGCTATTGCTGCTATGGATATAGCTATGGCTCCTATGGCTATGGCTATGGCTGCTACGTCTATAGCTGGTATAGCAATGCGTATCGCTGCTACGGCTATCGCTATAACTGCTATGGCTATGGCATTGGCTGCTCTGGCTATGGCTATGGATATGGCTGCTATGTCTATGGCTATGACTGATATGGCTATGACCATGTCTGGTATGGCTCCTATGGCTATGGCTATGGCTATGGCTACTATGGCTATGGCTACGGCTGCTATGGCTATCGCTATGACTGCTGTGGCTATGGCTATGGCTGCTATGGCTATGGCTATGACTGCTATGACTATGGCTATGGCTATGGCTGCTATGGCTATGGCCATGGCTGGTATGGCTATGGCCTTGGCTACGGTTATGGCTGATATGGCCGCTATGGCTATGGCTATGCCTGCAATTGCTATCGCTAATGCTGCAATGGCAATGGCTATGGCTACGGCTATGGCTGTGGCTGCTATGGCTATGGCTATGGCTGCTCTGGCTATGGCTGTGGCCATGGCTGCTAGGGCTACGGCTATGGCTGCTATGGCTATGGCTACGGCTGCTATGGCTATGGCTGCGGCTGCTATGGCTACCGCTATGCGTGCTATTGCTATGGCTATCGCTGCTATGGCTATGGCTATGGCTGTTATGGCTATGGCTATGACTGCTTTGGATATGGCTGCTATAGCTATGGCTATGGCTGCTCTGGCTATGGCTGTGGCCATGGCTGCTAGGGCTACGGCTATGGCTGCTATGGCTATGGCTATGGATACTTTGGCTATGGCTAAAGCTGCTATGGCTATGACTATAGCTGCTATTGCTATGGCTATGGCTGCTATGGCTATGGCTATGGCTGCTATGGCTATGGCGATGGCTGCTATGCCTATGGCTATGGCTGCTATGACTATGGCTATGGATGCTATGGCAATGGCTACGGATGCTTTGGCTATGGCTATGGATGACATGGCTATGGCTGCGGCTGCTATGGCTATCGCTATGCTTGCTACTGCTATGGCTATGGCTGCTATGGCTACTGCTATGGATATGGCTATTGCTGCTATGGTTCCTGCTAAGGCTACGGCTATGGCTGCTATGGCCATGGCTATGGCTGCTATGGCTATGGCTATGGCTGCTATGGCTGCCATGGCTATGGCTGTTGCTGCTAAGGCTATGGCTATGGCTATGGCTGTGGCTATGGCTTCTATGGCTATGGCTATGGCTGCTATGGCTATGGCTATGGCTGCTATGGCTGCTATGGCTATGGCTATGGCTGCTTTGGGTATGGCTATAGCTGCAATGGCTATGGCTATGGCTGCTATGGCTATGGCTATAGCTGCTCTGGCTATGGCTGTGGCCATGGCTGCTAGGGCTACGGCTATGGCTGCTATGGCTATGGCTACGGCTGCTATGGCTATGGCTGCGGCTGCTATGGCTATCGCTATGCGTGCTATTGCTATGGCTATCGCTGCTATGGCTATGGCTATGGCTGCTATGGCTATGGCTATGGCTGCTTTGGATATGGCTGCTATAGCTATGGCTATGGCTGATATGGCTATGGCTATAGCTGCTATGGCTATGGGTATGGATGCTTTGGCTATGGCTATGGCTGATATGGTTATGGCTATGGCTGCTATGGCTATGGCTACGTCAGCTATGGATGTCGCTATGCGTGCTATGGCTATGGCTATGGCTGCTATGGCTATGGCTATGGATACTTTGGCTATGGCTAAAGCTGCTATGGCTATCGCTATGCTTGCTACTGCTATGGCTATGGCTGCTATGGCTATGGCTATGGCTGCTATGGCTGCTATGGCTATGGCTATTGCTGCTATAGCTACTGCTATGGCTATGGCTCTTGCTGCTATGGCTACTGCTATGGCTATGGCTATTGCTGCTATGGTTACTGCTAAGGCTACGGCTATGGCTGCTATGGCCATGGCTATGGCTGCTGGGGCTGCTATGGCGATGAATATTGTTGCTATGGCTATGGCTATGGCTATGGCTATGGCTATGTCTCCTATGGATATGGCTATGGCTGCTATGGCCATGGCTATGGCTGCTATGGCTATGGCTATGACTGCTTTGGCTATGGCTACAGCTGCTATAGCTACGGCTCTGGCTGCTATGGCTATGCCTGCTATGGCTGTGGCTATGGCTGCTATGGCAATGGCTACGGATGCTTTGGCTATGGCTATGGATGACATGGCTATGGCTGCGGCTGCTATGGCTATCGCTATGCTTGCTACTGCTATGGCTATGGCTGCTATGGCTATGGCTATGGCTGCTATGGCTGCTATGGCTATGGCTATTGCTGCTATAGCTACTGCTATGGCTATGGCTCTTGCTGCTATGGCTACTGCTATGGGAATGGCTATTGCTGCTATGGTTACTGCTAAGGCTACGGCTATGGCTGCTATGGCCATGGCTATGGCTGCTGGGGCTGCTATGGCGATGAATATTGTTGCTATGGCTATGGCTATGGCTATGGCTATGGCTATGTCTCCTATGGATATGGCTATGGCTGCTATGGCCATGGCTACGGCTGCTATGGCTATGGCTATGACTGCTTTGGCTATGGCTACAGCTGCTATAGCTACGGCTCTGGCTGCTATGGCTATGCCTGCTATGGCTGCGGCTATGGCTGCTGTGGCTATGGCTGCTATAGCTATGGCTATGGCTGCTAATGCTATGACTATGGCTGCGGCTGCTATGGCTATGGCTATGTCTGCTATGGCTGTGGCTATGACTATGGCTGCTATAGTTATGGCTATGGCTATGGCTGCTATGGCTATGGCTGGTACAGCTATAGCTATGGCTATGGCTGCTATGGCTATGGCTATGCCCATGGCTGCTGTGGCTATGGCTATGGCTATTATGGCTATGGCTATGACTGCTCTGGCTGCTATGGCTATGGCTATTGTTGCTACGGCTATGGCTATGGCTATGGCTATGGCTGCTATGGCTATGGCTATGGCTGCTATGGCCATGGCTATGGCTGCTATGGCTATGGCTATGACTGCTTTGGCTATGGCTACAGCTGCTATAGCTACGGCTCTGGCTGCTATGGCTATGCCTGCTATGGCTATGGCTATGGCTGCAATAGCTTTGGCAATGGCTGCTTCGGGTATGGCTATAGCTGCTATGGCTATGGCTCCGGCTGCTATGGCTATTTCTATGACTGCTATTGCTATGGCTGCAATGGCTATGGCTATGGCTACGGCTGCTATGGCTATGGCTATGGCTGCAATGTCCATGGCAATGGCTGCTATGTCTATGGCTGGTATAGCTATGCCTATGGCTGCTACGGCTATGGCTATAACTGCTGTGGCAATGGCATTGGCTGCTTTGGCTATGGCTATGGCTATGTCTGCTCTGGCTATGGCTGTGTCTTCCCTGGCTATGGCTATGGCTGCTGTGGCTGTGGCTATGGCTATGGCAATGGCTGCTATTGCTATGGCTATGGCTGCTGTGGATATGGCTATGGCTATGGCAGTGGCTGCTATGGCTATGGCTGCGGCTGCTATGGCTATCGCTATGCGTGCTATTGCTATGGCTATCGCTGCTATGGCTATGGCTATGGCTGCTATGGCTATGGCTATGGCTGCTTTGGATATGGCTGCTATAGCTATGGCTATGGCTGATATGGCTATGGCTATAGCTGCTATGGCTATGGGTATGGATGCTTTGGCTATGGCTATGGCTGCTATGGCTATGGCTACGGCTGCTATGGCTATCGCTATGACTGCTGTGGCTATGGCTATGGCTGCTATGGCTATGGCTATGGCTGCAATAGCTTTGGCAGTGGCTTCTATGGCTATGGCTATGGCTGCTATGGCTATCGCTATGACTGCTGTGGCTATGGCTATGGCTGCTATGGCTATGGCTATGGCTGCAATAGCTTTGGCAGTGGCTTCTATGGCTATGGCTATGGCTGCTATGGCTATGGCTATGACTGCTATGACTATGGCTATGGCTATGGCTGCTGTGGCTATGGCTATGGCTATGGCAATGGCTGCTATTGCTATGGCTATGGCTGCTGTGGATATGGCTATGGCTATGGCAGTGGCTGCTATGGCTATGGCTGCGGCTGCTATGGCTATCGCTATGCGTGCTATTGCTATGGCTATCGCTGCTATGGCTATGGCTATGGCTGCTATGGCTATGGCTATGGCTGCTTTGGATATGGCTGCTATAGCTATGGCTATGGCTGATATGGCTATGGCTATAGCTGCTATGGCTATGGGTATGGATGCTTTGGCTATGGCTATGGCTGCTATGGCTATGGCTACGGCTGCTATGGCTATCGCTATGACTGCTGTGGCTATGGCTATGGCTGCTATGGCTATGGCTATGGCTGCAATAGCTTTGGCAGTGGCTTCTATGGCTATGGCTATGGCTGCTATGGCTATGGCTATGACTGCTATGACTATGGCTATGGCTATGGCTGCTATGACTATGGCTATGGCTATGGCTGCTGTGGCTATGGCTATGGCTATGGCAATGGCTGCTATTGCTATGGCTATGGCTGCTGTGGATATGGCTATGGCTATGGCAGTGGCTGCTATGGCTATGGCTGCGGCTGCTATGGCTATCGCTATGCGTGCTATTGCTATGGCTATCGCTGCTATGGCTATGGCTATGGCTGCTATGGCTATGGCTATGGCTGCTTTGGATATGGCTGCTATAGCTATGGCTATGGCTGATATGGCTATGGCTATAGCTGCTATGGCTATGGGTATGGATGCTTTGGCTATGGCTATGGCTGCTATGGCTATGGCTACGGCTGCTATGGCTATCGCTATGACTGCTGTGGCTATGGCTATGGCTGCTATGGCTATGGCTATGGCTGCAATAGCTTTGGCCGTGGCTTCTATGGCTATGGCTATGGCTGCTATGGCTATGGCTATGACTGCTATGACTATGGCTATGGCTATGGCTGCTATGGCTATGGCCATGGCTGGTATGGCTATGGCCTTGGCTACGGTTATGGCTGATATGGCCGCTATGGCTATGGCTATGGCTGCTCTGGCTATGGCTGTGGCCATGGCTGCTAGGGCTACGGCTATGGCTATGTCTGCTATGGCTGGTATGGCTATGGCTATGGCT
This sequence comes from Calliopsis andreniformis, assembly GCF_051401765.1. Classification (NCBI taxonomy): domain Eukaryota; kingdom Metazoa; phylum Arthropoda; class Insecta; order Hymenoptera; family Andrenidae; genus Calliopsis; species Calliopsis andreniformis. The sequence goes on along the minus strand of NW_027480550.1, from coordinate 407,535 downwards.
GCTTTGGGTATGGCTATAGCTGCAATGGCTATGGCTATGGCTGCTATGGCTATGGCTATGACTGCTATGACTATGGCTATGGCTATGGCTGCTATGGCTATGGCTATGGCTATGTCTGCTATGGCTGGTATGGCTATGAATATCGCTGCTATAGCTTTGGCTGTGGCTACTATGCCTGTGGCTTTTGTTGCTATGGCTATGGCCATGACTGGTATGGCTATGGCCATGGCTACGGCTATGGCTGATATGGCCGCTATGGCTATGGCTATGCCTGCTATTGCAATCGCTAATGCTGCAATGGCAACGGCTATGGCTACGGCTATGGCTATGGCTGCTATGGCTATGGCAATGGCTGCTCTGGCTATGGCTATGGCCATGGCTGCTATGGCTATGGCTATGGCTGCTATGGCTATGGCTATGTCTATGTCTGCTATGGCTGCTATGGCTATTAATATCGCTGCTATATCTTTGGCTGTGGCTACTATGGCTATGGCTATAGTTGCTATGGCTATGGCTATGGCTATGGCTGCTATGGCTGCTATGGCTATGGCTATGGCTGCTATGGCTGCCATGGCTATGGCTATTGCTGCTAAGGCTATGGCTATGGCTATGGCTGTGGCTATGGCTTCTATGGCTATGGCTATGGCTGCTAAGGCTATGGCTATGGCTGCTATGGCTGCTATGGCTATGGCTATGGCTGCTTTGGGTATGGCTATAGCTGCAATGGCTATGGCTATGGCTGCTATGGCTATGGCTATGGCTGCTCTGGCTATGGCTGTGGCCATGGCTGCTAGGGCTACGGCTATGGCTGCTATGGCTATGGCTACGGCTGCTATGGCTATGGCTGCGGCTGCTATGGCTATCGCTATGCGTGCTATTGCTATGGCTATCGCTGCTATGGCTATGGCTATGGCTGCTATGGCTATGGCTATGGCTGCTTTGGATATGGCTGCTATAGTTATGGCTATGGCTGATATGGCTATGGCTATAGCTGCTATGGCTATGGGTATGGATGCTTTGGCTATGGCTATGGCTGATATGGCTATGGCTATGGCTGCTATGGCTATGGCTACGGCAGCTATGGCGGTCGCTATGCGTGCTATGGCTATGGCTATGGCTGCTATGGCTATGGCTATGGATACTTTGGCTATGGCTAGAGCTGCTATGGCTATGACTATAGCTGCTGTTGCTATGGCTATGGCTGCTATGGCTATGGCTATGGCTGCTATGGCTATGGCGATGGCTGCTATGCCTATGGCTATGGCAGCTATGACTATGGCTATGGATGCTATGGCAATGGCTACGGATGCTTTGGCTATGGCTATGGATGACATGGCTATGGCTGCGGCTGCTATGGCTATCGCTATGCTTGCTACTGCTATGGCTATGGCTGCTATGGCTATGGCTATGGCTGCTATGGCTGCTATGGCTATGGCTATTGCTGCTATGGTTACTGCTAAGGCTACGGCTATGGCTGCTATGGCCATGGCTATGGCTGCTATGGCTATGGCTATGGCTGCTATGGCTGCCATGGCTATGGCTGTTGCTGCTAAGGCTATGGCTATGGCTATGGCTGTGGCTATGGCTTCTATGGCTATGGCTATTGCTGCTATGGCTATGGCTATGGCTGCTATGGCTGCTATGGCTATGGCTATGGCTGCTTTGGGTATGGCTATAGCTGCAATGGCTATGGCTATGGCTGCTATGGCTATGGCTATGGCTGCTCTGGCTATGGCTGTGGCCATGGCTGCTAGGGCTACGGCTATGGCTGCTATGGCTATGGCTACGGCTGCTATGGCTGCTATGGCTATGGCTATGGCTATGGCTACTATGGTTATGGCTATAGCTGCTATGGCTATGGCTCTGGCTGCTATGGCAATGGCTATGGCTGCTTTGGGTATGGCTATAGCTGCTATGGCTATGGATATGGCTGCTATGGCTATGGCTCTGGCTGCTCTGGCTATGGCTGTGGCCATGGCTGCTGGGGCTATGGCTATGGCTGCTATGGCTATGGCTACGGCTGCTATTGCTGTCGCTATGACGGCTGTGGCTATGGCTACGGCTGCTATGGCTATGGCTATGGCTGCAATAGCTTTGGCTGTGGCTACTATCGCTATGGCTATGGCTATGGCTACTATGGTTATGGCTATTGCTATGGCTGCTATGGCTGTGGCTATGGCTACTATAGCTATGGCTATGGCTATTGCTGCTATGGCTATGGCAATGTCTGCCGTGGCTCTGGCTTTGGCTATGGCTGGTACAGCTATAGCTATGGCTATGGCTGCTATGGCTATGGCTATGCCCATGGCTGCTGTGGCTATGGCTATGGCTACTATGGCTATGGCCATGACTGCTCTGGCTGCTATGGCTATGGCTATTGTCGCTACGGCTATGGCTATGGCTATGGCTGCTAGGGCTGTGGCTATGGCTGCTATGGCTATGGCTACGGCTGCTATGGCTGTCGCTATGACGGCTGTGGCTATGGCTACGGCTGCTATGGTTATGGCTATGGCTGCAATAGCTTTGGCTGTGGCTACTATCGCTACGGCTATGGCTATGGCTACTATCGTTATGGCTATTGCTATGGCTGCTATGGCTGTGGCTATGGCTACTATGGCTATGGCTATGGCTATGGCTGCTATGGCTATGGCTATGGCTGCTATGGCTATGGCAATGTCTGCCATGGCTCTGGCTTTGGCTATGGCTGGTACAGCTATAGCTATGGCTATGGCTGCTATGGCTGTGGCTATGCCCATGGCTGCTGTGGCTATAGCTATGGCTACTATGGCTATGGCCATGACTGCTCTGCCTGCTATGGCTATGGCTATTGTTGCTACGGCTATGGCTATGGCTATGGCTATGGCTGCTATGGCTATGGCTATGGCTGCTATGGATATGGCTACGGCTGCTATGGTTGTCGCTATGACGGCTGTGGCTATGGCTACGGCTGCTATGGCTATGGCTATGGCTGCAATAGCTTTGGCTGTGGCTACTATCGCTATAGCTATGTCTATGGCTACTATGGTTATGGCTATTGCTATGGCTGCTATGGCTGTGGCTATGGCTACTATGGCTATGGCTGTGGCTATGGCTGCTATGGCTATGGCTATGGCTGCTATGGCTATGGCAATGTCTGCCTTGGCTCTGGCTTTGGCTATGGCTGGTACAGCTATAGCTATGGCTATGGCTGCTATGGCTATGGCTATGCCCATGGCTGCTGTGGCTATGGCTATGGCTACTATGGCTATGTCCATGACTGCTCTGGCTGCTATGGCTATGGCTATTGTTGCTACGGCTATGGCTATGGCTATGGCTATGGCTGCTAATGCTATGGCTATGGCTGCTATGGCTATGGCTATGGCTGGTGTGACTATGGCGATGGCTATGGCAGCAATAGCTTTGGCTGTGGATACAACGGCTATGGCTGTGGCTGCTATGGCTGCTATGGCCATGGCTATTACTGCTATGTCTATGGCTGCAATGGCTATGACTATGGCTGCATTAGCTTTGACTGTGGCTATGTCTGCTATGGCTATGGCTATGGCTATGGCTGTGGCTATTGCTGCTATGGATATAGCTATGGCTCCTATGGCTATGGCTATGGCTGCTACGTCTATAGCTGGTATAGCAATGCGTATCGCTGCTACGGCTATCGCTATAACTGCTATGGCTATGGCATTGGCTGCTCTGGCTATGGCTATGGATATGGCTGCTATGTCTATGGCTATGACTGATATGGCTATGACCATGTCTGGTATGGCTCCTATGGCTATGGCTATGGCTATGGCTACTATGGTTATGGCTATAGCTGCTATGGCTATGGCTCTGGCTGCTATGGCAATGGCTATGACTGCTTTGGGTATGGCTATAGCTGCTATGGCTATTCCTATGGCTGCTATGGCTATGGCTATGGCTGCTCTGGCTACGGCTATGGCCATGTCTGCTTGGGGTATGGCTATGGCTGCTATGGCTATGGCTACGGCTGCTATGGCTACCGCTATGACTGCTATGGCTATGGCTATGGCTGCTATGGCTATGGCTATGGCTGCAATAGCTTTGGCAATGGCTGCTTCGGGTATGGCTATAGCTGCTATGGCTATGGCTCCGGCTGCTATGGCTATTTCTATGACTGCTATTGCTATGGCTGCAATGGCTATGGCTATGGCTACGGCTGCTATGGCTATGGCTATGACTGCTATGACTATGGCTATGGCTATGGCTGCTATGGCTATGGCCATGGCTGGTATGGCTATGGCCTTGGCTACGGTTATGGCTGATATGGCCGCTATGGCTATGGCTATGCCTGCAATTGCTATCGCTAATGCTGCAATGGCAATGGCTATGGCTACGGCTATGGCTGTGGCTGCTATGGCTATGGCTATGGCTGCTCTGGCTATGGCTGTGGCCATGGCTGCTAGGGCTACGGCTATGGCTGCTATGGCTATGGCTACGGCTGCTATGGCTATGGCTGCGGCTGCTATGGCTACCGCTATGCGTGCTATTGCTATGGCTATCGCTGCTATGGCTATGGCTATGGCTGTTATGGCTATGGCTATGGCTGCTTTGGATATGGCTGCTATAGCTATGGCTCTGGCTGCTCTGGCTATGGCTGTGGCCATGGCTGCTGGGGCTATGGCTATGGCTGCTATGGCTATGGCTACGGCTGCTATTGCTGTCGCTATGACGGCTGTGGCTATGGCTACGGCTGCTATGGCTATGGCTATGGCTGCAATAGCTTTGGCTGTGGCTACTATCGCTATGGCTATGGCTATGGCTACTATGGTTATGGCTATTGCTATGGCTGCTATGGCTGTGGCTATGGCTACTATAGCTATGGCTATGGCTATTGCTGCTATGGCTATGGCAATGTCTGCCGTGGCTCTGGCTTTGGCTATGGCTGGTACAGCTATAGCTATGGCTATGGCTGCTATGGCTATGGCTATGCCCATGGCTGCTGTGGCTATGGCTATGGCTACTATGGCTATGGCCATGACTGCTCTGGCTGCTATGGCTATGGCTATTGTCGCTACGGCTATGGCTATGGCTATGGCTGCTAGGGCTGTGGCTATGGCTGCTATGGCTATGGCTACGGCTGCTATGGCTGTCGCTATGACGGCTGTGGCTATGGCTACGGCTGCTATGGTTATGGCTATGGCTGCAATAGCTTTGGCTGTGGCTACTATCGCTACGGCTATGGCTATGGCTACTATCGTTATGGCTATTGCTATGGCTGCTATGGCTGTGGCTATGGCTACTATGGCTATGGCTATGGCTATGGCTGCTATGGCTATGGCTATGGCTGCTATGGCTATGGCAATGTCTGCCATGGCTCTGGCTTTGGCTATGGCTGGTACAGCTATAGCTATGGCTATGGCTGCTATGGCTGTGGCTATGCCCATGGCTGCTGTGGCTATAGCTATGGCTACTATGGCTATGGCCATGACTGCTCTGCCTGCTATGGCTATGGCTATTGTTGCTACGGCTATGGCTATGGCTATGGCTATGGCTGCTATGGCTATGGCTATGGCTGCTATGGATATGGCTACGGCTGCTATGGTTGTCGCTATGACGGCTGTGGCTATGGCTACGGCTGCTATGGCTATGGCTATGGCTGCAATAGCTTTGGCTGTGGCTACTATCGCTATAGCTATGTCTATGGCTACTATGGTTATGGCTATTGCTATGGCTGCTATGGCTGTGGCTATGGCTACTATGGCTATGGCTGTGGCTATGGCTGCTATGGCTATGGCTATGGCTGCTATGGCTATGGCAATGTCTGCCTTGGCTCTGGCTTTGGCTATGGCTGGTACAGCTATAGCTATGGCTATGGCTGCTATGGCTATGGCTATGCCCATGGCTGCTGTGGCTATGGCTATGGCTACTATGGCTATGTCCATGACTGCTCTGGCTGCTATGGCTATGGCTATTGTTGCTACGGCTATGGCTATGGCTATGGCTATGGCTGCTAATGCTATGGCTATGGCTGCTATGGCTATGGCTATGGCTGGTGTGACTATGGCGATGGCTATGGCAGCAATAGCTTTGGCTGTGGCTACAACGGCTATGGCTGTGGCTGCTATGGCTGCTATGGCCATGGCTATTACTGCTATGTCTATGGCTGCAATGGCTATGACTATGGCTGCATTAGCTTTGACTGTGGCTATGTCTGCTATGGCTATGGCTATGGCTATGGCTGTGGCTATTGCTGCTATGGATATAGCTATGGCTCCTATGGCTATGGCTATGGCTGCTACGTCTATAGCTGGTATAGCAATGCGTATCGCTGCTACGGCTATCGCTATAACTGCTATGGCTATGGCATTGGCTGCTCTGGCTATGGCTATGGATATGGCTGCTATGTCTATGGCTATGACTGATATGGCTATGACCATGTCTGGTATGGCTCCTATGGCTATGGCTATGGCTATGGCTACTATGGTTATGGCTATAGCTGCTATGGCTATGGCTCTGGCTGCTATGGCAATGGCTATGACTGCTTTGGGTATGGCTATAGCTGCTATGGCTATTCCTATGGCTGCTATGGCTATGGCTATGGCTGCTCTGGCTACGGCTATGGCCATGTCTGCTTGGGCTATGGCTATGGCTGCTATGGCTATGGCTACGGCTGCTATGGCTACCGCTATGACTGCTATGGCTATGGCTATGGCTGCTATGGCTATGGCTATGGCTGCAATAGCTTTGGCAATGGCTGCTTCGGGTATGGCTATAGCTGCTATGGCTATGGCTCCGGCTGCTATGGCTATTTCTATGACTGCTATTGCTATGGCTGCAATGGCTATGGCTATGGCTACGGCTGCTATGGCTATGGCTATGGCTGCAATGTCCATGGCAATGGCTGCTATGTCTACGGCTGGTATAGCTATGCCTATGGCTGCTACGGCTATGGCTATAACTGCTGTGGCAATGGCATTGGCCGCTTTGGCTATGGCTATGGCTATGTCTGCTCTGGCTATGGCTATGTCTTCCCTGGCTATGGCTATGGCTGCTGTGGCTATGGCTATGGCTATGGCAATGGCTGCTATTGCTATGGCTATGGCTGCTGTGGATATGGCTATGGCTATGACAGTGGCTGCTATGGCTATGGCTACGGCTGCTATGGCTATCGCTATGACTGCTGTGGCTATGGCTATGGCTGCTATGGCTATGGCTATGACTGCTATGACTATGGCTATGGCTATGGCTGCTATGGCTATGGCCATGGCTGGTATGGCTATGGCCTTGGCTACGGTTATGGCTGATATGGCCGCTATGGCTATGGCTATGCCTGCAATTGCTATCGCTAATGCTGCAATGGCAATGGCTATGGCTACGGCTATGGCTGTGGCTGCTATGGCTATGGCTATGGCTGCTCTGGCTATGGCTGTGGCCATGGCTGCTAGGGCTACGGCTATGGCTGCTATGGCTATGGCTACGGCTGCTATGGCTATGGCTGCGGCTGCTATGGCTACCGCTATGCGTGCTATTGCTATGGCTATCGCTGCTATGGCTATGGCTATGGCTGTTATGGCTATGGCTATGGCTGCTTTGGATATGGCTGCTATAGCTATGGCTATGGCTGCTCTGGCTATGGCTGTGGCCATGGCTGCTGTGGCTATGGCTATGGCTACTATGGCTATGGCCATGACTGCTCTGGCTGCTATGGCTATGGCTATTGTCGCTACGGCTATGGCTATGGCTATGGCTGCTAGGGCTGTGGCTATGGCTGCTATGGCTATGGCTACGGCTGCTATGGCTGTCGCTATGACGGCTGTGGCTATGGCTACGGCTGCTATGGTTATGGCTATGGCTGCAATAGCTTTGGCTGTGGCTACTATCGCTATGGCTATGGCTATGGCTACTATGGTCATGGCTATTGCTATGGCTGCTATGGCTGTGGCTATGGCTACTATGGCTATGGCTGTGGCTATGGCTGCTATGGCTATGGCTATGGCTGCTATGGCTATGGCAATGTCTGCCTTGGCTCTGGCTTTGGCTATGGCTGGTACAGCTATAGCTATGGCTATGGCTGCTATGGCTATGGCTATGCCCATGGCTGCTGTGGCTATGGCTATGGCTACTATGGCTATGTCCATGACTGCTCTGGCTGCTATGGCTATGGCTATTGTTGCTACGGCTATGGCTATGGCTATGGCTATGGCTGCTATGGCTATGGCTATGGCTGCTATGGCTATGGCTATGGCTGGTGTGACTATGGCGATGGCTATGGCAGCAATAGCTTTGGCTGTGGCTACAATGGCTATGGCTGTGGCTGCTATGGCTGCTATGGCCATGGCTATTACTGCTATGTCTATGGCTGCAATGGCTATGACTATGGCTGCATTAGCTTTGACTGTGGCTATGTCTGCTATGGCTATGGCTATGGCTATGGCTGTGGCTATTGCTGCTATGGATATAGCTATGGCTCCTATGGCTATGGCTATGGCTGCTACGTCTATAGCTGGTATAGCAATGCGTATCGCTGCTACGGCTATCGCTATAACTGCTATGGCTATGGCATTGGCTGCTCTGGCTATGGCTATGGATATGGCTGCTATGTCTATGGCTATGACTGATATGGCTATGACCATGTCTGGTATGGCTCCTATGGCTATGGCTATGGCGATGGCTGCTATGCCTATGGCTATGGCAGCTATGACTATGGCTATGGATGCTATGGCAATGGCTACGGATGCTTTGGCTATGGCTATGGATGACATGGCTATGGCTGCGGCTGCTATGGCTATCGCTATGCTTGCTACTGCTATGGCTATGGCTGCTATGGCTATGGCTATGGCTGCTATGGCTGCTATGGCTATGGCTATTGCTGCTATGGTTACTGCTAAGGCTACGGCTATGGCTGCTATGGCCATGGCTATGGCTGCTCTGGCTATGGCTGTGGCCATGGCTGCTAGGGCTACGGCTATGGCTGCTATGGCTATGGCTACGGCTGCTATGGCTGCTATGGCTATGGCTATGGCTATGGCTACTATGGTTATGGCTATAGCTGCTATGGCTATGGCTCTGGCTGCTATGGCAATGGCTATAGCTGCTATGGCTATTCCTATGGCTGCTATGGCTATGGCTATGGCTGCTCTGGCTACGGCTATGGCCATGTCTGCTTGGGCTATGGCTATGGCTGCTATGGCTATGGCTACGGCTGCTATGGCTACCGCTATGACTGCTATGGCTATGGCTATGGCTGCTATGGCTATGGCTATGGCTGCAATAGCTTTGGCAATGGCTGCTTCGGGTATGGCTATAGCTGCTATGGCTATGGCTCCGGCTGCTATGGCTATTTCTATGACTGCTATTGCTATGGCTGCAATGGCTATGGCTATGGCTACGGCTGCTATGGCTATGGCTATGGCTGCAATGTCCATGGCAATGGCTGCTATGTCTACGGCTGGTATAGCTATGCCTATGGCTGCTACGGCTATGGCTATAACTGCTGTGGCAATGGCATTGGCCGCTTTGGCTATGGCTATGGCTATGTCTGCTCTGGCTATGGCTATGTCTTCCCTGGCTATGGCTATGGCTGCTGTGGCTATGGCTATGGCTATGGCAATGGCTGCTATTGCTATGGCTATGGCTGCTGTGGATATGGCTATGGCTATGACAGTGGCTGCTATGGCTATGGCTACGGCTGCTATGGCTATCGCTATGACTGCTGTGGCTATGGCTATGGCTGCTATGGCTATGGCTATGACTGCTATGACTATGGCTATGGCTATGGCTGCTATGGCTATGGCCATGGCTGGTATGGCTATGGCCTTGGCTACGGTTATGTCTGATATGGCCGCTATGGCTATGGCTATGCCTGCAATTGCTATCGCTAATGCTGCAATGGCAATGGCTATGGCTACGGCTATGGCTGTGGCTGCTATGGCTATGGCTATGGCTGCTCTGGCTATGGCTGTGGCCATGGCTGCTAGGGCTACGGCTATGGCTGCTATGGCTATGGCTACGGCTGCTATGGCTATGGCTGCGGCTGCTATGGCTACCGCTATGCGTGCTATTGCTATGGCTATCGCTGCTATGGCTATGGCTATGGCTGTTATGGCTATGGCTATGGCTGCTTTGGATATGGCTGCTATAGCTATGGCTATGGCTGCTCTGGCTATGGCTGTGGCCATGGCTGCTGTGGCTATGGCTATGGCTACTATGGCTATGGCCATGACTGCTCTGGCTGCTATGGCTATGGCTATTGTCGCTACGGCTATGGCTATGGCTATGGCTGCTAGGGCTGTGGCTATGGCTGCTATGGCTATGGCTACGGCTGCTATGGCTGTCGCTATGACGGCTGTGGCTATGGCTACGGCTGCTATGGTTATGGCTATGGCTGCAATAGCTTTGGCTGTGGCTACTATCGCTATGGCTATGGCTATGGCTACTATGGTCATGGCTATTGCTATGGCTGCTATGGCTGTGGCTATGGCTACTATGGCTATGGCTGTGGCTATGGCTGCTATGGCTATGGCTATGGCTGCTATGGCTATGGCAATGTCTGCCTTGGCTCTGGCTTTGGCTATGGCTGGTACAGCTATAGCTATGGCTATGGCTGCTATGGCTATGGCTATGCCCATGGCTGCTGTGGCTATGGCTATGGCTACTATGGCTATGTCCATGACTGCTCTGGCTGCTATGGCTATGGCTATTGTTGCTACGGCTATGGCTATGGCTATGGCTATGGCTGCTATGGCTATGGCTATGGCTGCTATGGCTATGGCTATGGCTGGTGTGACTATGGCGATGGCTATGGCAGCAATAGCTTTGGCTGTGGCTACAATGGCTATGGCTGTGGCTGCTATGGCTGCTATGGCCATGGCTATTACTGCTATGTCTATGGCTGCAATGGCTATGACTATGGCTGCATTAGCTTTGACTGTGGCTATGTCTGCTATGGCTATGGCTATGGCTATGGCTGTGGCTATTGCTGCTATGGATATAGCTATGGCTCCTATGGCTATGGCTATGGCTGCTACGTCTATAGCTGGTATAGCAATGCGTATCGCTGCTACGGCTATCGCTATAACTGCTATGGCTATGGCATTGGCTGCTCTGGCTATGGCTATGGATATGGCTGCTATGTCTATGGCTATGACTGATATGGCTATGACCATGTCTGGTATGGCTCCTATGGCTATGGCTATGGCGATGGCTGCTATGCCTATGGCTATGGCAGCTATGACTATGGCTATGGATGCTATGGCAATGGCTACGGATGCTTTGGCTATGGCTATGGATGACATGGCTATGGCTGCGGCTGCTATGGCTATCGCTATGCTTGCTACTGCTATGGCTATGGCTGCTATGGCTATGGCTATGGCTGCTATGGCTGCTATGGCTATGGCTATTGCTGCTATGGTTACTGCTAAGGCTACGGCTATGGCTGCTATGGCCATGGCTATGGCTGCTCTGGCTATGGCTGTGGCCATGGCTGCTAGGGCTACGGCTATGGCTGCTATGGCTATGGCTACGGCTGCTATGGCTGCTATGGCTATGGCTATGGCTATGGCTACTATGGTTATGGCTATAGCTGCTATGGCTATGGCTCTGGCTGCTATGGCAATGGCTATAGCTGCTATGGCTATTCCTATGGCTGCTATGGCTATGGCTATGGCTGCTGTGGATATGGCTATGGCTATGACAGTGGCTGCTATCGCTATGGCTACGGCTGCTATGGCTATCGCTATGACTGCTGTGGCTATGGCTATGGCTGCTATGGCTATGGCTATGACTGCTATGACTATGGCTATGGCTATGGCTGCTATGGCTATGGCCATGGCTGGTATGGCTATGGCCTTGGCTACGGTTATGGCTGATATGGCCGCTATGGCTATGGCTATGCCTGCAATTGCTATCGCTAATGCTGCAATGGCAATGGCTATGGCTACGGCTATGGCTGTGGCTGCTATGGCTATGGCTATGGCTGCTCTGGCTATGGCTGTGGCCATGGCTGCTAGGGCTACGGCTATGGCTGCTATGGCTATGGCTACGGCTGCTATGGCTATGGCTGCGGCTGCTATGGCTACCGCTATGCGTGCTATTGCTATGGCTATCGCTGCTATGGCTATGGCTATGGCTGTTATGGCTATGGCTATGGCTGCTTTGGATATGGCTGCTATAGCTATGGCTATGGCTGCTCTGGCTATGGCTGTGGCCATGGCTGCTAGGGCTACGGCTATGGCTGCTATGGCTATGGCTATGGATACTTTGGCTATGGCTAAAGCTGCTATGGCTATGACTATAGCTGCTATTGCTATGGCTATGGCTGCTATGGCTATGGCTATGGCTGCTATGGCTATGGCTATGGCTGCTATGGCTGCCATGGCTATGGCTGTTGCTGCTAAGGCTATGGCTATGGCTATGGCTGTGGCTATGGCTTCTATGGCTATGGCTATGGCTGCTATGGCTATGGCTATGGCTGCTATGGCTGCTATGGCTATGGCTATGGCTGCTTTGGGTATGGCTATAGCTGCAATGGCTATGGCTATGGCTGCTATGGCTATGGCTATAGCTGCTCTGGCTATGGCTGTGGCCATGGCTGCTAGGGCTACGGCTATGGCTGCTATGGCTATGGCTACGGCTGCTATGGCTATGGCTGCGGCTGCTATGGCTATCGCTATGCGTGCTATTGCTATGGCTATCGGTGCTATGGCTATGGCTATGGCTGCTATGGCTATGGCTATGGCTGCTTTGGATATGGCTGCTATAGCTATGGCTATGGCTGATATGGCTATGGCTATAGCTGCTATGGCTATGGGTATGGATGCTTTGGCTATGGCTATGGCTGATATGGCTATGGCTATGGCTGCTATGGCTATGGCTACGTCAGCTATGGCTGTCGCTATGCGTGCTATGGCTATGGCTATGGCTGCTATGGCTATGGCTATGGATACTTTGGCTATGGCTAAAGCTGCTATGGCTATGACTATAGCTGCTATTGCTATGGCTATGGCTGCTATGGCTATGGCTATGGCTGCTATGGCTATGGCGATGGCTGCTATGCCTATGGCTATGGCAGCTATGACTATGGCTATGGATGCTATGGCAATGGCTACGGATGCTTTGGCTATGGCTATGGATGACATGGCTATGGCTGCGGCTGCTATGGCTATCGCTATGCTTGCTACTGCTATGGCTATGGCTGCTATGGCTATGGCTATGGCTGCTATGGCTGCTATGGCTATGGCTATTGCTGCTATAGCTACTGCTATGGCTATGGCTCTTGCTGCTATGGCTACTGCTGTGGCTATGGCTATTGCTGCTATGGTTACTGCTAAGGCTACGGCTATGGCTGCTATGGCCATGGCTATGGCTGCTGGGGCTGCTATGGCGATGAATATTGTTGCTATGGCTATGGCTATGGCTATGGCTATGGCTATGTCTCCTATGGATATGGCTATGGCTGCTATGGCCATGGCTATGGCTGCTATGGCTATGGCTATGACTGCTTTGGCTATGGCTACAGCTGCTATAGCTACGGCTCTGGCTGCTATGGCTATGCCTGCTATGGCTGTGGCTATGGCTGCTATGGCAATGGCTACGGATGCTTTGGCTATGGCTATGGATGACATGGCTATGGCTGCGGCTGCTATGGCTATCGCTATGCTTGCTACTGCTATGGCTATGGCTGCTATGGCTATGGCTATGGCTGCTATGGCTGCTATGGCTATGGCTATTGCTGCTATAGCTACTGCTATGGCTATGGCTCTTGCTGCTATGGCTACTGCTGTGGCTATGGCTATTGCTGCTATGGTTACTGCTAAGGCTACGGCTATGGCTGCTATGGCCATGGCTATGGCTGCTGGGGCTGCTATGGCGATGAATATTGTTGCTATGGCTATGGCTATGGCTATGGCTATGGCTATGTCTCCTATGGATATGGCTATGGCTGCTATGGCCATGGCTATGGCTGCTATGGCTATGGCTATGACTGCTTTGGCTATGGCTACAGCTGCTATAGCTACGGCTCTGGCTGCTATGGCTATGCCTGCTATGGCTGCGGCTATGGCTGCTGTGGCTATGGCTGCTATAGCTATGGCTATGGCTGCTAATGCTATGACTATAGCTGCGGCTGCTATGGCTATGGCTATGTCTGCTATGGCTGTGGCTATGACTATGGCTGCTATAGTTATGGCTATGGCTATGGCTGCTATGGCTATGGCTGGTACAGCTATAGCTATGGCTATGGCTGCTATGGCTATGGCTATGCCCATGGCTGCTGTGGCTATGGCTATGGCTACTATGGCTATGGCTATGACTGCTCTGGCTGCTATGGCTATGGCTATTGTTGCTACGGCTATGGCTATGGCTATGGCTATGGCTGCTATGGCTATGGCTTTGGCTGCTATGGCTATGGCTACGGCTGCTATGGCTACCGCTATGACTGCTATGGCTATGGCTATGGCTGCTATGGCTATAGCTATGGCTGCAATAGCTTTGGCAATGGCTGCTTCGGGTATGGCTATAGCTGCTATGGCTATGGCTCCGGCTGCTATGGCTATTTCTATGACTGCTATTGCTATGGCTGCAATGGCTATGGCTGTGGCTACGGCTGCTATGGCTATGGCTATGGCTGCAATGTCCATGGCAATGGCTGCTATGTCTATGGCTGGTATAGCTATGCCTAAGGCTGCTACGGCTATGGCTATAACTGCTGTGGCAATGGCATTGGCTGCTTTGGCTATGGCTATGGCTATGTCTGCTCTGGCTATGGCTGTGTCTTCCCTGGCTATGGCTATGGCTGCTGTGGCTATGGCTATGGCTATGGCAATGGCTGCTATTGCTATGGCTATGGCTGCTGTGGATATGGCTATGGCTATGGCAGTGGCTGCTATGGCTATGGCTGCGGCTGCTATGGCTATCGCTATGCGTGCTATTGCTATGGCTATCGCTGCTATGGCTATGGCTATGGCTGCTATGGCTATGGCTATGGCTGCTTTGGATATGGCTGCTATAGCTATGGCTATGGCTGATATGGCTATGGCTATAGCTGCTATGGCTATGGGTATGGATGCTTTGGCTATGGCTATGGCTGCTATGGCTATGGCTACGGCTGCTATGGCTATCGCTATGACTGCTGTGGCTATGGCTATGGCTGCTATGGCTATGGCTATGGCTGCAATAGCTTTGGCAGTGGCTTCTATGGCTATGGCTATGGCTGCTATGGCTTTGGCTATGACTGCTATGACTATGGCTATGGCTATGGCTGCTATGGCTATGGCCATGGCTGGTATGGCTATGGCCTTGGCTACGGTTATGGCTGATATGGCCGCTATGGCTATGGCTATGCCTGCTATTGCTATCGCTAATGCTGCAATGGCAATGGCTATGGCTACGGCTATGGCTGTGGCTGCTATGGCTATGGCTATGGCTGCTCTGGCTATGGCTGTGGCCATGGCTGCTAGGGCTACGGCTATGGCTGCTATGGCTATGGCTACGGCTGCTATGGCTATGGCTGCGGCTGCTATGGCTATCGCTATGCGTGCTATTGCTATGGCTATCGCTGCTATGGCTATGGCTATGGCTGCTATGGCTATGGCTATGGCTGCTTTGGATATGGTTTGTATAGCTATGGCTATGGCTGATATGGCTATGGCTATAGCTGCTATGGCTATGGGTATGGATGCTTTGGCTATGGCTATGGCTGATATGGCTATGGCGATGGCTGCTATGCCTATGGCTATGGCAGCTATGGCTATGGCTATGGATGCTATGGCAATGGCTACGGATGCTTTGGCTATGGCTATGGATGACATGGCTATGGCTGCGGCTGCTATGGCTATCGCTATGCTTGCTACTGCTATGGCTATGGCTGCTATGGCTACTGCTATGGCTATGGCTATTGCTGCTATGGTTACTGCTAAGGCTACGGCTATGGCTGCTATGGCCATGGCTATGGCTGCTATGGCTATGGCTATGGCTGCTATGGCTGCCATGGCTATGGCTGTTGCTGCTAGGGCTATGGCTATGGCTATGGCTGTGGCTATGGCTTCTATGGCTATGGCTATGGCTGCTATGGCTATGGCTATGGCTGCTATGGCTGCTATGGCTATGGCTATGGCTGCTTTGGGTATGGCTATAGCTGCAATGGCTATGGCTATGGCTGCTATGGCTATGGCTATGGCTGCTCTGGCTATGGCTGTGGCCATGGCTGCTAGGGCTACGGCTATGGCTGCTATGGCTATGGCTACGGCTGCTATGGCTATGGCTGCGGCTGCTATGGCTATCGCTATGCGTGCTATTGCTATGGCTATCGCTGCCATGGCTATGGCTATGGCTGCTATGGCTATGGCTATGGCTGCTATGGCTACTGCTATGGCTATGGCTATTGCTGCTATGGTTACTGCTAAGGCTACGGCTATGGCTGCTATGGCCATGGCTATGGCTGCTATGGCTATGGCTATGGATACTTTGGCTATGGCTAAAGCTGCTATGGCTATGACTATAGCTGCTATTGCTATGGCTATGGCTGCTATGGCTATGGCTACGGCTGCTATGGCTATGGCGATGGCTGCTATGCCTATGGCTATGGCAGCTATGACTATGGCTATGGATGCTATGGCAATGGCTACGGATGCTTTGGCTATGGCTATGGATGACATGGCTATGGCTGCGGCTGCTATGGCTATCGCTATGCTTGCTACTGCTATGGCTATGGCTGCTATGGCTATGGCTATGGCTGCTATGGCTGCTATGGCTATGGCTATTGCTGCTATGGTTACTGCTAAGGCTACGGCTATGGCTGCTATGGCCATGGCTATGGCTGCTATGGCTATGGCTATGGCTGCTATGGCTGCCATGGCTATGGCTGTTGCTGCTAAGGCTATGGCTATGGCTATGGCTGTGGCTATGGCTTCTATGGCTATGGCTATTGCTGCTATGGCTATGGCTATGGCTGCTATGGCTGCTATGGCTATGGCTATGGCTGCTTTGGGTATGGCTATAGCTGCAATGGCTATGGCTATGGCTGCTATGGCTATGGCTATGGCTGCTCTGGCTATGGCTGTGGCCATGGCTGCTAGGGCTACGGCTATGGCTGCTATGGCTATGGCTACGGCTGCTATGGCTGCTATGGCTATGGCTATGGCTATGGCTACTATGGTTATGGCTATAGCTGCTATGGCTATGGCTCTGGCTGCTATGGCAATGGCTATGGCTGCTTTGGGTATGGCTATAGCTGCTATGGCTATGGATATGGCTGCTATGGCTATGGCTCTGGCTGCTCTGGCTATGGCTGTGGCCATGGCTGCTGGGGCTATGGCTATGGCTGCTATGGCTATGGCTACGGCTGCTATTGCTGTCGCTATGACGGCTGTGGCTATGGCTACGGCTGCTATGGCTATGGCTGTGGCTGCAATAGCTTTGGCTGTGACTACTATCGCTATGGCTATGGCTATGGCTACTATGGTTATGGCTATTGCTATGGCTGCTATGGCTGTGGCTATGGCTACTATAGCTATGGCTATGGCTATTGCTGCTATGGTTATGGCAATGTCTGCCGTGGCTCTGGCTTTGGCTATGGCTGGTACAGCTATAGCTATGGCTATGGCTGCTATGGCTATGGCTATGCCCATGGCTGCTGTGGCTATGGCTATGGCTACTATGGCTATGGCCATGACTGCTCTGGCTGCTATGGCTATGGCTATTGTCGCTACGGCTATGGCTATGGCTATGGCTGCTAGGGCTGTGGCTATGGCTGCTATGGCTATGGCTACGGCTGCTATGGCTGTCGCTATGACGGCTGTGGCTATGGCTACGGCTGCTATGGTTATGGCTATGGCTGCAATAGCTTTGGCTGTGGCTACTATCGCTATGGCTATGGCTATGGCTACTATGGTTATGGCTATTGCTATGGCTGCTATGGCTGTGGCTATGGCTACTATGGCTATGGCTATGGCTATGGCTGCTATGGCTATGGCTATGGCTGCTGTGGCTATGGCAATGTCTGCCATGGCTCTGGCTTTGGCTATGGCTGGTACAGCTATAGCTATGGCTATGGCTGCTATGGCTATGGCTATGCCCATGGCTGCTGTGGCTATAGCTATGGCTACTATGGCTATGGCCATGACTGCTCTGCCTGCTATGGCTATGGCTATTGTTGCTACGGCTATGGCTATGGCTATGGCTATGGCTGCTATGGCTATGGCTATGGCTGCTATGGCTATGGCTACGGCTGCTATGGTTGTCGCTATGACGGCTGTGGCTATGGCTACGGCTGCTATGGCTATGGCTATGGCTGCAATAGCTTTGGCTGTGGCTACTATCGCTATAGCTATGGCTATGGCTACTATGGTCATGGCTATTGCTATGGCTGCTATGGCTGTGGCTATGGCTACTATGGCTATGGCTGTGGCTATGGCTGCTATGGCTATGGCTATGGCTGCTATGGCTATGGCAATGTCTGCCTTGGCTCTGGCTTTGGCTATGGCTGGTACAGCTATAGCTATGGCTATGGCTGCTATGGCTATGGCTATGCCCATGGCTGCTCTGGCTATGGCTATGGCTACTATGGCTATGTCCATGACTGCTCTGGCTGCTATGGCTATGGCTATTGTTGCTACGGCTATGGCTATGGCTATGGCTATGGCTGCTATGGCTATGGCTATGGCTGCTATGGCTATGGCTATGGCTGGTGTGACTATGGCGATGGCTATGGCAGCAATAGCTTTGGCTGTGGCTACAATGGCTATGGCTGTGGCTGCTATGGCTGCTATGGCCATGGCTATTACTGCTATGTCTATGGCTGCAATGGCTATGACTATTCCTGCATTAGCTTTGACTGTGGCTATGTCTGCTATGGCTATGGCTATGGCTATGGCTGTGGCTATTGCTGCTATGGATATAGCTATGGCTCCTATGGCTATGGCTATGGCTGCTACGTCTATAGCTGGTATAGCAATGCGTATCGCTGCTACGGCTATCGCTATAACTGCTATGGCTATGGCATTGGCTGCTCTGGCTATGGCTATGGATATGGCTGTTATGTCTATGGCTATGACTGATATGGCTATGACCATGTCTGGTATGGCTCCTATGGCTATGGCTATGGCGATGGCTGCTATGCCTATGGCTATGGCAGCTATGACTATGGCTATGGATGCTATGGCAATGGCTACGGATGCTTTGGCTATGGCTATGGATGACATGGCTATGGCTGCGGCTGCTATGGCTATCGCTATGCTTGCTACTGCTATGGCTATGGCTGCTATGGCTATGGCTATGGCTGCTATGGCTGCTATGGCTATGGCTATTGCTGCTATGGTTACTGCTAAGGCTACGGCTATGGCTGCTATGGCCATGGCTATGGCTGCTCTGGCTATGGCTGTGGCCATGGCTGCTAGGGCTACGGCTATGGCTGCTATGGCTATGGCTACGGCTGCTATGGCTGCTATGGCTATGGCTATGGCTATGGCTACTATGGTTATGGCTATAGCTGCTATGGCTATGGCTCTGGCTGCTATGGCAATGGCTATGGCTGCTTTGGGTATGGCTATAGCTGCTATGGCTATGGATATGGCTGCTATGGCTATGGCTCTGGCTGCTCTGGCTATGGCTGTGGCCATGGCTGCTGGGGCTATGGCTATGGCTGCTATGGCTATGGCTACGGCTGCTATTGCTGTCGCTATGACGGCTGTGGCTATGGCTACGGCTGCTATGGCTATGGCTATGGCTGCAGTAGCTTTGGCTGTGGCTACTATCGCTATGGCTATGGCTATGGCTACTATGGTTATGGCTATTGCTATGGCTGCTATGGCTGTGGCTATGGCTACTATAGCTATGGCTATGGCTATTGCTGCTATGGCTATGGCAATGTCTGCCGTGGCTCTGGCTTTGGCTATGGCTGGTACAGCTATAGCTATGGCTATGGCTGCTATGGCTATGGCTATGCCCATGGCTGCTGTGGCTATGGCTATGGCTACTATGGCTATGGCCATGACTGCTCTGGCTGCTATGGCTATGGCTATTGTCGCTACGGCTATGGCTATGGCTATGGCTGCTAGGGCTGTGGCTATGGCTGCTATGGCTATGGCTACGGCTGCTATGGCTGTCGCTATGACGGCTGTGGCTATGGCTACGGCTGCTATGGTTATGGCTATGGCTGCAATAGCTTTGGCTGTGGCTACTATCGCTATGGCTATGGCTATGGCTACTATGGTTATGGCTATTGCTATGGCTGCTATGGCTGTGGCTATGGCTACTATGGCTATGGCTATGGCTATGGCTGCTATGGCTATGGCTATGGCTGCTATGGCTATGGCAATGTCTGCCATGGCTCTGGCTTTGGCTATGGCTGGTACAGCTATAGCTATGGCTATGGCTGCTATGGCTATGGCTATGCCCATGGCTGCTGTGGCTATAGCTATGGCTACTATGGCTATGGCCATGACTGCTCTGCCTGCTATGGCTATGGCTATTGTTGCTACGGCTATGGCTATGGCTATGGCTATGGCTGCTATGGCTATGGCTATGGCTGCTATGGCTATGGCTACGGCTGCTATGGTTGTCGCTATGACGGCTGTGGCTATGGCTACGGCTGCTATGGCTATGGCTATGGCTGCAATAGCTTTGGCTGTGGCTACTATCGCTATAGCTATGGCTATGGCTACTATGGTCATGGCTATTGCTATGGCTGCTATGGCTGTGGCTATGGCTACTATGGCTATGGCTGTGGCTATGGCTGCTATGGCTATGGCTATGGCTGCTATGGCTATGGCAATGTCTGCCTTGGCTCTGGCTTTGGCTATGGCTGGTACAGCTATAGCTATGGCTATGGCTGCTATGGCTATGGCTATGCCCATGGCTGCTGTGGCTATGGCTATGGCTACTATGGCTATGTCCATGACTGCTCTGGCTGCTATGGCTATGGCTATTGTTGCTACGGCTATGGCTATGGCTATGGCTATGGCTGCTAGGGCTACGGCTATGGCTGCTATGGCTATGGCTACGGCTGCTATGGCTATGGCTGCGGCTGCTATGGCTACCGCTATGCGTGCTATTGCTATGGCTATCGCTGCTATGGCTATGGCTATGGCTGCTATGGCTATGGCTATGGCTGCTATGGCTATGGCGATGGCTGCTATGCCTATGGCTATGGCTGCTATGACTATGGCTATGGATGCTATGGCAATGGCTACGGATGCTTTGGCTATGGCTATGGATGACATGGCTATGGCTGCGGCTGCTATGGCTATCGTTATGCTTGCTACTGCTATGGCTATGGCTGCTATGGCTACTGCTATGGCTATGGCTATTGCTGCTATGGTTCCTGCTAAGGCTACGGCTATGGCTGCTATGGCCATGGCTATGGCTGCTATGGCTATGGCTATGGCTGCTATGGCTGCCATGGCTATGGCTGTTGCTGCTAAGGCTATGGCTATGGCTATGGCTGTGGCTATGGCTTCTATGGCTATGGCTATGGCTGCTATGTCTATGGCTATGGCTGCTATGGCTGCTATGGCTATGGCTATGGCTGCTTTGGGTATGGCTATAGCTGCAATGGCTATGGCTATGGCTGCTATGGCTATGGCTATGACTGCTATGACTATGGCTATGGCTATGGCTGCTATGGCTATGGCTATGGCTATGTCTGCTATGGCTGGTATGGCTATGAATATCGCTGCTATAGCTTTGGCTGTGGCTACTATGCCTGTGGCTTTTGTTGCTATGGCTATGGCCATGACTGGTATGGCTATGGCCATGGCTACGGCTATGGCTGATATGGCCGCTATGGCTATGGCTATGCCTGCTATTGCAATCGCTAATGCTGCAATGGCAACGGCTATGGCTACGGCTATGGCTATGGCTGCTCTGGCTATGGCAATGGCTGCTCTGGCTATGGCTATGGCCATGGCTGCTATGGCTATGGCTATGGCTGCTATGGCTATGGCTATGTCTATGTCTGCTATGGCTGCTATGGCTATTAATATCGCTGCTATATCTTTGGCTATGGCTACTATGGCTATGGCTATAGTTGCTATGGCTATGGCTATGGCTATGGCTGCTATGGCTGCTATGGCTATGGCTATGGCTGCTATGGCTATGGCTATGGCTGCTATGGCTGCCATGGCTATGGCTATTGCTGCTAAGGCTATGGCTATGGCTATGGCTGTGGCTATGGCTTCTATGGCTATGGCTATGGCTGCTAAGGCTATGGCTATGGCTGCTATGGCTGCTATGGCTATGGCTATGGCTGCTTTGGGTATGGCTATAGCTGCAATGGCTATGGCTATGGCTGCTATGGCTATGGCTATGGCTGCTCTGGCTATGGCTGTGGCCATGGCTGCTAGGGCTACGGCTATGGCTGCTATGGCTATGGCTACGGCTGCTATGGCTATGGCTGCGGCTGCTATGGCTATCGCTATGCGTGCTATTGCTATGGCTATCGCTGCTATGGCTATGGCTATGGCTGCTATGGCTATGGCTATGGCTGCTTTGGATATGGCTGCTATAGTTATGGCTATGGCTGATATGGCTATGGCTATAGCTGCTATGGCTATGGGTATGGATGCTTTGGCTATGGCTATGGCTGATATGGCTATGGCTATGGCTGCTATGGCTATGGCTACGGCAGCTATGGCGGTCGCTATGCGTGCTATGGCTATGGCTATGGCTGCTATGGCTATGGCTATGGATACTTTGGCTATGGCTAAAGCTGCTATGGCTATGACTATAGCTGCTATTGCTATGGCTATGGCTGCTATGGCTATGGCTATGGCTGCTATGGCTATGGCGATGGCTGCTATGCCTATGGCTATGGCAGCTATGACTATGGCTATGGATGCTATGGCAATGGCTACGGATGCTTTGGCTATGGCTATGGATGACATGGCTATGGCTGCGGCTGCTATGGCTATCGCTATGCTTGCTACTGCTATGGCTATGGCTGCTATGGCTATGGCTATGGCTGCTATGGCTGCTATGGCTATGGCTATTGCTGCTATGGTTACTGCTAAGGCTACGGCTATGGCTGCTATGGCCATGGCTATGGCTGCTATGGCTATGGCTATGGCTGCTATGGCTGCCATGGCTATGGCTGTTGCTGCTAAGGCTATGGCTATGGCTATGGCTGTGGCTATGGCTTCTATGGCTATGGCTATTGCTGCTATGGCTATGGCTATGGCTGCTATGGCTGCTATGGCTATGGCTATGGCTGCTTTGGGTATGGCTATAGCTGCAATGGCTATGGCTATGGCTGCTATGGCTATGGCTATGGCTGCTCTGGCTATGGCTGTGGCCATGGCTGCTAGGGCTACGGCTATGGCTGCTATGGCTATGGCTACGGCTGCTATGGCTGCTATGGCTATGGCTATGGCTATGGCTACTATGGTTATGGCTATAGCTGCTATGGCTATGGCTCTGGCTGCTATGGCAATGGCTATGGCTGCTTTGGGTATGGCTATAGCTGCTATGGCTATGGATATGGCTGCTATGGCTATGGCTCTGGCTGCTCTGGCTATGGCTGTGGCCATGGCTGCTGGGGCTATGGCTATGGCTACTATGGCTATGGCTACGGCTGCTATTGCTGTCGCTATGACGGCTGTGGCTATGGCTACGGCTGCTATGGCTATGGCTATGGCTGCAATAGCTTTGGCTGTGGCTACTATCGCTATGGCTATGGCTATGGCTACTATGGTTATGGCTATTGCTACGGCTGCTATGGCTGTGGCTATGGCTACTATAGCTATGGCTATGGCTATTGCTGCTATGGCTATGGCAATGTCTGCCGTGGCTCTGGCTTTGGCTATGGCTGGTACAGCTATAGCTATGGCTATGGCTGCTATGGCTATGGCTATGCCCATGGCTGCTGTGGCTATGGCTATGGCTACTATGGCTATGGCCATGACTGCTCTGGCTGCTATGGCTATGGCTATTGTCGCTACGGCTATGGCTATGGCTATGGCTGCTAGGGCTGTGGCTATGGCTGCTATGGCTATGGCTACGGCTGCTATGGCTGTCGCTATGACGGCTGTGGCTATGGCTACGGCTGCTATGGTTATGGCTATGGCTGCAATAGCTTTGGCTGTGGCTACTATCGCTACGGCTATGGCTATGGCTACTATGGTTATGGCTATTGCTATGGCTGCTATGGCTGTGGCTATGGCTACTATGGCTATGGCTATGGCTATGGCTGCTATGGCTATGGCTATGGCTGCTATGGCTATGGCAATGTCTGCCATGGCTCTGGCTTTGGCTATGGCCGGTACAGCTATAGCTATGGCTATGGCTGCTATGGCTGTGGCTATGCCCATGGCTGCTGTGGCTATAGCTATGTCTACTATGGCTATGGCCATGACTGCTCTGCCTGCTATGGCTATGGCTATTGTTGCTACGGCTATGGCTATGGCTATGGCTATGGCTGCTATGGCTATGGCTATGGCTGCTATGGATATGGCTACGGCTGCTATGGTTGTCGCTATGACGGCTGTGGCTATGGCTACGGCTGCTATGGCTATGGCTATGGCTGCAATAGCTTTGGCTGTGGCTACTATCGCTACAGCTATGGCTATGGCTACTATGGTTATGGCTATTGCTATGGCTGCTATGGCTGTGGCTATGGCTACTATGGCTATGGCTGTGGCTATGGCTGCTATGGCTATGGCTATGGCTGCTATGGCTATGGCAATGTCTGCCTTGGCTCTGGCTTTGGCTATGGCTGGTACAGCTATAGCTATGGCTATGGCTGCTATGGCTATGGCTATGCCCATGGCTGCTGTGGCTATGGCTATGGCTACTATGGCTATGTCCATGACTGCTCTGGCTGCTATGGCTATGGCTATTGTTGCTACGGCTATGGCTATGGCTATGGCTATGGCTGCTATGGCTATGGCTATGGCTGCTATGGCTATGGCTATGGCTGGTGTGACTATGGCGATGGCTATGGCAGCAATAGCTTTGGCTGTGGCTACAATGGCTATGGCTGTGGCTGCTATGGCTGCTATGGCCATGGCTATTACTGCTATGTCTATGGCTGCAATGGCTATGACAATGGCTGCATTAGCTTTGACTGTGGCTATGTCTGCTATGGCTATGGCTATGGCTATGGCTGTGGCTATTGCTGCTATGGATATAGCTATGGCTCCTATGGCTATGGCTATGGCTGCTACGTCTATAGCTGGTATAGCAATGCGTATCGCTGCTACGGCTATCGCTATAACTGCTATGGCTATGGCATTGGCTGCTCTGGCTATGGCTATGGATATGGCTGCTATGTCTATGGCTATGACTGATATGGCTATGACCATGTCTGGTATGGCTCCTATGGCTATTGCTATGGCTATGGCTACTATGGTTATGGCTATAGCTGCTATGGCTATGGCTCTGGCTGCTATGGCAATGGCTATGACTGCTTTGGGTATGGCTATAGCTGCTATGGCTATTCCTATGGCTGCTATGGCTATGGATATGGCTGCTCTGGCTACGGCTATGGCCATGTCTGCTTGGGCTATGGCTATGGCTGCTATGGCTATGGCTACGGCTGCTATGGCTACCGCTATGACTGCTATGGCTATGGCTATGGCTGCTATGGCTATGGCTATGGCTGCAATAGCTATGGCAATGGCTGCTTCGGGTATGGCTATAGCTGCTATGGCTATGGCTCCGGCTGCTATGGCTATTTCTATGACTGCTATTGCTATGGCTGCAATGGCTATGGCTATGGCTACGGCTGCTATGGCTATGGCTATGGCTGCAATGTCCATGGCAATGGCTGCTATGTCTACGGCTGGTATAGCTATGCCTATGGCTGCTACGGCTATGGCTATAACTGCTGTGGCAATGGCATTGGCCGCTTTGGCTATGGCTATGGCTATGTCTGCTCTGGCTATGGCTATGTCTTCCCTGGCTATGGCTATGGCTGCTGTGGCTATGGCTATGGCTATGGCAATGGCTGCTATTGCTATGGCTATGGCTGCTGTGGATATGGCTATGGCTATGGCAGTGGCTGCTATGGCTATGGCTACGGCTGCTATGGCTATCGCTATGACTGCTGTGGCTATGGCTATGGCTGCTATGGCTATGGCTATGACTGCTATGACTATGGCTATGGCTATGGCTGCTATGGCTATGGCCATGGCTGGTATGGCTATGGCCTTGGCTACGGTTATGGCTGATATGGCCGCTATGGCTATGGCTATGCCTGCAATTGCTATCGCTAATGCTGCAATGGCAATGGCTATGGCTACGGCTATGGCTGTGGCTGCTATGGCTATGGCTATGGCTGCTCTGGCTATGGCTGTGGCCATGGCTGCTAGGGCTACGGCTATGGCTGCTATGGCTATGGCTACGGCTGCTATGGCTATGGCTGCGGCTGCTATGGCTACCGCTATGCGTGCTATTGCTATGGCTATCGCTGCTATGGCTATGGCTATGGCTGTTATGGCTATGGCTATGACTGCTTTGGATATGGCTGCTATAGCTATGGCTATGGCTGCTCTGGCTATGGCTGTGGCCATGGCTGCTAGGGCTACGGCTATGGCTGCTATGGCTATGGCTATGGATACTTTGGCTATGGCTAAAGCTGCTATGGCTATGACTATAGCTGCTATTGCTATGGCTATGGCTGCTATGGCTATGGCTATGGCTGCTATGGCTATGGCGATGGCTGCTATGCCTATGGCTATGGCTGCTATGACTATGGCTATGGATGCTATGGCAATGGCTACGGATGCTTTGGCTATGGCTATGGATGACATGGCTATGGCTGCGGCTGCTATGGCTATCGCTATGCTTGCTACTGCTATGGCTATGGCTGCTATGGCTACTGCTATGGCTATGGCTATTGCTGCTATGGTTCCTGCTAAGGCTACGGCTATGGCTGCTATGGCCATGGCTATGGCTGCTATGGCTATGGCTATGGCTGCTATGGCTGCCATGGCTATGGCTGTTGCTGCTAAGGCTATGGCTATGGCTATGGCTGTGGCTATGGCTTCTATGGCTATGGCTATGGCTGCTATGGCTATGGCTATGGCTGCTATGGCTGCTATGGCTATGGCTATGGCTGCTTTGGGTATGGCTATAGCTGCAATGGCTATGGCTATGGCTGCTATGGCTATGGCTATAGCTGCTCTGGCTATGGCTGTGGCCATGGCTGCTAGGGCTACGGCTATGGCTGCTATGGCTCTGGCTACGGCTGCTATGGCTATGGCTGCGGCTGCTATGGCTATCGCTATGCGTGCTATTGCTATGGCTATCGCTGCTATGGCTATGGCTATGGCTGCTATGGCTATGGCTATGGCTGCTTTGGATATGGCTGCTATAGCTATGGCTATGGCTGATATGGCTATGGCTATAGCTGCTATGGCTATGGGTATGGATGCTTTGGCTATGGCTATGGCTGATATGGCTATGGCTATGGCTGCTATGGCTATGGCTACGTCAGCTATGGATGTCGCTATGCGTGCTATGGCTATGGCTATGGCTGCTATGGCTATGGCTATGGATACTTTGGCTATGGCTAAAGCTGCTATGGCTATCGCTATGCTTGCTACTGCTATGGCTATGGCTGCTATGGCTATGGCTATGGCTGCTATGGCTGCTATGGCTATGGCTATTGCTGCTATAGCTACTGCTATGGCTATGGCTCTTGCTAATATGGCTACTGCTATGGCTATGGCTATTGCTGCTATGGTTACTGCTAAGGCTACGGCTATGGCTGCTATGGCCATGGCTATGGCTGCTGGGGCTGCTATGGCGATGAATATTGTTGCTATGGCTATGGCTATGGCTATGGCTATGGCTATGTCTCCTATGGATATGGCTATGGCTGCTATGGCCATGGCTATGGCTGCTATGGCTATGGCTATGACTGCTTTGGCTATGGCTACAGCTGCTATAGCTACGGCTCTGGCTGCTATGGCTATGCCTGCTATGGCTGTGGCTATGGCTGCTATGGCAATGGCTACGGATGCTTTGGCTATGGCTATGGATGACATGGCTATGGCTGCGGCTGCTATGGCTATCGCTATGCTTGCTACTGCTATGGCTATGGCTGCTATGGCTATGGCTATGGCTGCTACGGCTGCTATGGCTATGGCTATTGCTGCTATAGCTACTGCTATGGCTATGGCTCTTGCTGCTATGGCTACTGCTATGGGAATGGCTATTGCTGCTATGGTTACTGCTAAGGCTACGGCTATGGCTGCTATGGCCATGGCTATGGCTGCTGGGGCTGCTATGGCGATGAATATTGTTGCTATGGCTATGGCTATGGCTATGGCTATGGCTATGTCTCCTATGGATATGGCTATGGCTGCTATGGCCATGGCTATGGCTGCTATGGCTATGGCTATGACTGCTTTGGCTATGGCTACAGCTGCTATAGCTACGGCTCTGGCTGCTATGGCTATGCCTGCTATGGCTGCGGCTATGGCTGCTGTGGCTATGGCTGCTATAGCTATGGCTATGGCTGCTAATGCTATGACTATGGCTGCGGCTGCTATGGCTATGGCTATGTCTGCTATGGCTGTGGCTATGACTATGGCTGCTATAGTTATGGCTATGGCTATGGCTGCTATGGCTATGGCTGGTACAGCTATAGCTATGGCTATGGCTGCTATGGCTATGGCTATGCCCATGGCTGCTGTGGCTATGGCTATGGCTACTATGGCTATGGCTATGACTGCTCTGGCTGCTATGGCTATGGCTATTGTTGCTACGGCTATGGCTATGGCTATGGCTATGGCTGCTATGGCTATGGCTTTGGCTGCTATGGCTATGGCTACGGCTGCTATGGCTACCGCTATGACTGCTATGGCTATGGCTATGGCTGCTATGGCTATGGCTATGGCTGCAATAGCTTTGGCAATGGCTGCTTCGGGTATGGCTATAGCTGCTATGGCTATGGCTCCGGCTGCTATGGCTATTTCTATGACTGCTATTGCTATGGCTGCAATGGCTATGGCTATGGCTACGGCTGCTATGGCTATGGCTATGGCTGCAATGTCCATGGCAATGGCTGCTATGTCTATGGCTGGTATAGCTATGCCTATGGCTGCTACGGCTATGGCTATAACTGCTGTGGCAATGGCATTGGCTGCTTTGGCTATGGCTATGGCTATGTCTGCTCTGGCTATGGCTGTGTCTTCCCTGGCTATGGCTATGGCTGCTGTGGCTATGGCTATGGCTATGGCAATGGCTGCTATTGCTATGGCTATGGCTGCTGTGGATATGGCTATGGCTATGGCAGTGGCTGCTATGGCTATGGCTGCGGCTGCTATGGCTATCGCTATGCGTGCTATTGCTATGGCTATCGCTGCTATGGCTATGGCTATGGCTGCTATGGCTATGGCTATGGCTGCTTTGGATATGGCTGCTATAGCTATGGCTATGGCTGATATGGCTATGGCTATAGCTGCTATGGCTATGGGTATGGATGCTTTGGCTATGGCTATGGCTGCTATGGCTATGGCTACGGCTGCTATGGCTATCGCTATGACTGCTGTGGCTATGGCTATGGCTGCTATGGCTATGGCTATGGCTGCAATAGCTTTGGCAGTGGCTTCTATGGCTATGGCTATGGCTGCTATGGCTATGGCTATGACTGCTATGACTATGGCTATGGCTATGGCTGCTATGGCTATGGCCATGGCTGGTATGGCTATGGCCTTGGCTACGGTTATGGCTGATATGGCCGCTATGGCTATGGCTATGGCTGCTCTGGCTATGGCTGTGGCCATGGCTGCTAGGGCTACGGCTATGGCTATGTCTGCTATGGCTGGTATGGCTATGGCTATGGCTGCTTTGGGTATGGCTATAGCTGCAATGGCTATGGCTATGGCTGCTATGGCTATGGCTATGACTGCTATGACTATGGCTATGGCTATGGCTGCTATGGCTATGGCTATGGCTATGTCTGCTATGGCTGGTATGGCTATGAATATCGCTGCTATAGCTTTGGCTGTGGCTACTATGCCTGTGGCTTTTGTTGCTATGGCTATGGCCATGACTGGTATGGCTATGGCCATGGCTACGGCTATGGCTGATATGGCCGCTATGGCTATGGCTATGCCTGCTATTGCAATCGCTAATGCTGCAATGGCAACGGCTATGGCTACGGCTATGGCTATGGCTGCTATGGCTATGGCAATGGCTGCTCTGGCTATGGCTATGGCCATGGCTGCTATGGCTATGGCTATGGCTGCTATGGCTATGGCTATGTCTATGTCTGCTATGGCTGCTATGGCTATTAATATCGCTGCTATATCTTTGGCTGTGGCTACTATGGCTATGGCTATAGTTGCTATGGCTATGGCTATGGCTATGGCTATGGCTGCTATTGCTGCTATGGCTATGGCTATGGCTGCTATGGCTATGGCTATGGCTGCTATGGCTGCCATGGCTATGGCTATTGCTGCTAAGGCTATGGCTATGGCTATGGCTGTGGCTATGGCTTCTATGGCTATGGCTATGGCTGCTAAGGCTATGGCTATGGCTGCTATGGCTGCTATGGCTATGGCTATGGCTGCTTTGGGTATGGCTATAGCTGCAATGGCTATGGCTATGGCTGCTATGGCTATGGCTATGGCTGCTCTGGCTATGGCTGTGGCCATGGCTGCTAGGGCTACGGCTATGGCTGCTATGGCTATGGCTACGGCTGCTATGGCTATGGCTGCGGCTGCTATGGCTATCGCTATGCGTGCTATTGCTATGGCTATCGCTGCTATGGCTATGGCTATGGCTGCTATGGCTATGGCTATGGCTGCTTTGGATATGGCTGCTATAGTTATGGCTATGGCTGATATGGCTATGGCTATAGCTGCTATGGCTATGGGTATGGATGCTTTGGCTATGGCTATGGCTGATATGGCTATGGCTATGGCTGCTATGGCTATGGCTACGGCAGCTATGGCGGTCGCTATGCGTGCTATGGCTATGGCTATGGCTGCTATGGCTATGGCTATGGATACTTTGGCTATGGCTAAAGCTGCTATGGCTATGACTATAGCTGCTGTTGCTATGGCTATGGCTGCTATGGCTATGGCTATGGCTGCTATGGCTATGGCGATGGCTGCTATGCCTATGGCTATGGCAGCTATGACTATGGCTATGGATGCTATGGCAATGGCTACGGATGCTTTGGCTATGGCTATGGATGACATGGCTATGGCTGCGGCTGCTATGGCTATCGCTATGCTTGCTACTGCTATGGCTATGGCTGCTATGGCTATGGCTATGGCTGCTATGGCTGCTATGGCTATGGCTATTGCTGCTATGGTTACTGCTAAGGCTACGGCTATGGCTGCTATGGCCATGGCTATGGCTGCTATGGCTATGGCTATAGCTGCTATGGCTGCCATGGCTATGGCTGTTGCTGCTAAGGCTATGGCTATGGCTATGGCTGTGGCTATGGCTTCTATGGCTATGGCTATTGCTGCTATGGCTATGGCTATGGCTGCTATGGCTGCTATGGCTATGGCTATGGCTGCTTTGGGTATGGCTATAGCTGCAATGGCTATGGCTATGGCTGCTATGGCTATGGCTATGGCTGCTCTGGCTATGGCTGTGGCCATGGCTGCTAGGGCTACGGCTATGGCTGCTATGGCTATGGCTACGGCTGCTATGGCTGCTATGGCTATGGCTATGGCTATGGCTACTATGGTTATGGCTATAGCTGCTATGGCTATGGCTCTGGCTGCTATGGCAATGGCTATGGCTGCTTTGGGTATGGCTATAGCTGCTATGGCTATGGATATGGCTGCTATGGCTATGGCTCTGGCTGCTCTGGCTATGGCTGTGGCCATGGCTGCTGGGGCTATGGCTATGGCTGCTATGGCTATGGCTACGGCTGCTATTGCTGTCGCTATGACGGCTGTGGCTATGGCTACGGCTGCTATGGCTATGGCTATGGCTGCAATAGCTTTGGCTGTGGCTACTATCGCTATGGCTATGGCTATGGCTACTATGGTTATGGCTATTGCTATGGCTGCTATGGCTGTGGCTATGGCTACTATAGCTATGGCTATGGCTATTGCTGCTATGGCTATGGCAATGTCTGCCGTGGCTCTGGCTTTGGCTATGGCTGGTACAGCTATAGCTATGGCTATGGCTGCTATGGCTATGGCTATGCCCATGGCTGCTGTGGCTATGGCTATGGCTACTATGGCTATGGCCATGACTGCTCTGGCTGCTATGGCTATGGCTATTGTCGCTACGGCTATGGCTATGGCTATGGCTGCTAGGGCTGTGGCTATGGCTGCTATGGCTATGGCTACGGCTGCTATGGCTGTCGCTATGACGGCTGTGGCTATGGCTACGGCTGCTATGGTTATGGCTATGGCTGCAATAGCTTTGGCTGTGGCTACTATCGCTACGGCTATGGCTATGGCTACTATCGTTATGGCTATTGCTATGGCTGCTATGGCTGTGGCTATGGCTACTATGGCTATGGCTATGGCTATGGCTGCTATGGCTATGGCTATGGCTGCTATGGCTATGGCAATGTCTGCCATGGCTCTGGCTTTGGCTATGGCTGGTACAGCTATAGCTATGGCTATGGCTGCTATGGCTGTGGCTATGCCCATGGCTGCTGTGGCTATAGCTATGGCTACTATGGCTATGGCCATGACTGCTCTGCCTGCTATGGCTATGGCTATTGTTGCTACGGCTATGGCTATGGCTATGGCTATGGCTGCTATGGCTATGGCTATGGCTGCTATGGATATGGCTACGGCTGCTATGGTTGTCGCTATGACGGCTGTGGCTATGGCTACGGCTGCTATGGCTATGGCTATGGCTGCAATAGCTTTGGCTGTGGCTACTATCGCTATAGCTATGTCTATGGCTACTATGGTTATGGCTATTGCTATGGCTGCTATGGCTGTGGCTATGGCTACTATGGCTATGGCTGTGGCTATGGCTGCTATGGCTATGGCTATGGCTGCTATGGCTATGGCAATGTCTGCCTTGGCTCTGGCTTTGGCTATGGCTGGTACAGCTATAGCTATGGCTATGGCTGCTATGGCTATGGCTATGCCCATGGCTGCTGTGGCTATGGCTATGGCTACTATGGCTATGTCCATGACTGCTCTGGCTGCTATGGCTATGGCTATTGTTGCTACGGCTATGGCTATGGCTATGGCTATGGCTGCTAATGCTATGGCTATGGCTGCTATGGCTATGGCTATGGCTGGTGTGACTATGGCGATGGCTATGGCAGCAATAGCTTTGGCTGTGGCTACAATGGCTATGGCTGTGGCTGCTATGGCTGCTATGGCCATGGCTATTACTGCTATGTCTATGGCTGCAATGGCTATGACTATGGCTGCATTAGCTTTGACTGTGGCTATGTCTGCTATGGCTATGGCTATGGCTATGGCTGTGGCTATTGCTGCTATGGATATAGCTATGGCTCCTATGGCTATGGCTATGGCTGCTACGTCTATAGCTGGTATAGCAATGCGTATCGCTGCTACGGCTATCGCTATAACTGCTATGGCTATGGCATTGGCTGCTCTGGCTATGGCTATGGATATGGCTGCTATGTCTATGGCTATGACTGGTATGGCTATGACCATGTCTGGTATGGCTCCTATGGCTATGGCTATGGCTATGGCTACTATGGTTATGGCTATAGCTGCTATGGCTATGGCTCTGGCTGCTATGGCAATGGCTATGACTGCTTTGGGTATGGCTATAGCTGCTATGGCTATTCCTATGGCTGCTATGGCTATGGCTATGGCTGCTCTGGCTACGGCTATGGCCATGTCTGCTTGGGCTATGGCTATGGCTGCTATGGCTATGGCTACGGCTGCTATGGCTACCGCTATGACTGCTATGGCTATGGCTATGGCTGCTATGGCTATGGCTATGGCTGCAATAGCTTTGGCAATGGCTGCTTCGGGTATGGCTATAGCTGCTATGGCTATGGCTCCAGCTGCTATGGCTATTTCTATGACTGCTATTGCTATGGCTGCAATGGCTATGGCTATGGCTACGGCTGCTATGGCTATGGCTATGGCTGCAATGTCCATGGCAATGGCTGCTATGTCTACGGCTGGTATAGCTATGCCTATGGCTGCTACGGCTATGGCTATAACTGCTGTGGCAATGGCATTGGCCGCTTTGGCTATGGCTATGGCTATGTCTGCTCTGGCTATGGCTATGTCTTCCCTGGCTATGGCTATGGCTGCTGTGGCTATGGCTATGGCTATGGCAATGGCTGCTATTGCTATGGCTATGGCTGCTGTGGATATGGCTATGGCTATGACAGTGGCTGCTATGGCTATGGCTACGGCTGCTATGGCTATCGCTATGACTGCTGTGGCTATGGCTATGGCTGCTATGGCTATGGCTATGACTGCTATGACTATGGCTATGGCTATGGCTGCTATGGCTATGGCCATGGCTGGTATGGCTATGGCCTTGGCTACGGTTATGGCTGATATGGCCGCTATGGCTATGGCTATGCCTGCAATTGCTATCGCTAATGCTGCAATGGCAATGGCTATGGCTACGGCTATGGCTGTGGCTGCTATGGCTATGGCTATGGCTGCTCTGGCTATGGCTGTGGCCATGGCTGCTAGGGCTACGGCTATGGCTGCTATGGCTATGGCTACGGCTGCTATGGCTATGGCTGCGGCTGCTATGGCTACCGCTATGCGTGCTATTGCTATGGCTATCGCTGCTATGGCTATGGCTATGGCTGTTATGGCTATGGCTATGGCTGCTTTGGATATGGCTGCTATAGCTATGGCTATGGCTGCTCTGGCTATGGCTGTGGCCATGGCTGCTGTGGCTATGGCTATGGCTACTATGGCTATGGCCATGACTGCTCTGGCTGCTATGGCTATGGCTATTGTCGCTACGGCTATGGCTATGGCTATGGCTGCTAGGGCTGTGGCTATGGCTGCTATGGCTATGGCTACGGCTGCTATGGCTGTCGCTATGACGGCTGTGGCTATGGCTACGGCTGCTATGGTTATGGCTATGGCTGCAATAGCTTTGGCTGTGGCTACTATCGCTATGGCTATGGCTATGGCTACTATGGTCATGGCTATTGCTATGGCTGCTATGGCTGTGGCTATGGCTACTATGGCTATGGCTGTGGCTATGGCTGCTATGGCTATGGCTATGGCTGCTATGGCTATGGCAATGTCTGCCTTGGCTCTGGCTTTGGCTATGGCTGGTACAGCTATAGCTATGGCTATGGCTGCTATGGCTATGGCTATGCCCATGGCTGCTGTGGCTATGGCTATGGCTACTATGGCTATGTCCATGACTGCTCTGGCTGCTATGGCTATGGCTATTGTTGCTACGGCTATGGCTATGGCTATGGCTATGGCTGCTATGGCTATGGCTATGGCTGCTATGGCTATGGCTATGGCTGGTGTGACTATGGCGATGGCTATGGCAGCAATAGCTTTGGCTGTGGCTACAATGGCTATGGCTGTGGCTGCTATGGCTGCTATGGCCATGGCTATTACTGCTATGTCTATGGCTGCAATGGCTATGACTATGGCTGCATTAGCTTTGACTGTGGCTATGTCTGCTATGGCTATGGCTATGGCTATGGCTGTGGCTATTGCTGCTATGGATATAGCTATGGCTCCTATGGCTATGGCTATGGCTGCTACGTCTATAGCTGGTATAGCAATGCGTATCGCTGCTACGGCTATCGCTATAACTGCTATGGCTATGGCATTGGCTGCTCTGGCTATGGCTATGGATATGGCTGCTATGTCTATGGCTATGACTGATATGGCTATGACCATGTCTGGTATGGCTCCTATGGCTATGGCTATGGCGATGGCTGCTATGCCTATGGCTATGGCAGCTATGACTATGGCTATGGATGCTATGGCAATGGCTACGGATGCTTTGGCTATGGCTATGGATGACATGGCTATGGCTGCGGCTGCTATGGCTATCGCTATGCTTGCTACTGCTATGGCTATGGCTGCTATGGCTATGGCTATGGCTGCTATGGCTGCTATGGCTATGGCTATTGCTGCTATGGTTACTGCTAAGGCTACGGCTATGGCTGCTATGGCCATGGCTATGGCTGCTCTGGCTATGGCTGTGGCCATGGCTGCTAGGGCTACGGCTATGGCTGCTATGGCTATGGCTACGGCTGCTATGGCTGCTATGGCTATGGCTATGGCTATGGCTACTATGGTTATGGCTATAGCTGCTATGGCTATGGCTCTGGCTGCTATGGCAATGGCTATAGCTGCTATGGCTATTCCTATGGCTGCTATGGCTATGGCTATGGCTGCTCTGGCTACGGCTATGGCCATGTCTGCTTGGGCTATGGCTATGGCTGCTATGGCTATGGCTACGGCTGCTATGGCTACCGCTATGACTGCTATGGCTATGGCTATGGCTGCTATGGCTATGGCTATGGCTGCAATAGCTTTGGCAATGGCTGCTTCGGGTATGGCTATAGCTGCTATGGCTATGGCTCCGGCTGCTATGGCTATTTCTATGACTGCTATTGCTATGGCTGCAATGGCTATGGCTATGGCTACGGCTGCTATGGCTATGGCTATGGCTGCAATGTCCATGGCAATGGCTGCTATGTCTACGGCTGGTATAGCTATGCCTATGGCTGCTACGGCTATGGCTATAACTGCTGTGGCAATGGCATTGGCCGCTTTGGCTATGGCTATGGCTATGTCTGCTCTGGCTATGGCTATGTCTTCCCTGGCTATGGCTATGGCTGCTGTGGCTATGGCTATGGCTATGGCAATGGCTGCTATTGCTATGGCTATGGCTGCTGTGGATATGGCTATGGCTATGACAGTGGCTGCTATGGCTATGGCTACGGCTGCTATGGCTATCGCTATGACTGCTGTGGCTATGGCTATGGCTGCTATGGCTATGGCTATGACTGCTATGACTACGGCTATGGCTATGGCTGCTATGGCTATGGCCATGGCTGGTATGGCTATGGCCTTGGCTACGGTTATGGCTGATATGGCCGCTATGGCTATGGCTATGCCTGCAATTGCTATCGCTAATGCTGCAATGGCAATGGCTATGGCTACGGCTATGGCTGTGGCTGCTATGGCTATGGCTATGGCTGCTCTGGCTATGGCTGTGGCCATGGCTGCTAGGGCTACGGCTATGGCTGCTATGGCTATGGCTACGGCTGCTATGGCTATGGCTGCGGCTGCTATGGCTACCGCTATGCGTGCTATTGCTATGGCTATCGCTGCTATGGCTATGGCTATGGCTGTTATGGCTATGGCTATGGCTGCTTTGGATATGGCTGCTATAGCTATGGCTATGGCTGCTCTGGCTATGGCTGTGGCCATGGCTGCTGTGGCTATGGCTATGGCTACTATGGCTATGGCCATGACTGCTCTGGCTGCTATGGCTATGGCTATTGTCGCTACGGCTATGGCTATGGCTATGGCTGCTAGGGCTGTGGCTATGGCTGCTATGGCTATGGCTACGGCTGCTATGGCTGTCGCTATGACGGCTGTGGCTATGGCTACGGCTGCTATGGTTATGGCTATGGCTGCAATAGCTTTGGCTGTGGCTACTATCGCTATGGCTATGGCTATGGCTACTATGGTCATGGCTATTGCTATGGCTGCTATGGCTGTGGCTATGGCTACTATGGCTATGGCTGTGGCTATGGCTGCTATGGCTATGGCTATGGCTGCTATGGCTATGGCAATGTCTGCCTTGGCTCTGGCTTTGGCTATGGCTGGTACAGCTATAGCTATGGCTATGGCTGCTATGGCTATGGCTATGCCCATGGCTGCTGTGGCTATGGCTATGGCTACTATGGCTATGTCCATGACTGCTCTGGCTGCTATGGCTATGGCTATTGTTGCTACGGCTATGGCTATGGCTATGGCTATGGCTGCTATGGCTATGGCTATGGCTGCTATGGCTATGGCTATGGCTGGTGTGACTATGGCGATGGCTATGGCAGCAATAGCTTTGGCTGTGGCTACAATGGCTATGGCTGTGGCTGCTATGGCTGCTATGGCCATGGCTATTACTGCTATGTCTATGGCTGCAATGGCTATGACTATGGCTGCATTAGCTTTGACTGTGGCTATGTCTGCTATGGCTATGGCTATGGCTATGGCTGTGGCTATTGCTGCTATGGATATAGCTATGGCTCCTATGGCTATGGCTATGGCTGCTACGTCTATAGCTGGTATAGCAATGCGTATCGCTGCTACGGCTATCGCTATAACTGCTATGGCTATGGCATTGGCTGCTCTGGCTATGGCTATGGATATGGCTGCTATGTCTATGGCTATGACTGATATGGCTATGACCATGTCTGGTATGGCTCCTATGGCTATGGCTATGGCGATGGCTGCTATGCCTATGGCTATGGCAGCTATGACTATGGCTATGGATGCTATGGCAATGGCTACGGATGCTTTGGCTATGGCTATGGATGACATGGCTATGGCTGCGGCTGCTATGGCTATCGCTATGCTTGCTACTGCTATGGCTATGGCTGCTATGGCTATGGCTATGGCTGCTATGGCTGCTATGGCTATGGCTATTGCTGCTATGGTTACTGCTAAGGCTACGGCTATGGCTGCTATGGCCATGGCTATGGCTGCTCTGGCTATGGCTGTGGCCATGGCTGCTAGGGCTACGGCTATGGCTGCTATGGCTATGGCTACGGCTGCTATGGCTGCTATGGCTATGGCTATGGCTATGGCTACTATGGTTATGGCTATAGCTGCTATGGCTATGGCTCTGGCTGCTATGGCAATGGCTATAGCTGCTATGGCTATTCCTATGGCTGCTATGGCTATGGCTATGGCTGCTCTGGCTACGGCTATGGCCATGTCTGCTTGGGCTATGGCTATGGCTGCTATGGCTATGGCTACGGCTGCTATGGCTACCGCTATGACTGCTATGGCTATGGCTATGTCTGCTCTGGCTATGGCTATGTCTTCCCTGGCTATGGCTATGGCTGCTGTTGCTATGGCTATGGCTATGGCAATGGCTGCTATTGCTATGGCTATGGCTGCTGTGGATATGGCTATGGCTATGACAGTGGCTGCTATGGCTATGGCTACGGCTGCTATGGCTATCGCTATGACTGCTGTGGCTATGGCTATGGCTGCTATGGCTATGGCTATGACTGCTATGACTATGGCTATGGCTATGGCTGCTCTGGCTATGGCCATGGCTGGTATGGCTATGGCCTTGGCTACGGTTATGGCTGATATGGCCGCTATGGCTATGGCTATGCCTGCAATTGCTATCGCTAATGCTGCAATGGCAATGGCTATGGCTACGGCTATGGCTGTGGCTGCTATGGCTATGGCTATGGCTGCTCTGGCTATGGCTGTGGCCATGGCTGCTAGGGCTACGGCTATGGCTGCTATGGCTATGGCTACGGCTGCTATGGCTATGGCTGCGGCTGCTATGGCTACCGCTATGCGTGCTATTGCTATGGCTATCGCTGCTATGGCTATGGCTATGGCTGTTATGGCTATGGCTATGGCTGCTTTGGATATGGCTGCTATAGCTATGGCTATGGCTGCTCTGGCTATGGCTGTGGCCATGGCTGCTAGGGCTACGGCTATGGCTGCTATGGCTATGGCTATGGATACTTTGGCTATGGCTAAAGCTGCTATGGCTATGACTATAGCTGCTATTGCTATGGCTATGGCTGCTATGGCTATGGCTATGGCTGCTATGGCTATGGCTATGGCTGCTATGGCTGCCATGGCTATGGCTGTTGCTGCTAAGGCTATGGCTATGGCTATGGCTGTGGCTATGGCTTCTATGGCTATGGCTATGGCTGCTATGGCTATGGCTATGGCTGCTATGGCTGCTATGGCTATGGCTATGGCTGCTTTGGGTATGGCTATAGCTGCAATGGCTATGGCTATGGCTGCTATGGCTATGGCTATAGCTGCTCTGGCTATGGCTGTGGCCATGGCTGCTAGGGCTACGGCTATGGCTGCTATGGCTATGGCTACGGCTGCTATGGCTATGGCTGCGGCTGCTATGGCTATCGCTATGCGTGCTATTGCTATGGCTATCGGTGCTATGGCTATGGCTATGGCTGCTATGGCTATGGCTATGGCTGCTTTGGATATGGCTGCTATAGCTATGGCTATGGCTGATATGGCTATGGCTATAGCTGCTATGGCTATGGGTATGGATGCTTTGGCTATGGCTATGGCTGATATGGCTATGGCTATGGCTGCTATGGCTATGGCTACGTCAGCTATGGCTGTCGCTATGCGTGCTATGGCTATGGCTATGGCTGCTATGGCTATGGCTATGGATACTTTGGCTATGGCTAAAGCTGCTATGGCTATGACTATAGCTGCTATTGCTATGGCTATGGCTGCTATGGCTATGGCTATGGCTGCTATGGCTATGGCGATGGCTGCTATGCCTATGGCTATGGCAGCTATGACTATGGCTATGGATGCTATGGCAATGGCTACGGATGCTTTGGCTATGGCTATGGATGACATGGCTATGGCTGCGGCTGCTATGGCTATCGCTATGCTTGCTACTGCTATGGCTATGGCTGCTATGGCTATGCCTATGGCTGCTATGGCTGCTATGGCTATGGCTATTGCTGCTATAGCTACTGCTATGGCTATGGCTCTTGCTGCTATGGCTACTGCTGTGGCTATGGCTATTGCTGCTATGGTTACTGCTAAGGCTACGGCTATGGCTGCTATGGCCATGGCTATGGCTGCTGGGGCTGCTATGGCGATGAATATTGTTGCTATGGCTATGGCTATGGCTATGGCTATGGCTATGTCTCCTATGGATATGGCTATGGCTGCTATGGCCATGGCTATGGCTGCTATGGCTATGGCTATGACTGCTTTGGCTATGGCTACAGCTGCTATAGCTACGGCTCTGGCTGCTATGGCTATGCCTGCTATGGCTGTGGCTATGGCTGCTATGGCAATGGCTACGGATGCTTTGGCTATGGCTATGGATGACATGGCTATGGCTGCGGCTGCTATGGCTATCGCTATGCTTGCTACTGCTATGGCTATGGCTGCTATGGCTATGGCTATGGCTGCTATGGCTATGGCTATGGCTGCTATGGCTATGGCTATGGCTGGTGTGACTATGGCGATGGCTATGGCAGCAATAGCTTTGGCTGTGGCTACAATGGCTATGGCTGTGGCTGCTATGGCTGCTATGGCCATGGCTATTACTGCTATGTCTATGGCTGCAATGGCTATGACTATGGCTGCATTAGCTTTGACTGTGGCTATGTCTGCTATGGCTATGGCTATGGCTATGGCTGTGGCTATTGCTGCTATGGATATAGCTATGGCTCCTATGGCTATGGCTATGGCTGCTACGTCTATAGCTGGTATAGCAATGCGTATCGCTGCTACGGCTATCGCTATAACTGCTATGGCTATGGCATTGGCTGCTCTGGCTATGGCTATGGATATGGCTGCTATGTCTATGGCTATGACTGATATGGCTATGACCATGTCTGGTATGGCTCCTATGGCTATGGCTATGGCGATGGCTGCTATGCCTATGGCTATGGCAGCTATGACTATGGCTATGGATGCTATGGCAATGGCTACGGATGCTTTGGCTATGGCTATGGATGACATGGCTATGGCTGCGGCTGCTATGGCTATCGCTATGCTTGCTACTGCTATGGCTATGGCTGCTATGGCTATGGCTATGGCTGCTATGGCTGCTATGGCTATGGCTATTGCTGCTATGGTTACTGCTAAGGCTACGGCTATGGCTGCTATGGCCATGGCTATGGCTGCTCTGGCTATGGCTGTGGCCATGGCTGCTAGGGCTACGGCTATGGCTGCTATGGCTATGGCTACGGCTGCTATGGCTGCTATGGCTATGGCTATGGCTATGGCTACTATGGTTATGGCTATAGCTGCTATGGCTATGGCTCTGGCTGCTATGGCAATGGCTATAGCTGCTATGGCTATTCCTATGGCTGCTATGGCTATGGCTATGGCTGCTCTGGCTACGGCTATGGCCATGTCTGCTTGGGCTATGGCTATGGCTGCTATGGCTATGGCTACGGCTGCTATGGCTACCGCTATGACTGCTATGGCTATGGCTATGGCTGCTATGGCTATGGCTATGGCTGCAATAGCTTTGGCAATGGCTGCTTCGGGTATGGCTATAGCTGCTATGGCTATGGCTCCGGCTGCTATGGCTATTTCTATGACTGCTATTGCTATGGCTGCAATGGCTATGGCTATGGCTACGGCTGCTATGGCTATGGCTATGGCTGCAATGTCCATGGCAATGGCTGCTATGTCTACGGCTGGTATAGCTATGCCTATGGCTGCTACGGCTATGGCTATAACTGCTGTGGCAATGGCATTGGCCGCTTTGGCTATGGCTATGGCTATGTCTGCTCTGGCTATGGCTATGTCTTCCCTGGCTATGGCTATGGCTGCTGTGGCTATGGCTATGGCTATGGCAATGGCTGCTATTGCTATGGCTATGGCTGCTGTGGATATGGCTATGGCTATGACAGTGGCTGCTATGGCTATGGCTACGGCTGCTATGGCTATCGCTATGACTGCTGTGGCTATGGCTATGGCTGCTATGGCTATGGCTATGACTGCTATGACTACGGCTATGGCTATGGCTGCTATGGCTATGGCCATGGCTGGTATGGCTATGGCCTTGGCTACGGTTATGGCTGATATGGCCGCTATGGCTATGGCTATGCCTGCAATTGCTATCGCTAATGCTGCAATGGCAATGGCTATGGCTACGGCTATGGCTGTGGCTGCTATGGCTATGGCTATGGCTGCTCTGGCTATGGCTGTGGCCATGGCTGCTAGGGCTACGGCTATGGCTGCTATGGCTATGGCTACGGCTGCTATGGCTATGGCTGCGGCTGCTATGGCTACCGCTATGCGTGCTATTGCTATGGCTATCGCTGCTATGGCTATGGCTATGGCTGTTATGGCTATGGCTATGGCTGCTTTGGATATGGCTGCTATAGCTATGGCTATGGCTGCTCTGGCTATGGCTGTGGCCATGGCTGCTGTGGCTATGGCTATGGCTACTATGGCTATGGCCATGACTGCTCTGGCTGCTATGGCTATGGCTATTGTCGCTACGGCTATGGCTATGGCTATGGCTGCTAGGGCTGTGGCTATGGCTGCTATGGCTATGGCTACGGCTGCTATGGCTGTCGCTATGACGGCTGTGGCTATGGCTACGGCTGCTATGGTTATGGCTATGGCTGCAATAGCTTTGGCTGTGGCTACTATCGCTATGGCTATGGCTATGGCTACTATGGTCATGGCTATTGCTATGGCTGCTATGGCTGTGGCTATGGCTACTATGGCTATGGCTGTGGCTATGGCTGCTATGGCTATGGCTATGGCTGCTATGGCTATGGCAATGTCTGCCTTGGCTCTGGCTTTGGCTATGGCTGGTACAGCTATAGCTATGGCTATGGCTGCTATGGCTATGGCTATGCCCATGGCTGCTGTGGCTATGGCTATGGCTACTATGGCTATGTCCATGACTGCTCTGGCTGCTATGGCTATGGCTATTGTTGCTACGGCTATGGCTATGGCTATGGCTATGGCTGCTATGGCTATGGCTATGGCTGCTATGGCTATGGCTATGGCTGGTGTGACTATGGCGATGGCTATGGCAGCAATAGCTTTGGCTGTGGCTACAATGGCTATGGCTGTGGCTGCTATGGCTGCTATGGCCATGGCTATTACTGCTATGTCTATGGCTGCAATGGCTATGACTATGGCTGCATTAGCTTTGACTGTGGCTATGTCTGCTATGGCTATGGCTATGGCTATGGCTGTGGCTATTGCTGCTATGGATATAGCTATGGCTCCTATGGCTATGGCTATGGCTGCTACGTCTATAGCTGGTATAGCAATGCGTATCGCTGCTACGGCTATCGCTATAACTGCTATGGCTATGGCATTGGCTGCTCTGGCTATGGCTATGGATATGGCTGCTATGTCTATGGCTATGACTGATATGGCTATGACCATGTCTGGTATGGCTCCTATGGCTATGGCTATGGCGATGGCTGCTATGCCTATGGCTATGGCAGCTATGACTATGGCTATGGATGCTATGGCAATGGCTACGGATGCTTTGGCTATGGCTATGGATGACATGGCTATGGCTGCGGCTGCTATGGCTATCGCTATGCTTGCTACTGCTATGGCTATGGCTGCTATGGCTATGGCTATGGCTGCTATGGCTGCTATGGCTATGGCTATTGCTGCTATGGTTACTGCTAAGGCTACGGCTATGGCTGCTATGGCCATGGCTATG
The DNA here is from genome assembly GCF_051401765.1 of Calliopsis andreniformis. NCBI lineage: Eukaryota > Metazoa > Arthropoda > Insecta > Hymenoptera > Andrenidae > Calliopsis > Calliopsis andreniformis. Next base: position 363,300 of record NW_027480550.1, on the reverse strand, counting down.
GCTGCTCTGGCTATGGCTGTGGCCATGGCTGCTAGGGCTACGGCTATGGCTGCTATGGCTATGGCTACGGCTGCTATGGCTGCTATGGCTATGGCTATGGCTATGGCTACTATGGTTATGGCTATAGCTGCTATGGCTATGGCTCTGGCTGCTATGGCAATGGCTATAGCTGCTATGGCTATTCCTATGGCTGCTATGGCTATGGCTATGGCTGCTCTGGCTACGGCTATGGCCATGTCTGCTTGGGCTATGGCTATGGCTGCTATGGCTATGGCTACGGCTGCTATGGCTACCGCTATGACTGCTATGGCTATGGCTATGTCTGCTCTGGCTATGGCTATGTCTTCCCTGGCTATGGCTATGGCTGCTGTTGCTATGGCTATGGCTATGGCAATGGCTGCTATTGCTATGGCTATGGCTGCTGTGGATATGGCTATGGCTATGACAGTGGCTGCTATGGCTATGGCTACGGCTGCTATGGCTATCGCTATGACTGCTGTGGCTATGGCTATGGCTGCTATGGCTATGGCTATGACTGCTATGACTATGGCTATGGCTATGGCTGCTCTGGCTATGGCCATGGCTGGTATGGCTATGGCCTTGGCTACGGTTATGGCTGATATGGCCGCTATGGCTATGGCTATGCCTGCAATTGCTATCGCTAATGCTGCAATGGCAATGGCTATGGCTACGGCTATGGCTGTGGCTGCTATGGCTATGGCTATGGCTGCTCTGGCTATGGCTGTGGCCATGGCTGCTAGGGCTACGGCTATGGCTGCTATGGCTATGGCTACGGCTGCTATGGCTATGGCTGCGGCTGCTATGGCTACCGCTATGCGTGCTATTGCTATGGCTATCGCTGCTATGGCTATGGCTATGGCTGTTATGGCTATGGCTATGGCTGCTTTGGATATGGCTGCTATAGCTATGGCTATGGCTGCTCTGGCTATGGCTGTGGCCATGGCTGCTAGGGCTACGGCTATGGCTGCTATGGCTATGGCTATGGATACTTTGGCTATGGCTAAAGCTGCTATGGCTATGACTATAGCTGCTATTGCTATGGCTATGGCTGCTATGGCTATGGCTACGGCTGCTATGGCTATGGCTGCGGCTGCTATGGCTATCGCTATGCGTGCTATTGCTATGGCTATCGCTGCTATGGCTATGGCTATGGCTGCTATGGCTATGGCTATGGCTGCTTTGGATATGGTTTGTATAGCTATGGCTATGGCTGATATGGCTATGGCTATAGCTGCTATGGCTATGGGTATGGATGCTTTGGCTATGGCTATGGCTGATATGGCTATGGCGATGGCTGCTATGCCTATGGCTATGGCAGCTATGGCTATGGCTATGGATGCTATGGCAATGGCTACGGATGCTATGGCTATCGCTATGCTTGCTACTGCTATGGCTATGGCTGCTATGGCTACTGCTATGGCTATGGCTATTGCTGCTATGGTTACTGCTAAGGCTACGGCTATGGCTGCTATGGCCATGGCTATGGCTGCTATGGCTATGGCTATGGCTGCTATGGCTGCTATGGCTATGGCTATGGCTGCTTTGGGTATGGCTATAGCTGCAATGGCTATGGCTATGGCTGCTATGGCTATGGCTATGGCTGCTCTGGCTATGGCTGTGGCCATGGCTGCTAGGGCTACGGCTATGGCTGCTATGGCTATGGCTACGGCTGCTATGGCTATGGCTGCGGCTGCTATGGCTATCGCTATGCGTGCTATTGCTATGGCTATCGCTGCCATGGCTATGGCTATGGCTGCTATGGCTATGGCTATGGCTGCTATGGCTACTGCTATGGCTATGGCTATTGCTGCTATGGTTACTGCTAAGGCTACGGCTATGGCTGCTATGGCCATGGCTATGGCTGCTATGGCTATGGCTATGGATACTTTGGCTATGGCTAAAGCTGGTATGGCTATGACTATAGCTGCTATTGCTATGGCTATGGCTGCTATGGCTATGGCTATGGTTGCTATGGCTATGGCGATGGCTGCTATGCCTATGGCTATGGCAGCTATGACTATGGCTATGGATGCTATGGCAATGGCTACGGATGCTTTGGCTACGGCTATGTATGACATGGCTATGGCTGCGGCTGCTATGGCTATCGCTATGCTTGCTACTGCTATGGCTATGGCTGCTATGGCTATGGCTATGGCTGCTATGGCTGCTATGGCTATGGCTATTGCTGCTATAGCTACTGCTATGGCTATGGCTCTTGCTGCTATGGCTAGTGCTATGGCTATGGCTATTGCTGCTATGGTTACTGCTAAGGCTACGGCTATGGCTGCTATGGCCATGGCTATGGCTGCTGGGGCTGCTATGGCGATGAATATTGCTGCTATGGCTATGGCTATGGCTATGGCTATGGCTATGTCTCCTATGGATATGGCTATGGCTGCTATGGCTATGGCTATGGCTGCTATGGCTATGGCTATGACTGCTTTGGCTATGGCTACAGCTGCTATAGCTACGGCTCTGGCTGCTATGGCTATGTCTGCTATGGCTGTGGCTATGACTATGGCTGCTATAGTTATGGCTATGGCTATGGCTGCTATGGCTATGGCTGGTACAGCTATAGCTATGTCTATGGCTGCTATGGCTATGGCTATGCCCATGGCTGCTGTGGCTATGGCTATGGCTACTATGGCTATGGCTATGACTGCTCTGGCTGCTATGGCTATGGCTATTGTTGCTACGGCTATGGCTATGGCTATGGCTATGGCTGCTATGGCTATGGCTTTGGCTGCTATGGCTATGGCTATGGCTGCTGTGACTATGGCGATGGCTATGGCTACTATGGTTATGACTATAGCTGCTATGGCTATGGCTCTGGCTGCTATGGCAATGGCTATGGCTGCTTTGGGTATGGCTATAGCTGCTATGGCTATGGCTATGGCTGCTATGGCTATGGCTATGGCTGCTCTGGCTATGGCTGTGGCCATGGCTGCTAGGGCTATGGCTATGGCTGCTATGGCTATGACTACGGCTGCAATGGCTATCGCTATGACGGCTATGGCTATGGCTGCGGCTGCTATGGCTATGGCTATGGCTGCTGTGACTATGGCGATGGCTATGGCAGCAATAGCTTTGGATGTGGCTCCAATGGCTATGGCTGTGGCTGCTATAGCAGCTATGGCCTTGGCTATTACTGCTATGTCTATGGCTGCAATGGCTATGACTATGGCTTCATTAGCTTTGGCTGTGGCTATGTCTGCTATGGCTATGGCTATGGCTATGGCTATGGCTATTATGGCTATGGCTATAGCTGCTATGGCTATGGCTCCGGCTGCTATGGCTATGGCTATTGCTATGCCTGGGTATGGATACAGCTGCTATGGTTATGGCTCTGGCTGCTATGGCTATGGCTATGGCTGCGGCTGCTATGGCTATGGCTACGTCTGCTATGGCTGTGGCTCTGGCTATGGCTGCTATAGCTATGGCTATGGATATGTCTGCTATGGCTATGGCTATGGCGGCTATGGCTATGGCTACGTCAGCTATGGCTATTGTTATGGCTGCAATGGCTACGACTATGGCTGCTATGGCTATGGCAATGGCTATGGCTGCTATGGCTATGGCTGCTATGGCTGCTATGGCTATGCGTATGGCTATGGCTCCTATGGATATGGCTATGGCTGCTATGGCCATTGCTATGGCTGCTATGGCTATGGCTATGGCTGCTTTGGCTATGGCTACAGCTACTATAGCTACGGCTCTGGCTGCTATGGCTATGCCTGCTATGGCTGTGGCTATGGCTGCTGTGGCTATGGCTGCTACAGCTATGGCCATGGCTGCTAATGCTATGACTATTGCTGCTATGGCTATGGCTATGGCTATGTCTGCTCTGTCTATGGCTATGGCTGCTATGGCTGCGGCTATGGCTGCTATAGCCGCTATGGCTATGGCTATGCCTGCTATTTCTGTCGCTAATGCTGCAATGGCAATGGCAATGGCTACGGCTATGGCTATGGCTGCTATGGCTATGGCTATGGCTGGTCTGGCTATGGCTATTGCCATGGCTGCTATGGCTATGGCTATGGCTGCTATGGCTCCTATGGCTATGGCTATGGCTGTGGCTACTATGGTTATGGCTACAGCTGCTATGGCTATGGCTCTGGCTGCTATGGCAATGACTATGGCTGCTTTGGGTATGGCTATAGCCGCTATGGCTATTCCTATGGCTGCTATGACTATGGCTATGGCCATGGCTGCTAGGGCTTTGGCTATGGCTGATATGGCTATGTCTATCGCTGGTATGGCTATGGCTACGGCTCCTATGGCTATCGCTATGCGTGCTATGGCTATGGCTATGGCTGCTATGGCTATGGCTATGTCTGCTATGGCTATGGGTATGGCTGCTATGAATATGGCTATTGATGCCATGGCTATGGCTATGGCTGCTCTGGCTATGGTAATGGCTGCTATGGCTATCGCTATGCGTGCTACGGCTATGGCTATGTCTGCTATGGTTATTGCTATAGCTACTACGGCTATGGCTATGGCTGCTAAGGCTATGGCTATGGCTACCGCTGCTGTGGCTATGGCTATGGATGCTATGGCTACGGCTATGGCTACGGCTATGGCTGATATGGCCGCTATGGCTATGGCTATGCCTGCTACTGCTATCGCTAATGCTGCAATGGCAATGGCTATGGCTACGGCTATGGCTATGACTGCTATGGCTATGGCAATGGCTGCTCTGGCTATGGCTATGGCCATGGCTGCTATGGCTATGGCTATGGCTGCTATGGCTATCGCTATGCGTGCTATGGCTATGGCTATGGCTGCTATGGCTATGGCTATGGCTGCTATGGCTGCTATGGCTATGGCTATGGCTATGGCTACTATGGTTATGGCTATAGCTGCTATGGCTATGTCTCTGGCTGCTATGGCAATGGCTATGGCTGCTTTGGGTATGGCTATAGCTGCTATGGCTATGGCAATGGCTGCTATGGCTGTGGCTACGGCTGCTCTGGCTATGGCTGTGGCCATGGCTGCTAGGGCTATGGCTATGGCTGCTATGGCTATGGCTACGGCTGCAGTGGCTATCGCTATGACGGCTATGGCTGTGGCTACGGGTGCTATGGCTATGGCTATGGCTTCAGTAGCTTTGGCTGTGGCTACTATGGCTATGGCTATGGCTATGGCTACTATGGTTATGGCTATTGCTATGGCTGCTATGGCTGTTGGTATGGCTACTATGGCTATGGATATGGCTATGGCTGCTATGGCTATGGCTATGGCTGCTTTGGGTATGGCTATAGCTGCTATGGCTATGGCTATGGCTTCTATGGCTATGGCTATGGCTGCTATGGCTATGGCTATGACTGCTATGACTATGGCTATGGCTATGGCTGCTATGGCTAAGGATATGGCTATGTCTGCTATGGCTGGTATGGCTATGAATATCGCTGCTATAGCTTTGGCTGTGGCTACTATGCCTGTGGCTTTTGTTGCTATGGCTATGGCCATGACTGGTATGGCTATGGCCATGGCTACGGCTATGGCTGATATGGCCGCTATGGCTATGGCTATGCCTGCTATTGCAATCGCTAATGCTGCAATGGCAACGGCTATGGCTACGGCTATGGCTATGGCTGCTATGGCTATGGCAATGGCTGCTCTGGCTATGGCTATGGCCATGGCTGCTATGGCTGTGGCTATGGCTGCTATGGCTATGGCTATGTCTATGTCTGCTATGGCTGCTATGGCTATTAATATCGCTGCTATATCTTTGGCTGTGGCTATAATGGCTATGGCTATAGTTGCTATGGCTGTGGCTATGGCTATGGCTGCTATGGCTGCTATGGCTATGGCTATGGCTGCTATGGCTATGGCTATGGCTGCTATGGCTGCCATGGCTTTGGCTATTGCTGCTAAGGCTATGGCTATGGCTATGGCTGTGGCTATGACTTCTATGGCTATGGCTATGGCTGCTATGGCTATGGCTATGGCTGCTATGGCTGCTATGGCTATGGCTATGGCTGCTTTGGGTATGGCTATAGCTGCAATGGCTATGGCTATGGCTGCTATGGCTATGGCTATGGCTGCTCTGGCTATGGCTGTGGCCATGGCTGCTATGGCTATGGCTATGACTGCTATGACTATGGCTATGGCTATGGCTGCTATGGCTATGGCTGCTATGGCTATGGCTATGGCTATGGCTATGTCTGCTATGGCTGGTATGGCTATGAATATCGCTGCTATAGCTTTGGCTGTGGCTACTATGCCTGTGGCTTTTGTTGCTATGGCTATGGCCATGACTGGTATGGATATGGCCATGGCTACGGCTATGGCTGATATGGCCGCTATGGCTATGGCTATGCCTGCTATTGCAATCGCTAATGCTGCAATGGCAACGGCTATGGCTACGGCTATGGCTATGGCTGCTATGGCTATGGCAATGGCTGCTCTGGCTATGGCTATGGCCATGGCTGCTATGGCTGTGGCTATGGCTGCTATGGCTATGGCTATGTCTATGTCTGCTATGGCTGCTATGGCTATTAATATCGCTGCTATATCTTTGGCTATGGCTGCTATGGCCATGGCTATGGCTGCTATGGCTATGGCTATGACTGCTTTGGCTATGGCTACAGCTGCTATAGCTACGGCTCTGGCTGCTATGGCTATGCCTGCTATGGCTGTGGCTATGGCTGCTGTGGCCATGGCTGCTATAGCTATGGCTATGGCTGCTAATGCTATGACTATGGCTGCGGCTGCTATGGCTATGGCTATGTCTGCTATGGCTGTGGCTATGACTATGGCTGCTATAGTTATGGCTATGGCTATGGCTGCTATGGCTATGGCTGGTACAGCTATAGCTATGGCTATGGCTGCTATGGCTATGGCTATGCCCATGGCTGCTGTGGCTATGGCTATGGCTACTATGCCTATGGCTATGACTACTCTGGCTGCAATGGCTATGGCTATTGTTGCTACTGCTATGGCTATGGCTATGGCTATGGCTGCTATGGCTATGGCTTTGGCTGCTATGGCTATGGCTATGGCTGCTGTGACTATGGCGATGGCTATGGCTACTATGGTTATGACTATAGCTGCTATGGCTATGGCTCTGGCTGCTATGGCAATGGCTATGGCTGCTTTGGGTATGGCTATAGCTGCTATGGCTATGGCTATGGCTGCTATGGCTATGGCTATGGCTGCTCTGGCTATGGCTGTGGCCATGGCTGCTAGGGCTATGCCTATGGCTGCTATGGCTATGACTACGGCTGCAATGGCTATCGCTATGACGGCTATGGCTATGGCTACGGCTGCTATGGCTATGGCTATGGCTGCTGTGACTATGGCGATGGCTATGGCAGCAATAGCTTTGGATATGGCTCCAATGGCTATGGCTGTGGCTGCTATGGCAGCTATGGCCATGGCTATTACTGCTATGTCTATGGCTGCAATGGCTATGACCATGGCTTCATTAGCTTTGGCTGTGGCTATGTCTGCTATGGCTATGGCTATGGCTATGGCTATGGCTATTATGGCTATGGCTATAGCTGCTATGGCTATGGCTCCGGCTGCTATGGCTATGGCTATTGCTATGCCTGGGTATGGATACAGCTGCTATGGTTATGGCTCTGGCTGCTATGGCTATGGCTATGGCTGCGGCTGCTATGGCTATGGCTATGTCTGCTATGGATGTGGCTCTGGCTATGGCTGCTATAGCTATGGCTATGGATATGTCTGCTATGGCTATGGCTATGGCGGCTATGGCTATGGCTACGTCTGCTATGGCTATTGTTATGGCTGCAATGGCTACGGCTATGGCTGCTATGGCTATGGCAATGGCTATGGCTGCTATGTCTATGGCTGCTATGGCTGCTATGGCTATGCCTATGGCTATGGCTCCTATGGATATGGCTATGGCTGCTATGGCCATGGCTATGGCTGCTATGGCTATGGCTATGGCTGCTTTGGCTATGGCTACAGCTACTATAGCTACGGCTCTGGCTGATATGGCTATGCCTGCTATGGCTGTGGCTATGGCTGCTGTGGCTATGGCTGCTACAGCTATGGCTATGGCTGCTAATGCTATGACTATTGCTGCTATGGCTATGGCTATGGCTATGTCTGCTCTGGCTATGGCTATGGCTGCTATGGCTACGGCTATGGCTGCTATAGCCGCTATGGCTATGGCTATGCCTGCTATTTCTGTCGCTAATGCTGCAATGGCAATGGCAATGGCTACGGCTATGGCTATGGCTGCTATGGCTATGGCTATGTCTGGACTGGCTATGGCTATTGCCATGGCTGCTATGGCTTTGGCTATGGCTGCTATGGCTCCTATGGCTATGGCTATGGCTGTGGCTACTATGGTTATGGCTACAGCTGCTATGGCTATGGCTCTGGCTGCTATGGCAATGACTATGGCTGCTTTGGGTATGGCTATAGCCGCTATGGCTATTCCTATGGCTGCTATGACTATGGGTATGGCCATGGCTGCTAAGGCTATGGCTATGGCTACCGCTGCTGTGGCTATGGCTATGGATGCTATGGTTACGGCTATGGCTACGGCTATGGCTGATATGGCCGCTATGGCTATGGCTATGCCTGCTATTGCTATCGCTAATGCTGCAATGGCAATGGCTATGGCTACGGCTATGGCTATGACTGCTATGGCTATGGCAATGGCTGCTCTGGCTATGGCTATGGCCATGGCTGCTATGGCTATGGCTATGGCTGCTATGGCTATCGCTATGCGTGCTATCGCTATGGCTATGGCTGCTATGGCTATGGCTATGGCTGCTATGGCTATGGCTATGACTGCTATGACTATGGCTATGGCTATGGCTGCTATGGCTATGTCTGCTATGGCTGGTATGGCTATGAATATCGCTGCTATAGCTTTGGCTGTGGCTACTATGCCTGTGGCTTTTCTTGCTATGGCTATGGCCATGACTGGTATGGCTATGGCCATGGCTACGGCTATGGCTGATATGGCCGCTATGGCTATGGCTATGCCTGCTATTGCAATCGCTAATGCTTCAATGGCAACGGCTATGGCTACGGCTATGGCTATGGCTGCTATGGCTATGGCAATGGCTGCTCTGGCTATGGCTATGGCCATGGCTGCTATGGCTATTAATATCGCTGCTATAGCTTTGGCTGTGGCTACTATGGCTATGGCTATAGTTGCTATGGCTATGGCTATGGCTATGGCTGCTATGGCTGCTATGGCTACGGCTGCGGCTGCTATGGCTATGGCTATGTCCGCTGTGGCTGTGGCTATGGCTATGGCTGCTATAGCTATGCCTATGGCTATGGCTGCTGTGGCTATGGCTATGCCGGCTATGGCTATGGCTACGGCAGCTCTGGCCATGGCTATGGCCATGGCTGCTATGGCTATGGCAATGGCTATGGCTGCTATGGCTATGGCTGCTATAGCTGCTATGGCTATGGCTGTGGCTATGGCTCCTATGGATATGGCTATGGCTGCTATGGCCATGGCTATGACTGCTATGGCTATGGCTATGGCTGCTTTGGCTATGGCTACAGCTGCTATAGCTACGGCTCTGGCTGCTATGGCTATGCCTGCTATGGCTGTGGCTATGGCTGCTAAGGCTATGGCTATGGCTACCGCTGCTGTGGCTATGGCTATGGATGCTATGGCTACGGCTATGGCTACGGCTATGGCTGATATGGCTATGTCTATCGCTGCTATGGTTATGGCTACGGCTGCTATGGCTATCGCTGCTATGGTTATGGCTACGGCTGCTATGGCTATCGCTATGCGTGCTATGGCTATGGCTATGGCTGCTATGGCTATGGCTATGTCTGCTATGGCTGCTATGGCTATGGCTATTGCTGCTAAGGCTATGGCTATGGCTATGGCTATGGCTTCTATGCCTATGGCTATGGCTGCTATGGCTATGGCTATGGCTGCTATGACTATGGCTATGGCTATGGCTGCTATGGCTATGGCTATGTCTATGTCTGCTATGGCTGCTATGGCTATGAATATCGCTGCTATAGCTTTGGCTGTGGCTACTATGGCTATGGCTATAGTTGCTATGGCTATGGCTATGGCTATGGCTCCTATGGCTGCTATGGCTATGGCTATGGCTGCTATGGCTATGGCTATGGCTGCTATGGCTGCCATGGCTATGGCTATTGCTGCTAAGGCTATGGCTATGGCTATGGCTATGGCTATGGCTTCTATGGCTATGGCTATGGCTGCTATGGCTATGGCTATGACTGCTATGACTATGGCTATGGCTTTGGCTGCTATGGCTATGGCTATGGCTATGTCTGCTATGGCTGCTATGGCTATGAATATCGCTCCTATAGCTTTGGCTGTGGCTACTATGCCTGTGGCTATAGCTGCTATGGCTTTGGCTCCGGCTGCTATGGCTATGGCTGATGCTATGCCTGGGTATGGATATAGCTGCTATGGTTATGGCTCTGGCTGCTATGGCTATGGCTATGGCTGCTATGGCTATGGCTATGGCTGCAATAGCTTTGGCTATGGCTGCTTTGGGTATGGCTATAGCTGCTATGGCTATGGCTCTGGCTGCTATGGCTATGGCTCTGGCTGCTATGGCTATGGCTGCTATGGCTATGGCTACGGCTACGGCTGCTATGGCTATGGCTATGGCTGCAATGTCCATGGCAATGGCTGCTATGTATATGGCTGGTATAGCTATGCCTATGTCTGCTATGGCTATGGCTGTGGCTGCTATGGCTGCCATGGCTATGGCCATGGCTGCTATGGCTATGGCTATGGCTGCTATGGCTATCGCTATGCGTGCTATTGCTATGGCTATCGCTGCTATGGCTATGGCTATGGCTGCTATGGCTATGGCTATGGCTGCTTTGGATATGGCTGCTATAGCTATGGCTATGGCTGATATGGCTATGGCTATAGCTGCTATGGCTATGGGTATGGATGCTTTGGCTATGGCTATGGCTGCTATGGCTATGGCTACGGCTGCTATGGCTATCGCTATGACTGCTGTGGCTATGGCTATGGCTGCTATGGCTATGGCTATGGCTGCAATAGCTTTGGCAGTTGCTTCTATGGCTATGGCTATGGCTGCTATGGCTATGGCTATGACTGCTATGACTATGGCTATGGCTATGGCTGCTATGGCTATGGCCATGGCTGGTATGGCTATGGCCTTGGCTACGGTTATGGCTGATATGGCCGCTATGGCTATGGCTATGCCTGCTATTGCTATCGCTAATGCTGCAATGGCAATGGCTATGGCTACGGCTATGGCTGTGGCTGCTATGGCTATGGCTATGGCTGCTCTGGCTATGGCTGTGGCCATGGCTGCTAGGGCTACGGCTATGGCTGCTATGGCTATGGCTACGGCTGCTATGGCTATGGCTGCGGCTGCTATGGCTACCGCTATGCGTGCTATTGCTATGGCTATCGCTGCTATGGCTATGGCTATGGCTGTTATGGCTATGGCTATGGCTGCTTTGGATATGGCTGCTATAGCTATGGCTATGGCTGCTCTGGCTATGGCTGTGGCCATGGCTGCTAGGGCTACGGCTATGGCTGCTATGGCTATGGCTATGGATACTTTGGCTATGGCTAAAGCTGCTATGGCTATGACTATAGCTGCTATTGCTATGGCTATGGCTGCTATGGCTATGGCTATGGCTGCTATGGCTATGGCTATGGCTGCTATGGCTGCCATGGCTATGGCTGTTGCTGCTAAGGCTATGGCTATGGCTATGGCTGTGGCTATGGCTTCTATGGCTATGGCTATGGCTGCTATGGCTATGGCTATGGCTGCTATGGCTGCTATGGCTATGGCTATGGCTGCTTTGGGTATGGCTATAGCTGCAATGGCTATGGCTATGGCTGCTATGGCTATGGCTATAGCTGCTCTGGCTATGGCTGTGGCCATGGCTGCTAGGGCTACGGCTATGGCTGCTATGGCTATGGCTACGGCTGCTATGGCTATGGCTGCGGCTGCTATGGCTATCGCTATGCGTGCTATTGCTATGGCTATCGGTGCTATGGCTATGGCTATGGCTGCTATGGCTATGGCTATGGCTGCTTTGGATATGGCTGCTATAGCTATGGCTATGGCTGATATGGCTATGGCTATAGCTGCTATGGCTATGGGTATGGATGCTTTGGCTATGGCTATGGCTGATATGGCTATGGCTATGGCTGCTATGGCTATGGCTACGTCAGCTATGGCTGTCGCTATGCGTGCTATGGCTATGGCTATGGCTGCTATGGCTATGGCTATGGATACTTTGGCTATGGCTAAAGCTGCTATGGCTATGACTATAGCTGCTATTGCTATGGCTATGGCTGCTATGGCTATGGCTATGGCTGCTATGGCTATGGCGATGGCTGCTATGCCTATGGCTATGGCAGCTATGACTATGGCTATGGATGCTATGGCAATGGCTACGGATGCTTTGGCTATGGCTATGGATGACATGGCTATGGCTGCGGCTGCTATGGCTATCGCTATGCTTGCTACTGCTATGGCTATGGCTGCTATGGCTATGGCTATGGCTGCTATGGCTGCTATGGCTATGGCTATTGCTGCTATAGCTACTGCTATGGCTATGGCTCTTGCTGCTATGGCTACTGCTGTGGCTATGGCTATTGCTGCTATGGTTACTGCTAAGGCTACGGCTATGGCTGCTATGGCCATGGCTATGGCTGCTGGGGCTGCTATGGCGATGAATATTGTTGCTATGGCTATGGCTATGGCTATGGCTATGGCTATGTCTCCTATGGATATGGCTATGGCTGCTATGGCCATGGCTATGGCTGCTATGGCTATGGCTATGACTGCTTTGGCTATGGCTACAGCTGCTATAGCTACGGCTCTGGCTGCTATGGCTATGCCTGCTATGGCTGTGGCTATGGCTGCTATGGCAATGGCTACGGATGCTTTGGCTATGGCTATGGATGACATGGCTATGGCTGCGGCTGCTATGGCTATCGCTATGCTTGCTACTGCTATGGCTATGGCTGCTATGGCTATGGCTATGGCTGCTATGGCTGCTATGGCTATGGCTATTGCTGCTATAGCTACTGCTATGGCTATGGCTCTTGCTGCTATGGCTACTGCTGTGGCTATGGCTATTGCTGCTATGGTTACTGCTAAGGCTACGGCTATGGCTGCTATGGCCATGGCTATGGCTGCTGGGGCTGCTATGGCGATGAATATTGTTGCTATGGCTATGGCTATGGCTATGGCTATGGCTATGTCTCCTATGGATATGGCTATGGCTGCTATGGCCATGGCTATGGCTGCTATGGCTATGGCTATGACTGCTTTGGCTATGGCTACAGCTGCTATAGCTACGGCTCTGGCTGCTATGGCTATGCCTGCTATGGCTGCGGCTATGGCTGCTGTGGCTATGGCTGCTATAGCTATGGCTATGGCTGCTAATGCTATGACTATGGCTGCGGCTGCTATGGCTATGGCTATGTCTGCTATGGCTGTGGCTATGACTATGGCTGCTATAGTTATGGCTATGGCTATGGCTGCTATGGCTATGGCTGGTACAGCTATAGCTATGGCTATGGCTGCTATGGCTATGGCTATGCCCATGGCTGCTGTGGCTATGGCTATGGCTACTATGGCTATGGCTATGACTGCTCTGGCTGCTATGGCTATGGCTATTGTTGCTACGGCTATGGCTATGGCTATGGCTATGGCTGCTATGGCTATGGCTTTGGCTGCTATGGCTATGGCTACGGCTGCTATGGCTACCGCTATGACTGCTATGGCTATGGCTATGGCTGCTATGGCTATAGCTATGGCTGCAATAGCTTTGGCAATGGCTGCTTCGGGTATGGCTATAGCTGCTATGGCTATGGCTCCGGCTGCTATGGCTATTTCTATGACTGCTATTGCTATGGCTGCAATGGCTATGGCTATGGCTACGGCTGCTATGGCTATGGCTATGGCTGCAATGTCCATGGCAATGGCTGCTATGTCTATGGCTGGTATAGCTATGCCTAAGGCTGCTACGGCTATGGCTATAACTGCTGTGGCAATGGCATTGGCTGCTTTGGCTATGGCTATGGCTATGTCTGCTCTGGCTATGGCTGTGTCTTCCCTGGCTATGGCTATGGCTGCTGTGGCTATGGCTATGGCTATGGCAATGGCTGCTATTGCTATGGCTATGGCTGCTGTGGATATGGCTATGGCTATGGCAGTGGCTGCTATGGCTATGGCTGCGGCTGCTATGGCTATCGCTATGCGTGCTATTGCTATGGCTATCGCTGCTATGGCTATGGCTATGGCTGCTATGGCTATGGCTATGGCTGCTTTGGATATGGCTGCTATAGCTATGGCTATGGCTGATATGGCTATGGCTATAGCTGCTATGGCTATGGGTATGGATGCTTTGGCTATGGCTATGGCTGCTATGGCTATGGCTACGGCTGCTATGGCTATCGCTATGACTGCTGTGGCTATGGCTATGGCTGCTATGGCTATGGCTATGGCTGCAATAGCTTTGGCAGTGGCTTCTATGGCTATGGCTATGGCTGCTATGGCTATGGCTATGACTGCTATGACTATGGCTATGGCTATGGCTGCTATGGCTATGGCCATGGCTGGTATGGCTATGGCCTTGGCTACGGTTATGGCTGATATGGCCGCTATGGCTATGGCTATGCCTGCTATTGCTATCGCTAATGCTGCAATGGCAATGGCTATGGCTACGGCTATGGCTGTGGCTGCTATGGCTATGGCTATGGCTGCTCTGGCTATGGCTGTGGCCATGGCTGCTAGGGCTACGGCTATGGCTGCTATGGCTATGGCTACGGCTGCTATGGCTATGGCTGCGGCTGCTATGGCTATCGCTATGCGTGCTATTGCTATGGCTATCGCTGCTATGGCTATGGCTATGGCTGCTATGGCTATGGCTATGGCTGCTTTGGATATGGTTTGTATAGCTATGGCTATGGCTGATATGGCTATGGCTATAGCTGCTATGGCTATGGGTATGGATGCTTTGGCTATGGCTATGGCTGATATGGCTATGGCGATGGCTGCTATGCCTATGGCTATGGCAGCTATGGCTATGGCTATGGATGCTATGGCAATGGCTACGGATGCTTTGGCTATGGCTATGGATGACATGGCTATGGCTGCGGCTGCTATGGCTATCGCTATGCTTGCTACTGCTATGGCTATGGCTGCTATGGCTACTGCTATGGCTATGGCTATTGCTGCTATGGTTACTGCTAAGGCTACGGCTATGGCTGCTATGGCCATGGCTATGGCTGCTATGGCTATGGCTATGGCTGCTATGGCTGCCATGGCTATGGCTGTTGCTGCTAGGGCTATGGCTATGGCTATGGCTGTGGCTATGGCTTCTATGGCTATGGCTATGGCTGCTATGGCTATGGCTATGGCTGCTATGGCTGCTATGGCTATGGCTATGGCTGCTTTGGGTATGGCTATAGCTGCAATGGCTATGGCTATGGCTGCTATGGCTATGGCTATGGCTGCTCTGGCTATGGCTGTGGCCATGGCTGCTAGGGCTACGGCTATGGCTGCTATGGCTATGGCTACGGCTGCTATGGCTATGGCTGCGGCTGCTATGGCTATCGCTATGCGTGCTATTGCTATGGCTATCGCTGCCATGGCTATGGCTATGGCTGCTATGGCTATGGCTATGGCTGCTATGGCTACTGCTATGGCTATGGCTATTGCTGCTATGGTTACTGCTAAGGCTACGGCTATGGCTGCTATGGCCATGGCTATGGCTGCTATGGCTATGGCTATGGATACTTTGGCTATGGCTAAAGCTGGTATGGCTATGACTATAGCTGCTATTGCTATGGCTATGGCTGCTATGGCTATGGCTATGGTTGCTATGGCTATGGCGATGGCTGCTATGCCTATGGCTATGGCAGCTATGACTATGGCTATGGATGCTATGGCAATGGCTACGGATGCTTTGGCTACGGCTATGTATGACATGGCTATGGCTGCGGCTGCTATGGCTATCGCTATGCTTGCTACTGCTATGGCTATGGCTGCTATGGCTATGGCTATGGCTGCTATGGCTGCTATGGCTATGGCTATTGCTGCTATAGCTACTGCTATGGCTATGGCTCTTGCTGCTATGGCTAGTGCTATGGCTATGGCTATTGCTGCTATGGTTACTGCTAAGGCTACGGCTATGGCTGCTATGGCCATGGCTATGGCTGCTGGGGCTGCTATGGCGATGAATATTGCTGCTATGGCTATGGCTATGGCTATGGCTATGGCTATGTCTCCTATGGATATGGCTATGGCTGCTATGGCTATGGCTATGGCTGCTATGGCTATGGCTATGACTGCTTTGGCTATGGCTACAGCTGCTATAGCTACGGCTCTGGCTGCTATGGCTATGTCTGCTATGGCTGTGGCTATGACTATGGCTGCTATAGTTATGGCTATGGCTATGGCTGCTATGGCTATGGCTGGTACAGCTATAGCTATGTCTATGGCTGCTATGGCTATGGCTATGCCCATGGCTGCTGTGGCTATGGCTATGGCTACTATGGCTATGGCTATGACTGCTCTGGCTGCTATGGCTATGGCTATTGTTGCTACGGCTATGGCTATGGCTATGGCTATGGCTGCTATGGCTATGGCTTTGGCTGCTATGGCTATGGCTATGGCTGCTGTGACTATGGCGATGGCTATGGCTACTATGGTTATGACTATAGCTGCTATGGCTATGGCTCTGGCTGCTATGGCAATGGCTATGGCTGCTTTGGGTATGGCTATAGCTGCTATGGCTATGGCTATGGCTGCTATGGCTATGGCTATGGCTGCTCTGGCTATGGCTGTGGCCATGGCTGCTAGGGCTATGGCTATGGCTGCTATGGCTATGACTACGGCTGCAATGGCTATCGCTATGACGGCTATGGCTATGGCTGCGGCTGCTATGGCTATGGCTATGGCTGCTGTGACTATGGCGATGGCTATGGCAGCAATAGCTTTGGATGTGGCTCCAATGGCTATGGCTGTGGCTGCTATAGCAGCTATGGCCTTGGCTATTACTGCTATGTCTATGGCTGCAATGGCTATGACTATGGCTTCATTAGCTTTGGCTGTGGCTATGTCTGCTATGGCTATGGCTATGGCTATGGCTATGGCTATTATGGCTATGGCTATAGCTGCTATGGCTATGGCTCCGGCTGCTATGGCTATGGCTACAGCTACTATAGCTACGGCTCTGGCTGCTATGGCTATGCCTGCTATGGCTGTGGCTATGGCTGCTGTGGCTATGGCTGCTACAGCTATGGCTATGGCTGCTAATGCTATGACTATTGCTGCTATGGCTATGGCTATGGCTATGTCTGCTCTGTCTATGGCTATGGCTGCTATGGCTGCGGCTATGGCTGCTATAGCCGCTATGGCTATGGCTATGCCTGCTATTTCTGTCGCTAATGCTGCAATGGCAATGGCAATGGCTACGGCTATGGCTATGGCTGCTATGGCTATGGCTATGGCTGGTCTGGCTATGGCTATTGCCATGGCTGCTATGGCTATGGCTATGGCTGCTATGGCTCCTATGGCTATGGCTATGGCTGTGGCTACTATGGTTATGGCTACAGCTGCTATGGCTATGGCTCTGGCTGCTATGGCAATGACTATGGCTGCTTTGGGTATGGCTATAGCCGCTATGGCTATTCCTATGGCTGCTATGACTATGGCTATGGCCATGGCTGCTAGGGCTTTGGCTATGGCTGATATGGCTATGTCTATCGCTGGTATGGCTATGGCTACGGCTCCTATGGCTATCGCTATGCGTGCTATGGCTATGGCTATGGCTGCTATGGCTATGGCTATGTCTGCTATGGCTATGGGTATGGCTGCTATGAATATGGCTATTGATGCCATGGCTATGGCTATGGCTGCTCTGGCTATGGTAATGGCTGCTATGGCTATCGCTATGCGTGCTACGGCTATGGCTATGTCTGCTATGGTTATTGCTATAGCTACTACGGCTATGGCTATGGCTGCTAAGGCTATGGCTATGGCTACCGCTGCTGTGGCTATGGCTATGGATGCTATGGCTACGGCTATGGCTACGGCTATGGCTGATATGGCCGCTATGGCTATGGCTATGCCTGCTACTGCTATCGCTAATGCTGCAATGGCAATGGCTATGGCTACGGCTATGGCTATGACTGCTATGGCTATGGCAATGGCTGCTCTGGCTATGGCTATGGCCATGGCTGCTATGGCTATGGCTATGGCTGCTATGGCTATCGCTATGCGTGCTATGGCTATGGCTATGGCTGCTATGGCTATGGCTATGGCTGCTATGGCTGCTATGGCTATGGCTATGGCTATGGCTACTATGGTTATGGCTATAGCTGCTATGGCTATGTCTCTGGCTGCTATGGCAATGGCTATGGCTGCTTTGGGTATGGCTATAGCTGCTATGGCTATGGCAATGGCTGCTATGGCTGTGGCTACGGCTGCTCTGGCTATGGCTGTGGCCATGGCTGCTAGGGCTATGGCTATGGCTGCTATGGCTATGGCTACGGCTGCAGTGGCTATCGCTATGACGGCTATGGCTGTGGCTACGGGTGCTATGGCTATGGCTATGGCTTCAGTAGCTTTGGCTGTGGCTACTATGGCTATGGCTATGGCTATGGCTACTATGGTTATGGCTATTGCTATGGCTGCTATGGCTGTTGGTATGGCTACTATGGCTATGGATATGGCTATGGCTGCTATGGCTATGGCTATGGCTGCTTTGGGTATGGCTATAGCTGCTATGGCTATGGCTATGGCTTCTATGGCTATGGCTATGGCTGCTATGGCTGTGGCTATGACTGCTATGACTATGGCTATGGCTATGGCTGCTATGGCTAAGGATATGGCTATGTCTGCTATGGCTGGTATGGCTATGAATATCGCTGCTATAGCTTTGGCTGTGGCTACTATGCCTGTGGCTTTTGTTGCTATGGCTATGGCCATGACTGGTATGGCTATGGCCATGGCTACGGCTATGGCTGATATGGCCGCTATGGCTATGGCTATGCCTGCTATTGCAATCGCTAATGCTGCAATGGCAACGGCTATGGCTACGGCTATGGCTATGGCTGCTATGGCTATGGCAATGGCTGCTCTGGCTATGGCTATGGCCATGGCTGCTATGGCTGTGGCTATGGCTGCTATGGCTATGGCTATGTCTATGTCTGCTATGGCTGCTATGGCTATTAATATCGCTGCTATATCTTTGGCTGTGGCTACTATGGCTATGGCTATAGTTGCTATGGCTGTGGCTATGGCTATGGCTGCTATGGCTGCTATGGCTATGGCTATGGCTGCTATGGCTATGGCTATGGCTGCTATGGCTGCCATGGCTTTGGCTATTGCTGCTAAGGCTATGGCTATGGCTATGGCTGTGGCTATGACTTCTATGGCTATGGCTATGGCTGCTATGGCTATGGCTATGGCTGCTATGGCTGCTATGGCTATGGCTATGGCTGCTTTGGGTATGGCTATAGCTGCAATGGCTATGGCTATGGCTGCTATGGCTATGGCTATGGCTGCTCTGGCTATGGCTGTGGCCATGGCTGCTATGGCTATGGCTATGACTGCTATGACTATGGCTATGGCTATGGCTGCTATGGCTATGGCTGCTATGGCTATGGCTATGGCTATGGCTATGTCTGCTATGGCTGGTATGGCTATGAATATCGCTGCTATAGCTTTGGCTGTGGCTACTATGCCTGTGGCTTTTGTTGCTATGGCTATGGCCATGACTGGTATGGATATGGCCATGGCTACGGCTATGGCTGATATGGCCGCTATGGCTATGGCTATGCCTGCTATTGCAATCGCTAATGCTGCAATGGCAACGGCTATGGCTACGGCTATGGCTATGGCTGCTATGGCTATGGCAATGGCTGCTCTGGCTATGGCTATGGCCATGGCTGCTATGGCTGTGGCTATGGCTGCTATGGCTATGGCTATGTCTATGTCTGCTATGGCTGCTATGGCTATTAATATCGCTGCTATATCTTTGGCTATGGCTGCTATGGCCATGGCTATGGCTGCTATGGCTATGGCTATGACTGCTTTGGCTATGGCTACAGCTGCTATAGCTACGGCTCTGGCTGCTATGGCTATGGCTGCTATGGCTGTGGCTATGGCTGCTATGGCTATGGCTATGCCCATGGCTGCTGTGGCTATGGCTATGGCTACTATGCCTATGGCTATGACTACTCTGGCTGCAATGGCTATGGCTATTGTTGCTACTGCTATGGCTATGGCTATGGCTATGGCTGCTATGGCTATGGCTTTGGCTGCTATGGCTATGGCTATGGCTGCTGTGACTATGGCGATGGCTATGGCTACTATGGTTATGACTATAGCTGCTATGGCTATGGCTCTGGCTGCTATGGCAATGGCTATGGCTGCTTTGGGTGTGGCTATAGCTGCTATGGCTATGGCTATGGCTGCTATGGCTATGGCTATGGCTGCTCTGGCTATGGCTGTGGCCATGGCTGCTAGGGCTATGGCTATGGCTGCTATGGCTATGACTACGGCTGCAATGGCTATCGCTATGACGGCTATGGCTATGGCTACGGCTGCTATGGCTATGGCTATGGCTGCTGTGACTATGGCGATGGCTATGGCAGCAATAGCTTTGGATATGGCTCCAATGGCTATGGCTGTGGCTGCTATGGCAGCTATGGCCATGGCTATTACTGCTATGTCTATGGCTGCAATGGCTATGACCATGGCTTCATTAGCTTTGGCTGTGGCTATGTCTGCTATGCCTATGGCTATGGCTATGGCTATGGCTATTATGGCTATGGCTATAGCTGCTATGGCTATGGCTCCGGCTGCTATGGCTATGGCTATTGCTATGCCTGGGTATGGATACAGCTGCTATGGTTATGGCTCTGGCTGCTATGGCTATGGCTATGGCTGCGGCTGCTATGGCTATGGCTATGTCTGCTATGGATGTGGCTCTGGCTATGGCTGCTATAGCTATGGCTATGGATATGTCTGCTATGGCTATGGCTATGGCGGCTATGGCTATGGCTACGTCTGCTATGGCTATTGTTATGGCTGCAATGGCTACGGCTATGGCTGCTATGGCTATGGCAATGGCTATGGCTGCTATGTCTATGGCTGCTATGGCTGCTATGGCTATGCCTATGGCTATGGCTCCTATGGATATGGCTATGGCTGCTATGGCCATGGCTATGGCTGCTATGGCTATGGCTATGGCTGCTTTGGCTATGGCTACAGCTACTATAGCTACGGCTCTGGCTGATATGGCTATGCCTGCTATGGCTGTGGCTATGGCTGCTGTGGCTATGGCTGCTACAGCTATGGCTATGGCTGCTAATGCTATGACTATTGCTGCTATGGCTATGGCTATGGCTATGTCTGCTCTGGCTATGGCTATGGCTGCTATGGCTACGGCTATGGCTGCTATAGCCGCTATGGCTATGGCTATGCCTGCTATTTCTGTCGCTAATGCTGCAATGGCAATGGCAATGGCTACGGCTATGGCTATGGCTGCTATGGCTATGGCTATGTCTGGACTGGCTATGGCTATTGCCATGGCTGTTATGGCTTTGGCTATGGCTGCTATGGCTCCTATGGCTATGGCTATGGCTGTGGCTACTATGGTTATGGCTACAGCTGCTATGGCTATGGCTCTGGCTGCTATGGCAATGACTATGGCTGCTTTGGGTATGGCTATAGCCGCTATGGCTATTCCTATGGCTGCTATGACTATGGGTATGGCCATGGCTGCTAAGGCTATGGCTATGGCTACCGCTGCTGTGGCTATGGCTATGGATGCTATGGTTACGGCTATGGCTACGGCTATGGCTGATATGGCCGCTATGGCTATGGCTATGCCTGCTATTGCTATCGCTAATGCTGCAATGGCAATGGCTATGGCTACGGCTATGGCTATGACTGCTATGGCTATGGCAATGGCTGCTCTGGCTATGGCTATGGCCATGGCTGCTATGGCTATGGCTATGGCTGCTATGGCTATCGCTATGCGTGCTATCGCTATGGCTATGGCTGCTATGGCTATGGCTATGGCTGCTATGGCTATGGCTATGACTGCTATGACTATGGCTATGGCTATGGCTGCTATGGCTATGTCTGCTATGGCTGGTAT
Source organism: Calliopsis andreniformis (assembly GCF_051401765.1). Taxonomy (NCBI): domain Eukaryota; kingdom Metazoa; phylum Arthropoda; class Insecta; order Hymenoptera; family Andrenidae; genus Calliopsis; species Calliopsis andreniformis. Next base: position 341,160 of record NW_027480550.1, on the reverse strand, counting down.
GGCTATGAATATCGCTGCTATAGCTTTGGCTGTGGCTACTATGCCTGTGGCTTTTCTTGCTATGGCTATGGCCATGACTGGTATGGCTATGGCCATGGCTACGGCTATGGCTGATATGGCCGCTATGGCTATGGCTATGCCTGCTATTGCAATCGCTAATGCTTCAATGGCAACGGCTATGGCTACGGCTATGGCTATGGCTGCTATGGCTATGGCAATGGCTGCTCTGGCTATGGCTATGGCCATGGCTGCTATGGCTATTAATATCGCTGCTATAGCTTTGGCTGTGGCTACTATGGCTATGGCTATAGTTGCTATGGCTATGGCTATGGCTATGGCTGCTATGGCTGCTATGGCTACGGCTGCGGCTGCTATGGCTATGGCTATGTCCGCTATGGCTGTGGCTATGGCTATGGCTGCTATAGCTATGCCTATGGCTATGGCTGCTGTGGCTATGGCTATGCCGGCTATGGCTATGGCTACGGCAGCTCTGGCCATGGCTATGGCCATGGCTACTATGGCTATGGCAATGGCTATGGCTGCTATGGCTATGGCTGCTATAGCTGCTATGGCTATGGCTGTGGCTATGGCTCCTATGGATATGGCTATGGCTGCTATGGCCATGGCTATGACTGCTATGGCTATGGCTATGGCTGCTTTGGCTATGGCTACAGCTGCTATAGCTACGGCTCTGGCTGCTATGGCTATGCCTGCTATGGCTGTGGCTATGGCTGCTAAGGCTATGGCTATGGCTACCGCTGCTGTGGCTATGGCTATGGATGCTATGGCTACGGCTATGGCTACGGCTATGGCTGATATGGCTATGTCTATCGCTGCTATGGTTATGGCTACGGCTGCTATGGCTATCGCTGCTATGGTTATGGCTACGGCTGCTATGGCTATCGCTATGCGTGCTATGGCTATGGCTATGGCTGCTATGGCTATGGCTATGTCTGCTATGGCTGCTATGGCTATGGCTATTGCTGCTAAGGCTATGGCTATGGCTATGGCTATGGCTTCTATGCCTATGGCTATGGCTGCTATGGCTATGGCTATGGCTGCTATGACTATGGCTATGGCTATGGCTGCTATGGCTATGGCTATGTCTATGTCTGCTATGGCTGCTATGGCTATGAATATCGCTGCTATAGCTTTGGCTGTGGCTACTATGGCTATGGCTATAGTTGCTATGGCTATGGCTATGGCTATGGCTCCTATGGCTGCTATGGCTATGGCTATGGCTGCTATGGCTATGGCTATGGCTGCTATGGCTGCCATGGCTATGGCTATTGCTGCTAAGGCTATGGCTATGGCTATGGCTATGGCTATGGCTTCTATGGCTATGGCTATGGCTGCTATGGCTATGGCTATGACTGCTATGACTATGGCTATGGCTATGGCTGCTATGGCTATGGCTATGGCTATGTCTGCTATGGCTGCTATGGCTATGAATATCGCTCCTATAGCTTTGGCTGTGGCTACTATGCCTGTGGCTATAGCTGCTATGGCTTTGGCTCCGGCTGCTATGGCTATGGCTGATGCTATGCCTGGGTATGGATATAGCTGCTATGGTTATGGCTCTGGCTGCTATGGCTATGGCTATGGCTGCTATGGCTATGGCTATGGCTGCAATAGCTTTGGCTATGGCTGCTTTGGGTATGGCTATAGCTGCTATGGCTATGGCTCTGGCTGCTATGGCTATGGCTCTGGCTGCTATGGCTATGGCTGCTATGGCTATGGCTACGGCTACGGCTGCTATGGCTATGGCTATGGCTGCAATGTCCATGGCAATGGCTGCTATGTATATGGCTGGTATAGCTATGCCTATGTCTGCTACGGCTATGGCTGTGGCTGCTATGGCTGCCATGGCTATGGCCATGGCTGCTATGGCTATGGCTATGGCTGCTATGGCTATCGCTATGCGTGCTATTGCTATGGCTATCGCTGCTATGGCTATGGCTATGGCTGCTATGGCTATGGCTATGGCTGCTTTGGATATGGCTGCTATAGCTATGGCTATGGCTGATATGGCTATGGCTATAGCTGCTATGGCTATGGGTATGGATGCTTTGGCTATGGCTATGGCTGCTATGGCTATGGCTACGGCTGCTATGGCTATCGCTATGACTGCTGTGGCTATGGCTATGGCTGCTATGGCTATGGCTATGGCTGCAATAGCTTTGGCAGTGGCTTCTATGGCTATGGCTATGGCTGCTATGGCTATGGCTATGACTGCTATGACTATGGCTATGGCTATGGCTGCTATGGCTATGGCCATGGCTGGTATGGCTATGGCCTTGGCTACGGTTATGGCTGATATGGCCGCTATGGCTATGGCTATGCCTGCTATTGCTATCGCTAATGCTGCAATGGCAATGGCTATGGCTACGGCTATGGCTGTGGCTGCTATGGCTATGGGTATGGCTGCTCTGGCTATGGCTGTGGCCATGGCTGCTAGGGCTACGGCTATGGCTGCTATGGCTATGGCTACGGCTGCTATGGCTATGGCTGCGGCTGCTATGGCTATCGCTATGCGTGCTATTGCTATGGCTATCGCTGCTATGGCTATGGCTATGGCTGCTATGGCTATGGCTATGGCTGCTTTGGATATGGTTTGTATAGCTATGGCTATGGCTGATATGGCTATGGCTATAGCTGCTATGGCTATGGGTATGGATGCTTTGGCTATGGCTATGGCTGATATGGCTATGGCGATGGCTGCTATGCCTATGGCTATGGCAGCTATGGCTATGGCTATGGATGCTATGGCAATGGCTACGGATGCTTTGGCTATGGCTATGGATGACATGGCTATGGCTGCGGCTGCTATGGCTATCGCTATGCTTGCTACTGCTATGGCTATGGCTGCTATGGCTACTGCTATGGCTATGGCTATTGCTGCTATGGTTACTGCTAAGGCTACGGCTATGGCTGCTATGGCCATGGCTATGGCTGCTATGGCTATGGCTATGGCTGCTATGGCTGCCATGGCTATGGCTGTTGCTGCTAGGGCTATGGCTATGGCTATGGCTGTGGCTATGGCTTCTATGGCTATGGCTATGGCTGCTATGGCTATGGCTATGGCTGCTATGGCTGCTATGGCTATGGCTATGGCTGCTTTGGGTATGGCTATAGCTGCAATGGCTATGGCTATGGCTGCTATGGCTATGGCTATGGCTGCTCTGGCTATGGCTGTGGCCATGGCTGCTAGGGCTACGGCTATGGCTGCTATGGCTATGGCTACGGCTGCTATGGCTATGGCTGCGGCTGCTATGGCTATCGCTATGCGTGCTATTGCTATGGCTATCGCTGCCATGGCTATGGCTATGGCTGCTATGGCTATGGCTATGGCTGCTATGGCTACTGCTATGGCTATGGCTATTGCTGCTATGGTTACTGCTAAGGCTACGGCTATGGCTGCTATGGCCATGGCTATGGCTGCTATGGCTATGGCTATGGATACTTTGGCTATGGCTAAAGCTGGTATGGCTATGACTATAGCTGCTATTGCTATGGCTATGGCTGCTATGGCTATGGCTATGGTTGCTATGGCTATGGCGATGGCTGCTATGCCTATGGCTATGGCAGCTATGACTATGGCTATGGATGCTATGGCAATGGCTACGGATGCTTTGGCTACGGCTATGTATGACATGGCTATGGCTGCGGCTGCTATGGCTATCGCTATGCTTGCTACTGCTATGGCTATGGCTGCTATGGCTATGGCTATGGCTGCTATGGCTGCTATGGCTATGGCTATTGCTGCTATAGCTACTGCTATGGCTATGGCTCTTGCTGCTATGGCTAGTGCTATGGCTATGGCTATTGCTGCTATGGTTACTGCTAAGGCTACGGCTATGGCTGCTATGGCCATGGCTATGGCTGCTGGGGCTGCTATGGCGATGAATATTGCTGCTATGGCTATGGCTATGGCTATGGCTATGGCTATGTCTCCTATGGATATGGCTATGGCTGCTATGGCTATGGCTATGGCTGCTATGGCTATGGCTATGACTGCTTTGGCTATGGCTACAGCTGCTATAGCTACGGCTCTGGCTGCTATGGCTATGTCTGCTATGGCTGTGGCTATGACTATGGCTGCTATAGTTATGGCTATGGCTATGGCTGCTATGGCTATGGCTGGTACAGCTATAGCTATGTCTATGGCTGCTATCGCTATGGCTATGCCCATGGCTGCTGTGGCTATGGCTATGGCTACTATGGCTATGGCTATGACTGCTCTGGCTGCTATGGCTATGGCTATTGTTGCTACGGCTATGGCTATGGCTATGGCTGCTATAGCTATGGCTATGGATATGTCTGCTATGGCTATGGCTATGGCGGCTATGGCTATGGCTGCGGCTGCTATGGCTATGGCTATGGCTGCTGTGACTATGGCGATGGCTATGGCAGCAATAGCTTTGGATGTGGCTCCAATGGCTATGGCTGTGGCTGCTATAGCAGCTATGGCCTTGGCTATTACTGCTATGTCTATGGCTGCAATGGCTATGACTATGGCTTCATTAGCTTTGGCTGTGGCTATGTCTGCTATGGCTATGGCTATGGCTATGGCTATGGCTATTATGGCTATGGCTATAGCTGCTATGGCTATGGCTCCGGCTGCTATGGCTATGGCTATTGCTATGCCTGGGTATGGATACAGCTGCTATGGTTATGGCTCTGGCTGCTATGGCTATGGCTATGGCTGCGGCTGCTATGGCTATGGCTATGTCTGCTATGGCTGTGGCTCTGGCTATGGCTGCTATAGCTATGGCTATGGATATGTCTGCTATGGCTATGGCTATGGCGGCTATGGCTATGGCTACGTCAGCTATGGCTATTGTTATGGCTGCAATGGCTACGACTATGGCTGCTATGGCTATGGCAATGGCTATGGCTGCTATGGCTATGGCTGCTATGGCTGCTATGGCTATGCGTATGGCTATGGCTCCTATGGATATGGCTATGGCTGCTATGGCCATTGCTATGGCTGCTATGGCTATGGCTATGGCTGCTTTGGCTATGGCTACAGCTACTATAGCTACGGCTCTGGCTGCTATGGCTATGCCTGCTATGGCTGTGGCTATGGCTGCTGTGGCTATGGCTGCTACAGCTATGGCTATGGCTGCTAATGCTATGACTATTGCTGCTATGGCTATGGCTATGGCTATGTCTGCTCTGTCTATGGCTATGGCTGCTATGGCTGCGGCTATGGCTGCTATAGCCGCTATGGCTATGGCTATGCCTGCTATTTCTGTCGCTAATGCTGCAATGGCAATGGCAATGGCTACGGCTATGGCTATGGCTGCTATGGCTATGGCTATGGCTGGTCTGGCTATGGCTATTGCCATGGCTGCTATGGCTATGGCTATGGCTGCTATGGCTCCTATGGCTATGGCTATGGCTGTGGCTACTATGGTTATGGCTACAGCTGCTATGGCTATGGCTCTGGCTGCTATGGCAATGACTATGGCTGCTTTGGGTATGGCTATAGCCGCTATGGCTATTCCTATGGCTGCTATGACTATGGCTATGGCCATGGCTGCTAGGGCTTTGGCTATGGCTGATATGGCTATGTCTATCGCTGGTATGGCTATGGCTACGGCTCCTATGGCTATCGCTATGCGTGCTATGGCTATGGCTATGGCTGCTATGGCTATGGCTATGTCTGCTATGGCTATGGGTATGGCTGCTATGAATATGGCTATTGATGCCATGGCTATGGCTATGGCTGCTCTGGCTATGGTAATGGCTGCTATGGCTATCGCTATGCGTGCTACGGCTATGGCTATGTCTGCTATGGTTATTGCTATAGCTACTACGGCTATGGCTATGGCTGCTAAGGCTATGGCTATGGCTACCGCTGCTGTGGCTATGGCTATGGATGCTATGGCTACGGCTATGGCTACGGCTATGGCTGATATGGCCGCTATGGCTATGGCTATGCCTGCTACTGCTATCGCTAATGCTGCAATGGCAATGGCTATGGCTACGGCTATGGCTATGACTGCTATGGCTATGGCAATGGCTGCTCTGGCTATGGCTATGGCCATGGCTGCTATGGCTATGGCTATGGCTGCTATGGCTATCGCTATGCGTGCTATGGCTATGGCTATGGCTGCTATGGCTATGGCTATGGCTGCTATGGCTGCTATGGCTATGGCTATGGCTATGGCTACTATGGTTATGGCTATAGCTGCTATGGCTATGTCTCTGGCTGCTATGGCAATGGCTATGGCTGCTTTGGGTATGGCTATAGCTGCTATGGCTATGGCAATGGCTGCTATGGCTGTGGCTACGGCTGCTCTGGCTATGGCTGTGGCCATGGCTGCTAGGGCTATGGCTATGGCTGCTATGGCTATGGCTACGGCTGCAGTGGCTATCGCTATGACGGCTATGGCTGTGGCTACGGGTGCTATGGCTATGGCTATGGCTTCAGTAGCTTTGGCTGTGGCTACTATGGCTATGGCTATGGCTATGGCTTCAGTAGCTTTGGCTGTGGCTACTATGGCTATGGCTATGGCTATGGCTACTATGGTTATGGCTATTGCTATGGCTGCTATGGCTGTTGGTATGGCTACTATGGCTATGGATATGGCTATGGCTGCTATGGCTATGGCTATGGCTGCTTTGGGTATGGCTATAGCTGCTATGGCTATGGCTATGGCTTCTATGGCTATGGCTATGGCTGCTATGGCTATGGCTATGACTGCTATGACTATGGCTATGGCTATGGCTGCTATGGCTAAGGATATGGCTATGTCTGCTATGGCTGGTATGGCTATGAATATCGCTGCTATAGCTTTGGCTGTGGCTACTATGCCTGTGGCTTTTGTTGCTATGGCTATGGCCATGACTGGTATGGCTATGGCCATGGCTACGGCTATGGCTGATATGGCCGCTATGGCTATGGCTATGCCTGCTATTGCAATCGCTAATGCTGCAATGGCAACGGCTATGGCTACGGCTATGGCTATGGCTGCTATGGCTATGGCAATGGCTGCTCTGGCTATGGCTATGGCCATGGCTGCTATGGCTGTGGCTATGGCTGCTATGGCTATGGCTATGTCTATGTCTGCTATGGCTGCTATGGCTATTAATATCGCTGCTATATCTTTGGCTGTGGCTACTATGGCTATGGCTATAGTTGCTATGGCTGTGGCTATGGCTATGGCTGCTATGGCTGCTATGGCTATGGCTATGGCTGCTATGGCTATGGCTATGGCTGCTATGGCTGCCATGGCTTTGGCTATTGCTGCTAAGGCTATGGCTATGGCTATGGCTGTGGCTATGACTTCTATGGCTATGGCTATGGCTGCTATGGCTATGGCTATGGCTGCTATGGCTGCTATGGCTATGGCTATGGCTGCTTTGGGTATGGCTATAGCTGCAATGGCTATGGGTATGGCTGCTATGGCTATGGCTATGGCTGCTCTGGCTATGGCTGTGGCCATGGCTGCTATGGCTATGGCTATGACTGCTATGACTATGGCTATGGCTATGGCTGCTATGGCTATGGCTGCTATGGCTATGGCTATGGCTATGGCTATGTCTGCTATGGCTGGTATGGCTATGAATATCGCTGCTATAGCTTTGGCTGTGGCTACTATGCCTGTGGCTTTTGTTGCTATGGCTATGGCCATGACTGGTATGGATATGGCCATGGCTACGGCTATGGCTGATATGGCCGCTATGGCTATGGCTATGCCTGCTATTGCAATCGCTAATGCTGCAATGGCAACGGCTATGGCTACGGCTATGGCTATGGCTGCTATGGCTATGGCAATGGCTGCTCTGGCTATGGCTATGGCCATGGCTGCTATGGTTGTGGCTATGGCTGCTATGGCTATGGCTATGTCTATGTCTGCTATGGCTGCTATGGCTATTAATATCGCTGCTATATCTTTGGCTATGGCTGCTATGGCCATGGCTATGGCTGCTATGGCTATGGCTATGACTGCTTTGGCTATGGCTACAGCTGCTATAGCTACGGCTCTGGCTGCTATGGCTATGCCTGCTATGGCTGTGGCTATGGCTGCTGTGGCCATGGCTGCTATAGCTATGGCTATGGCTGCTAATGCTATGACTATGGCTGCGGCTGCTATGGCTATGGCTATGTCTGCTATGGCTGTGGCTATGACTATGGCTGCTATAGTTATGGCTATGGCTATGGCTGCTATGGCTATGGCTGGTACAGCTATAGCTATGGCTATGGCTGCTATGGCTATGGCTATGCCCATGGCTGCTGTGGCTATGGCTATGGCTACTATGCCTATGGCTATGACTACTCTGGCTGCAATGGCTATGGCTATTGTTGCTACTGCTATGGCTATGGCTATGGCTATGGCTGCTATGGCTATGGCTTTGGCTGCTATGGCTATGGCTATGGCTGCTGTGACTATGGCGATGGCTATGGCTACTATGGTTATGACTATAGCTGCTATGGCTATGGCTCTGGCTGCTATGGCAATGGCTATGGCTGCTTTGGGTATGGCTATAGCTGCTATGGCTATGGCTATGGCTGCTATGGCTATGGCTATGGCTGCTCTGGCTATGGCTGTGGCCATGGCTGCTAGGGCTATGGCTATGGCTGCTATGGCTATGACTACGGCTGCAATGGCTATCGCTATGACGGCTATGGCTATGGCTACGGCTGCTATGGCTATGGCTATGGCTGCTGTGACTATGGCGATGGCTATGGCAGCAATAGCTTTGGATATGGCTCCAATGGCTATGGCTGTGGCTGCTATGGCAGCTATGGCCATGGCTATTACTGCTATGTCTATGGCTGCAATGGCTATGACCATGGCTTCATTAGCTTTGGCTGTGGCTATGTCTGCTATGGCTATGGCTATGGCTATGGCTATGGCTATTATGGCTATGGCTATAGCTGCTATGGCTATGGCTCCGGCTGCTATGGCTATGGCTATTGCTATGCCTGGGTATGGATACAGCTGCTATGGTTATGGCTCTGGCTGCTATGGCTATGGCTATGGCTGCGGCTGCTATGGCTATGGCTATGTCTGCTATGGATGTGGCTCTGGCTATGGCTGCTATAGCTATGGCTATGGATATGTCTGCTATGGCTATGGCTATGGCGGCTATGGCTATGGCTACGTCTGCTATGGCTATTGTTATGGCTGCAATGGCTACGGCTATGGCTGCTATGGCTATGGCAATGGCTATGGCTGCTATGTCTATGGCTGCTATGGCTGCTATGGCTATGCCTATGGCTATGGCTCCTATGGATATGGCTATGGCTGCTATGGCCATGGCTATGGCTGCTATGGCTATGGCTATGGCTGCTTTGGCTATGGCTACAGCTACTATAGCTACGGCTCTGGCTGCTATGGCTATGCCTGCTATGGCTGTGGCTATGGCTGCTGTGGCTATGGCTGCTACAGCTATGGCTATGGCTGCTAATGCTATGACTATTGCTGCTATGGCTATGGCTATGGCTATGTCTGCTCTGGCTATGGCTATGGCTGCTATGGCTACGGCTATGGCTGCTATAGCCGCTATGGCTATGGCTATGCCTGCTATTTCTGTCGCTAATGCTGCAATGGCAATGGCAATGGCTACGGCTATGGCTATGGCTGCTATGGCTATGGCTATGTCTGGACTGGCTATGGCTATTGCCATGGCTGCTATGGCTTTGGCTATGGCTGCTATGGCTCCTATGGCTATGGCTATGGCTGTGGCTACTATGGTTATGGCTACAGCTGCTGTGGCTATGGCTCTGGCTGCTATGGCAATGACTATGGCTGCTTTGGGTATGGCTATAGCCGCTATGGCTATTCCTATGGCTGCTATGACTATGGGTATGGCCATGGCTGCTAAGGCTATGGCTATGGCTACCGCTGCTGTGGCTATGGCTATGGATGCTATGGTTACGGCTATGGCTACGGCTATGGCTGATATGGCCGCTATGGCTATGGCTATGCCTGCTATTGCTATCGCTAATGCTGCAATGGCAATGGCTATGGCTACGGCTATGGCTATGACTGCTATGGCTATGGCAATGGCTGCTCTGGCTATGGCTATGGCCATGGCTGCTATGGCTATGGCTATGGCTGCTATGGCTATCGCTATGCGTGCTATCGCTATGGCTATGGCTGCTATGGCTATGGCTATGGCTGCTATGGCTATGGCTATGACTGCTATGACTATGGCTATGGCTATGGCTGCTATGGCTATGTCTGCTATGGCTGGTATGGCTATGAATATCGCTGCTATAGCTTTGGCTGTGGCTACTATGCCTGTGGCTTTTCTTGCTATGGCTATGGCCATGACTGGTATGGCTATGGCCATGGCTACGGCTATGGCTGATATGGCCGCTATGGCTATGGCTATGCCTGCTATTGCAATCGCTAATGCTTCAATGGCAACGGCTATGGCTACGGCTATGGCTATGGCTGCTATGGCTATGGCAATGGCTGCTCTGGCTATGGCTACGGCCATGGCTGCTATGGCTATTAATATCGCTGCTATAGCTTTGGCTGTGGCTACTATGGCTATGGCTATAGTTGCTATGGCTATGGCTATGGCTATGGCTGCTATGGCTGCTATGGCTATGGCTATGGCTGCTATGGCTATGGCTATGCCTGCTATGGCTGCCATGGCTATGGCTATTGCTGCTAAGGCTATGGCTATGGCTATGGCTGTGGCTATGGCTCCTATGGCTATGGCTATGGCTGCTATGGCAATGGCTATGGCTGCTATGGCTG